>NC_138736.1:7075945-7675945 GCF_965113295.1 Leuciscus leuciscus
GTCTCCGCCGTGGCCGCCCGAAGGGTCGTCTCCGCCGTGGCCGCCCGAAGGGTCGTCTCCGCCGTGGCCGCCCGAAGGGTCGTCTCCGCCGTGGCCGCCCGAAGGGTCTTCTCCGCCGTGGCCGCCCGAAGGGTCTTCTCCGCCCTGGTCGCCTGCACGGTCTGATCCGCCCTGGTCTCCTGCACAGGCCGCTCCGCCCTGGCCTTCCATCCCGCTGCAGTCTCCAGGTCCTCTTCCACTCCACGGGCCTGGCCCTCCATCCCACCCCCGGGTCCGCCTCCGCTCCACCACCCTCCTGAACTATTGTTTTTTGTTTTGATGGGCGTCGGGAGCCGCCCATAGAGGGGGGGCTATGTCACGATTCATGTCTGTGTTCCCCTGTCTCATTCTTTGTTTAGCAGTTCCCCGTTATGTTGATTAGTCTTCCCAGGTGTTTTTCATTAGCCACGCCCCCTTGTTATCTTCTTTAGCTTGTCTGTCTATTTAAGCCCTGTGTCTTGTTTCAGTCTTTGTGAGTTCTTGATGTTGTATGTTGGTGGTTCCTGTTCCTGAGTCTTTGTCTGAGTTTGTTACCATTTGAGTTTGTTTAATAAAACCTGCTGCAATTGGATCCTGCTTCTGCATCTGCTTCAGCTGTCAGCGTAACAGATCAGAAGTGAAAGGAAAGAGATTTATACTTTTTTTTTTTAACTTTTTTTTTTAACTTTCTGTTCATCGAAGAATCCTTATACTGTACATTTAAACCATTTTCGTGAAGCACAACTGTTTTCAACATGGATAATAATAAGAAATGTTTCTCGAGCATCAAATAATCATATTAGAATTATTTCTGAAGGATCATATGAAGCTGAATACAGAGTAATGATGCTGAAAATTCAGCTTTGATCACAGGAATAAATTCCATTAAAAATATATAAAATTAGAAAGTCATTCTAAATTATAATAAAATTACAATGATATTTCACAATAGTTTTTTTCCCTGTATTTTCAATTAAATTAATGCAGCCTTTGTGAGCAGTCTTCTTTCAAAACACATTTTTTAAATAATCTTACCAACCCCAAATTTTTTAATGGTAATTTATCATCAGACAACTTTTGAGCTCATGTTTAGTCTATCGTGAAAGAGTTATATATTTTATTTTGAAAAACTTTCTTTTTTTTTTTTTTTTTTGCTTTCAAAACCCAGCTGTTGTTCTCTATTTTCCCATATATACCGTTTGTGCTTCTGTGTTTTCATTTTCACATCAGGACAGGAGCAATCCTCTCATCTACCCTGCCAATGGCATTTCTGTGAAAGACTCAACACCTATAGTAATTTTTCAGGCTGCTGGCATACTAGATTGGTCAAAATTGCCAAACTGAAGCCGGCAGAGGCATAATGTTGGCAATTAATATGCCAGGGACAATAGGCTAAGCAAAAGATGAGAGTGAAGGTTGGCAGCACCTCTCCTAGTGCCACCTGTTACACCTACACCTGCCAGTTTGAGTAAAAACACTGCCACCATACCTCCACCAGCTCCAAACTCTCTCAGTCTCTAAGCTGTTTAATAGCCTCTTTTTCCCTTGTCTACCTTTCCTTTGCACACAAACATCTCATAGGCTTACACAGAACAGATGTGCACACACAGTAGGCGCTGTTGGAAGGCCAATCCCACAACCCACACACAAGCTTTAGGGTCTTTGTTCACAAATGCTGTTTAGTCATAAATGCTTTGTGTGGAAGCCTGACCGGTCCACACCAGGAGGCCAATTGAGCTGTAAGTGCATGAATGAGGACTTCATATTCAAGCCAATTCACAGCTTATTATAAACCGCTGCAAGCTTTATAAACTCAAACCTGTAGCCATTTCACAGGCTCTCCCCAAGAGCATCCAATGTTATTTATTCAAAACTTAGCTGTGGCCTTTTAGAGATATCGTATCAAGTGCTTTACTCATAGAGAAGAGATTCTAGCTAGGCCTGACAGAAAATCAAAGGGGTTGTGTATCCATCCATCCATCCATCCATCCATCCATCCATCCAAAATGTACAACAGTGCTTTTCACATTACACATAATTTCAAATCAGCTTTACAGAACATAATTATACAATCATTAATGTAATAATAATATTGTTTATATTTTGCAACGATACAAGCAATCAAGAAGGTGAGATATGCTAAATAGTATATATCACTACACAGTGTTGGGGTAACGCATTACAAGTAACGCGAGTTACATAATCAGATTAACACATTACTTTTAAATTTACAACAACATATTTGAGTTACTTTTTTAAATAAGTAATGTAAGCTACTTTGTTTTACCATTAAACATTTTTTTTTTATTGTTGCTTCATGCATTCTTTTTTTGTCAACACTTGCATGTGGGTAAGTCTTTTGAACATCATATATGTATATATATATATATATATATATTTATTTTTTTAATTTTTTTTAAAGACTACGTGCATAAGCAATGCTTGTATCGCTTGTTTCTGCTCCTTTTTTGCCTGTGCCTATTCTTTTAGAAGATCCTATAACAATGAAAACACAGAAAGTCGGAAAATTCTGTCAATGGCAGGAAGTGTTGTCGCGTAAATGATGGAAAATTCAGTCAGTGGTGGGGAAAGAATTAAAAAAACAAACAAGCAAGCACAGTATCACAAATGTAACATAATGCATTACTTTCCATAAAAAAGTAACTAATGCAATTAAGTTAGTTACATTTACACAATATTGTACCTCATTATACTTTTAAAAGAAACTTTCTCCAACACTGACTTTACATGAGTGTATGTGGATGAAGTTTTAAATACTTATATATCCAAATTTATATAAAAGCAATAATATAGTTATATGTGATGCTACATATTGCATACATGAGAGTACTGTATCAGGTTGGACGGATGGATTTATTTATTCATTTTAAATGTATTTATTTTACATTCATTTTACATTTATTCATTTATTTGACTTGTTTTTACCTTTTTATTTGAAAACTATGAAGCATTTATCTGGCGATCTCAGTCTTTTGGACCCCACGATAGGATTTATCCTGCCTAGCTTGAAAGATGTATCTTGGTGGCCTAGGGTTAAGCCTTTATCATGTGTTGCTAGATTCTCTGTCTCAACAAGTTCTAGCGGACCCCTAATACAAAGATGTGCAGCTTGACAGATCGCATAGATTGAAAGGTGGCATATGTCTCATGTTAAGCTCCTGGTTTTCTGATTTTGTTGTTATTCCGACATGGTTAAATAACAGCATTTCTACAGGATTTTTATTCAATGTCATGTATGCAATCAAATCAGTAAGTTCACTATAAAATAAAAATTCTGTCATCATGAGGTTACAAACCTGCAGAACACAAAATAAGATATTTTTTAGAATGTTGGTTACCATTGACTTCTACTAATGGGGAAAAACAACACTGCGACATTTCTCAAAATATCTTATTTTATATTTCACAGAAGGAAAGAAAGTCATATGGGTTTGAAACGGCATGAGTAAATTACGGCAGCATTTTCCATTCTGGGTGAACTATTTCTTTAACGTCTATGAAAGAGCCTTCCCTGATGCTGTGTCCCTGATTGCAGGAGACTTTAATCATGCCAACCTGCACGAATATTACCAGCATGCCTCCCGGCCTGTAAGAATGCTCTTGATTACTGCCACACCACTATCACACATGACTGCCAGACAGATCATCTGTCTCCGCTTCCTATTCCAAGAACTTGAAGAATATATCCGCAGGAACACTGGATGCAAGAGCAGATGAGTGGTGTGGGACTGCTCTGAGTCGCTGAACATGAACTACACTCAGTGTTTCTGTTAAGATACTATTTACTTTATTTGCTTTATCGTATTCATTAGAGTGCAAGTATTTAAAAAGCTGCTTCAACGGATCACTGTTCAGTGTATCGACCTGAATTAAATTAAATCATTTGTTTACAACAATTACATTTGAATTGACAGTCAGTGCAGCATGAATCACATCGATTCACTTTCAACCCAGAGATTTATTTTAGGCGACAATAGTCTTTTAAAGTTGGTGGTTTTTAAGAGGTAGGCCTACATTCAATTTGTGGCCGCTAAATCGAAAGCTTTGCGAACTTCCACAGAACAGAAAATGCAAAAACATCTGATAATGATGTTGGAGAATGTGATGAGACCAGGGCTGCGTTTCCCAAAAGCATCGTAAGCCTAAGTTGATCGTAAAAACGATCGTACGACTGATCTTAATATTACGGTCTGTTTCCCAAAAGCATCGTAGCTTAAGTAGCACTTGAAAATCTTCGTAGATCTACGAGTGCTCTGGAGTAATCGTACATCACCAAGTTCATCGTAAGAAGACAGATTTATGAGGACACCTGCAGGACAACCGGCAGATTACACCTTTAACTTTATTCAAATGCAATGTGATTATAATATAAGGTTTGATTGTACTTTATTGTTCTTTTTTTGTTGTTGGTTAAATTAATGTATAAATTAAATAATTAAAAAGGTCAGAAAACAAAACAAAAAATAGAAATAATTTAATCTAATAATTTTAATCAAAATTAAATGAATGAACAAAAAATAAATAAAAGAAATCCTTTTAATCTGTTAAAAATTACATGTTTGTTTCACTCTATCTCCTCTAAAAGGACATTAATTTCATCTTTTTGAAAGGAATCTTTTTTTATTTATTTTTTTAGCTATTTTGTCAGTGCCTCCGCCTGTAGGTGCTTTATATAGACTTGTCTTGATTGCTAATCCACAACAGATGACAATTATTAGGTTAAACGTTCCATATAAGGTTATGTTTCAGCACTTCACGAATGGACAGCGACTCTTAAGTAGCACGTAGAGCGCATTCTCGCGCGTTCATGTTAAGTGCATTTTTGGGAAACGCTCGTGGAATTGCTGCGAGCGTTCGTAACCTTGCACGTAGAAAGCGCTCTTAAGAGCTAAGATACATCGTTATCGGGAAACCCGGCCCAGCTTAGTTACTCATTACTTATTCTGAAGTGAGCTGGAAAATCTCTCTGGACCAATCTGGAAGCGGCATTTTGTAAACTATATACTAATAAAGTCACCATGAAACCAAAATAGACAATTCTTATTTATGGAATATTGCAGTTTTAAACACATCAATATTTAGCAATCTAAGTAAATCTTGCAGCTCATCTCTTCTCTTCTCTGATGATGTGTTTACTGGCACGGGGGCGGGACAACCTGTCACTCACATGAGATCGACCAATAGCAAACTACAATCATCCAATCAATTCCCCATGGACAAAATTAAGTCCCGCCCTAGATTTTTTTCTCGTTCGAGAAGCTGCTTCACTCGGATGTATGTCACAAAAGGGAGTCGAGCTTTGAAAGTACGTGCCCTGATGCTGTGTCCCTGATTGTGGAAGACTTTAATCATGTCAGCCAGCAGATGGTAGAACGCTCTGCAGATTGCCACAGAATTATTATCTCCCAAAAGCAGCACAGAAAATATGAATAAAAGTGTGGATTTCCAATCTGGGCTTAGATGTTACACCTATCAGGGATGGTAAATGAGAAACACATACATCTAAATAAATATAATAAAAACGTGGCGTATTCACAAAAACTGACAAATAAAAGCAGTAGGGATTACTCACTCCTGTATGGTTCTAATATGTTTCTAGTTTCAGAGAGGAATACTGTGACCTGTATAGTGATTACACCATACTGATCCTCCATAATGATGTGCTGTGAAGAGCTGGTGATGCGACATTAGCACATTGGTGTCTGAGTGATTAGACCCCCCTGTAGTTCACATGACAGTGTAACATTGTGTGAAGATGCAATTTCTTGGAACGGCAGGAAGGCACAAATGTCAAAATGTTCTTCACTGATTACGCCACCACATTTAATTCCTTCAAAACTGGACAGGCAGTTGAGAGACATTATTTTATTTCATTTCATTTCATTTCATTTCATTTCATTTCATTTCATTTCATTTCATTATTTCAATTTCATTTCATTTCATTTCATTTCATTTCATTTCATTTCATTATTTCAATTTCATTTCATTTCATTTCATTTCATTTCATTTCATTTCAATTTCAATTTCAATTTCAATTTCATTTCATTTCATTTCAATTCAATTCAATTCAATTCATTTCATTTCATTATTTCATTTATTTCATTTCATTTTATGTATCGATCTATCTATCGTTCTATCTATATATCGTTCTTTCTATTGTTTGTTCTAACAGTCTCTTGTTTTATCTATTTATCTATATATCCAAATATCTATCTAAATATATATCATTCTATCTATCGATCGTTCAATCTTTCGATGTTTTCGATATTTCTATCTATCTGTCTGTCTGTCTGTCTGTCTATCTGTCTGTCTGTCTATCTGTCTATCTATCTATCTTTCTGTCTATCTATCTGTCTGTCTATCTGTCTGTCTGTCTATCTGTCTATCTATCTATCTTTCTGTCTATCTATCTGTCTGTCTATCTGTCTGTCTATCTATCTGTCTGTCTGTCTATCTATCTATCTATCTATCTATCTATCTATCGTTCGTTCGTTCGTTCGTTCGTTCGTTCATTCGTTGTATTTGTATTTAGGTTTAACATTATTGTCTTTGCGAACAACTACCTGTCAAAAGTTTGTACACATCTACTCATTATTTATAATTACTACAATAGTAAAGTATTATTATTATTATTATTATTATTATTAACAACAAATATATAGTACAAGTAGTATAGTTAAAAAAATATGCTTGGGCAGATCGTCTACTTGTCTGACACTTAATTCCATGCATTTATCAATAAGACATACATATTTAAAGATTGTAAGCAGCATTTGAATTTGTCTAAACATTTGACAATAGCGTGTGCATACATGCATATACACATTTCATTGTACTTGTGCATGTAACATTAAGTTGAACCCTGAACTGTGCTATTACCTCAGAGGAAGTGTGTGGTTACAAAGATCACCATACACTTCTTGGTGGTAGGACTGAGTAGGTGGGTTAATCCAGAAACATGAGGCATGTGTTCACCCGTAGTAACCCTTCTCTCGGCAGGTATGCTTAAAAAGCTGGGGCTAAGGGGTCACTAGTGCCAAAGGGCTGATGGGGGATGAATGTCCAGTTTAAGAAGAGAATCTAGCTATGACCTGATGGGAAAAAAGAGAAAATGAGCTCAGGAGTAAAAGAGAAGATGGAGTAGCATGAGGCTGTTTGGAAAGAAGACCCTTGGCCTTTAGCTTTAACCTGAGCAGAATGTAATCCTCTCACTACTACCCCTCTGTATTTTTTCTCTCTGCAGTTTTATCCTTCTCCCAACCTGAAGCTGTTTGTCAAGTGTTTGCAGAATCTGATTTCTCTCTCTGCAGTTTTTACTCACGTTTCATATACACACTCACACACATTGGGCACTATCACACACTCTGTGCAATGCAGCACCAGGCATAGAGTGTTTTTTGCTAGTTTCAGCCTGACGCAATTATAATTGTAATTTTCACGTCCTGCGCCACGTTGTTTAAATAGCAAATGCATTTGCGCCCATTTGTGCGCCCATGGGTGTGCTTTTTGTTGTTGTTGTAAAGCACCTTGAATTGCACTTCTGCTGAAATGTGCTATATAAATAAAATGACCTTACCTTACCCTACCTTACCTTACCTGGTCTGAAAAGGAGGTGTGTTCTGGCGCATTGTTGGTGCGTTGCTATTTTGAGGCAACAGAAATAGACTGCGCCATTGACCAACTGAAACCTGGTCTAAAGTCAATGGCACAGTATTTATTTTTTTGTTATTTAAAGGTCCCGTTCTTCGTGATCCCATGTTTCAAACTTTAGTTAGTGTGTAATGTTGCTGTTAGAGCATACATAATATCTGTAAAATTTTAAAGCTCAAAGTTCAATAGCAAGCGAGATATTTTATTTAACAGAAGTCGCCTACATCGAACGGCTCGTTTGGACTACATCCCTCTACTTCCTTCTTTAATGACGTCACTAGAACAGTTTTTTGTCTAAACTCCGCCCACAGGAATGCTCCCTCAACTCTACCGAAATTCGTTTATGTACTTGCGCACTTCTTATAACTTACTGTGTTTACTCAGCTCTTACGGTGTTTTTCTGAAGTAAAACTGATGCTTCATCTTTTGTGTGATGGACAATAAACTTTATTAAACTCATCAGTATATGTTTGATCATCATTCGGACCTGATCCGAAACAGCAGACTTGTAGGCTATTAGGCTAATAAATAATGGATACATACAAGCAGATGACAAATACGTTATAATAACTGTAATTAAACTACTAAACTATACCTGTTCCATCTCTATACAGCACTCTGACTCTAAGCATTGTTGTCCGACTCGAAATGAACACCGTTACTGAGAGTTTCTGAAATTATCATCATTCTGTGAGATGAAATTGTCCTGAGAGACTGAGCGCGAGCTCATGAAGCTCCGCCCCCTGTGTCGTCCAGCAGCAGCTTATTTGCATTTAAAGGGCACACACTAAAACAGCGCGTTTTTCTGAGCCCCAAAAAATGACAATTTAAACATGCTGTAAAAAATTATCTGTTGTGTATTTTGAGCTGAAACTTCACATACACACTCTGGGGACATCAGAGACTTATTTTACATCTTGTGAAAAGGGGCATAATAAGGGACCTTTAAAAGGTGCATTACACTCTGCTTAATACAAACACAGGGACGCCCAGCTGCACACAAACTAGCCAAATATTAAACATCAAAGGATTACAATGTAAAATATTATTATAATGTACGTAAAGATATGGTGGAATCCAGCTTATCTGTATGGTCTGCTCACATGCTTTAAGCTCGCTCATGAGCAGATCCGTTTCCTCTCTGGAAAAGCATTTGGTTTTTCCTCTTGCAAATTCCGCCATGTAAATAGCGAATCCGCCATGGCGTGAGCGCAACTGGTTTTTAAAGGGAATAGGAAATTACACTCTGATTGGTTTATTGCACGTTATGCCCAAAACACACCCATTACTCATTAAGAGAATAGGGACAACCCTTTTAGACCATGCGCCGGGTGCACCGACCATTTTTCCCGTCGTTAAACTAGCAAAAGTGGATTCGGACTCGCGCCGTGCACTTTAGACCATGCGCTTAGATCGTTGAAATAGGGCCCTAAGTCTCTTATGCTCACCCAGGCTGCATTTATTTGACAGTTAAAATAGTAATTCCGTGAAAATATTTTTACAATTTAAAATAATAGTTTTTTATTTTTCTATTTTGTTTTCTAGTTCCAATATTTTTTGTTCATTTATTTGTTTGGTTTGTTGTCATGGATTTGACAGCATTAAGTATAGTCAGATGGTCATTATCGCAAAATACACTTTTTCAGGCTGATTGTTATTTTGCATTGTTGACCGGCTGATTGTGTTATCACCTACATTTACAATAAACATCCATAATAATCTTCCTTCTCTCCATCTATCTCTTCTCAGGGTATGGGGCCCTCCAGTATGCCGTCTGTGCCCCTCATGGTGGGCTGTGGCATATCCTGTACGGCTCTACTCATTCTGCTGCTCATCTACGCTGCCTTCTGGAGGTGAGTTCAGTAAGGCCCTTCACCAACCCACAATTCTGCAGGGGAATTTCTGAATGTAGCTTCCAGGTTCTGCTGTCCTCTGATGATAATAGAATATTACTGTGCACCATTCCCCTTGTTTGCAACCTGGTGCTCTCACAGGTACACTTGCACCTTAAAAGATTCATTGTTCAGACTTGTTCAGCTTCCCACGTGGGGTTGCCCGGGCTGGAATCGAGCAGCTGGCATGGGGTGGATCTAGAGTGGGCCAAAACTGCAATTAGCAATAATTGGGAACAAATGAGGGATGGCGGGAGCTTCCTGTGGCGGGACAGGATTATGTGGAGAGTGCTAGTGAAGGCTAGCGTGGCTGCTAACAGCTCAGTGTGGCAGATGGCCTGGGATGGTCACATGATCAGCTAACACTATGTCCAGAAAAAGGCCTGTGCTTAGTCAAGTATTTATCTCCTCAGAAGTATGACTCAGATTTTTTTCAAATGATGGTTTTTACTATATTATAGTACTATCTATATATATATATATATATATATATATATATATATATATATATAAATGCAGTAAAGCACTAATAATGTGAAATAATATTATAATTTAAAATAATTGTTTTAAATTTTAATATATTTTAAAATGTAATCTGTTTTTGTGATGTCAAAGCTGAATTTTCAGCATCATTACCACAGTCTTCAGATCACATGATCCTTCAGAAATCAATATAATATGCTGATTTGCTGCTTAAGAGTTTTTATTATTATTATTATTATTATCATTATCAATATTGAAAACAGTTTTATATTTTTGTGGAAACTTTGATCGTCAGGATTTTTTTGATGACTAGAACATTCAAAAGAATCAGAATTTACTTGAACTATGATTTTCTTTGTAAAAATATAAAAATATTTACTATTTGATCAATTTTATGTCATTGCCTTTAGAAAAGTACTAATTTATTAAAAATGAAAAATCTCTCTGAACCTGAACAGTATATGCACAAACTTTTATGTGTGAGACAATTTGATTGAAAAGCATGTTGTGCTACACTATTCATATTAAATAATATTCATAATATAGTGTGTACAATATTTTGGTATATAATGCAATTGTATAGGTATTAAAGGGTTAAGTATCGAAGTAATTTCCACCCCCTTTCCCATAATTCCATAGCAGGTGGTGGGAAGATATTTCCTCTCTTCAAGCTTAGTGCATCTGCCACACCAACAAAAGCTTATCAGTGTTCTCCCCTATCACTCAGACCATTGGTCCAGGGAACACTGTCATTGTCCTCTTGAGCAGAACTGGCTAAAGCTCAAATAGCGGATGAGGACATTTTGCTCACCGGTGCTTGTGTTTCGGAGTTCATCTGCAGGTTATCTGGGATGCTGCTCAAGTTGTCAGTGTTCAATGGAGTGAAAAATATGATAAATGGATGTTGATAAATGGATCCCTTACCTTTATGACATCTAGCTTTTGTAAAGATAATAACTGTCATAACTGTAAAACAGTTGCTGTTAAAGTTGTCAGTGTGTGATTTTCATGTTTTTCTTTGATTCTCAGGTACATTCGTTCAGAGAGGTCCATCATTTTGGTGAACTTCTGTCTGTCCATACTGGCCTCAAATGTGCTTATACTGGTGGGACAGTCCCAAACTCTTAGTAAGGTAAGTATCTGTGCACAGAAAGAGTTCAGAAAGAACAACTTTTAGGTTCTTCATGTTGTTTTTTGGACTGGTTCAGTGGAATTAAATGCCGCCCCATGGTCTACATGAAATAAAAGATAGTTCACAATTAATATAAATTTTATGTTGAAAATAGCCCCTATGTTGTTGTTGTTTTTGTCATTCAAATTGAAAAATGTAATTTATATTTTAAATTATATTATTATTATTATTCAATCTTATTTCATTCATAATAACAGTTATGTAGTAAATATAAAATGTAAGAAACGGTTGGATAAGATTTGAAGATTTTTTTATTTTTTTATTTATGAATTAACCATAAAACTGTTATTATGTATTATTATTATTGTTGTTATTAATTTTAAAAGAAATGTATATAACTGCTATACATTCTAATAATAATAATAATAATATTAATAATATATATGATTAAGTGCTTTTCATTTTTCAATATGAAATTTTCCATTTATTATTTTTTGTGTTATTATTATTTATTGCAGTTATATACATTTCTTTGAGTTTAATTCTATTCTAATTCTACTTAAATTGAAATTATAATTCTGGGTCCTGTTTGCTACCTTCATTCAAATTCAATTGAAATTCGTAAAATAAATTGGATATAAAAAAAAAAAACCAAAAACATTCAATTCATAAACGGAGCAATTCCAAGAGGGTCCTCACACCATCGGTGCTCAGGCCCTAATAACTGAGTTTTGAATGGCCCACATACCTTGCGCCCGGACTCCCTAGTGGTCTGTTGTCTGTGGGACAGGTAACGGGCGTTTGTTCTCTCTCCAGGCTGTAATGACATTATGTAAGTGGCCATGATAGAATTTGAGAAACTCAGGCAGGCGCGTGTAACAGACAGACTCGTGGAAGCCGCTGCAGGGTCAGCTTTGTGTCAGCCGTGACTGTTACACTGAGAGAGCGTGAGATAGACTACAGAGACACCTGAGAAATAAGTGCCGCCATTTAAACTCAACCTGTCGCTCAGAGCTACAAAGAAACCCGAAGAGAACCAAAAGAACTCGCCTTCCCCCTCAATCCAGACTTAATATTTCACTAAATTCTCATATTCACCATTAGTTTAAGAAAGTACAGATAAGCTTAATTTCAGGACCCATGAATAGTGTGAAATCCTTCTCATTTCCTGGGTCATTTGCTGAGCGAGCCAGTGTTTAGCATTAGAATATGCACCTCATTATTGTATAAAACCTCAGCGAGATACTCTGCTTACCGCTTCTCATTTGCGTTCGCCGCTTACTTAAACCCTACTTTTCTTTAATTCCAGCCTGCCATTTTTCCTTAGAAATCGTTCAACCTGTAACTAACCCATTTTCACATCTGAAGTACCGTCTGCGAGGGGAAAAAGCATGGAAAGGATGCGCTGCTATAGAAATAATTGACACACCACAATGGAACTGTCAGTGTCTACCCGACTTTCTTTAACGTCCCACTCTTTCCCACTTCTCCTTCTCAATCACTGTATCTCTCTCTCTCGATAACAAATAGCTGAGAGCCATTTGCACCTCTTCTTGCTTTCTGTACTTCTTTCTGTCGCACCTTTTTTCGTCGTTTCATTTCTCTCTGGTTTTTTCTCCTTCCTTCTTTTGTCTCTAGGGACTGTGCACTGTGACCGCTGCCTTTTTGCACTTCTTCTTTCTGGCTTCTTTCTGCTGGGTATTGACGGAAGCGTGGCAATCCTACCTGGCCGTGATTGGCAAGATGAGGTCCCGCCTCATTCGCAAGCGTTTCCTGTGCCTGGGCTGGGGTAGGACACCCGCACACACACACACACACACCAGAAACTAACATTAAAGGTCAAAACCGATGTTACTGAAGTGCTTCAGCTCAAATTTGTTCCTCCATATGAGTGCAACATGCCAGTTCTTATCAATTCAACCACATCAGATTGTCTGCCATGTCAGTTTGCTTTAATGGAGCCCAATGACACACCACAAACATGCCATGGGAGCTCAGCGTTACTCCTGTGTTGCAAGACGTAGATGTCCGATCGTTGATAAGAAATGCATTGTGTGCCACCATCTTAACACAGGCGTGATTCTAGCTCTTGCAATGGCACACGTACATGTTTTGTAACTTATTGATCCACTATCACTTCCATTAATTCATAGATGCCCTTTGCAGATATTGCAGAATAGGATTCCCTCCCACAGGGAGTTGGTAGTAGATGGGTTTCTAACTAAGATGTCAGAAAATGACTTGTGTTACTCAGAATGTGAAATATGGATATCGTCGTTATGTGGCCTGGCTGGTCGTATATGCTCAGATCGTGGTTGTAATTGTAGTTCGATTCCTGCTTATGTAATTTTTTTTCTCCCCATCGTTTTTTATCTTATCTCTAAATGTCTTATCCATTAGGCCAAAAGCCTTTTAAAAAATGGATATCATATGCAACACCATGGTATATATATATTTTATTTATTTAGTGTCGAAATTGTCAAAAAGGTATACAATTTATAAAGACTAAGCAA
Source organism: Leuciscus leuciscus (assembly GCF_965113295.1). Taxonomy (NCBI): domain Eukaryota; kingdom Metazoa; phylum Chordata; class Actinopteri; order Cypriniformes; family Leuciscidae; genus Leuciscus; species Leuciscus leuciscus. Next base: position 7,089,655 of record NC_138736.1, read on the forward strand.
AAATTAATTTCAATGTTCCATTTATTTTTTATTGTATATATATATTTTTTTTTTTATTATATCACCTAAGTCATATATGAAAGCTTGTTTCCACCACAGAATTAAAATAAAAAAAGATTGGCTGATTGCGACTTTTTATCTCACAAATCGGACTTTTTTCTCTCACAATTGCGTTTTACATCTTGCAAATTCTGCCTTTATAACACGCAATTGGGAGATATAAAGTCAGAATTGCATGATATAAAGTCGCAATTGTGTGTTAAAAAGTCAGTCTTTTTTTCCTTAGAATTTGACTTTATATATCTCACAATTCTGAGAAAATATGTCAGAATTGCGAGATATAAACTTGCAATTGCTATAAAAAAAGTTTATTTCTTGCAATTCTGACTTTATAACACGCAATTGCGACTTCATATCATGCAATTCTGACTTTATCTCTCACAATTCTGAGAAATAAAGTCAGAGTTGCGAGATGTAAACTCGCAATTATGAGATAAAAAGTCGCAATTATCTTTTAAAATGTTTTATTCTGTGGTGGAAACAAGCTTCTATAATATGACTGATTACTTTGTTAGAAATTGCAGCAAAAACATCAAAACCAAATTTGGTGTTTAAATATATATTTTTTTAAAATCATAATACACATCTACTTTTGAATGGCCAATAAAGTTTCAATCACACCTTCCATCAGAGCAAACTCATGTTTCTCATTGAGTCACTCATTTCTTCCTCCAGAGTGGCATGTGGATCCCCGTTCATCCCACGTCTTTCAATCCTGTTCTCTAAACCCGAGTTTCTCTAATTGCCTTTAATTTCCAGAGTTAATCAGAGCATTGTTAATTGCATGAATATTTCAGAGGAGAGCTCATTATGTGTGGACGTGGCACGCAGACATAGAGCGAGAAGAATGGATAGGTCTAATTAGCACATGAGTAAAGCTGGCCTCCCCGACTGTGATGGCAAACACAATAGAGAGACGGCCAGGAAACACTCACAGACACAGACAGGGGAGCGGAGGATGGGGTTCGACACAGTAAAGGTCACTGTATGCGACATTGTAATCAAGGACCAATAAGTACACTTTCCCCAATCTCAAGATGGGAAACTTTATAAACATGTAAAATAAAATGAATAAAAATAGAATTATAAATATGGCAGTTAGGTTATTTTATGTTTTATTAAATTTTTCTCTTAAATGTATCAGTGGCATTGCATTGGTTGTAATTAAAGGTGCAAAAAGTTCTGGTATGATTTGTCTTGTTTTTCATTTTTACATCACAAAAACAAGCTGTTTTAACAGGGGTGTGTAGGGGGCTCTTTGTACTTTCCCTGTGGAGCACTCTTAGAGGATACAGACAGGAACGTTTACACTTCTGCACTTTGGCCTCTTGAAAAGAGACACATACAAAGAGGCCCATGGGACTTGCTCTCTGCTAAAGTAGCGTGTTTGAGGTCTGGGAGGGCACTGTGCACAGGGGGAATGGTGTACCTGTGCACTGTGTGCATTAGTCCATGAAAAGGGCACAAGCTAAAGAAAGTCACCAATGTGAGAGGACATTACTTCAGTTAGCTTCCTCTTCAGCCTTAGGCCATCTGCCATTAATGGCTCTATTGGGGGGAAAAAAAACAGGGATCGGGGATTCTCGATATTCATAATTTGCCTTTTAGCAATGCTCGTCCTTTGTTAAATGTGGCAGACAATTTTCTCGTGCATTCACGTAAATGTACTTTCATATCATTTTCATTTGTTTAACTTGTTCCATCCATTAAATATCAATGAACTTAGCAACCATGTTTTTTAAAACAAGTTAAGCAATTAAACCTTTTAAATTTCAATGAATTGAGTTTTTTCATCGTAGACTTTTTCTTGCAGGTCTTCCAGCCCTTGTGGTCGCTGTATCTGTGGGTTTCACCCGGGCTAGAGGTTACGGCACACCAAGTTAGTAAGTATCACTGATGCAATGTAGTCTCGCAAGGAAAATCTCGAGACATTTATCTTTCATCAAGTGCCATTTTGAGGGTTACATCAAATCTCAGGTGTTCTCAGGATGTTATTAAATGTGGAAAAGCATACAGAAGTTCCTACATATGCAGTATGTGAACATTGAGAAATCTGTATTATAGTATAACATATGTAATAGACAATGCAAAGACAACTTTCCCCATTGGGGAAATTTACTTTTCAAAGTAATGCATTACAATATTGTGTTCCTCCCTAAAAAAGTAACTAATTGTGTTACTTAGTTACTCTTTACGGAAAGTAATGTTACGTTACTTTTGCGTTACTTCTTCTCACTTGGGCTGGGCTTGCATTAATAACAACAACAATAAAAGTTATATTTTTGGCAAATGTAAAGGCCCCTTCACACCAAAAGTGAAATGAATAAGCCTTAGGCTGAAGGAAATGCAAATGCATGCCTGTAAAGTTGATGGCACAGCTCGAACAAACATTTCTGCAGTGCTGCCATTCTGGATTGCAGAAGAATAGAATGCAGAAGAAATTTCAACACTCTTACTTAGTGATTTTAATTGCATATAGTATATTTATGTTATTTAACATATTTAATCATGGCAGGTTTGCGTAATATTCTGAGCATTCCGTTTGCATTTCACTGTTTTTATTTATTTTGAGGAATACTGAATCTGTTGGTGTGCATATGAGATGAGTAAATACAAGTTTACATTTAGTCTAGAACTACAATAACCATCATGTTTACACTGCGCACACAACACCTCTGCACTTACTCCCGATTTCTCTCAACATGGGGACAAGAGAGGTGTCGGTCAATAAATGGGAAAACAAAGTAACTTGCATTACTTATTTGAAGAAGTAACTCAGTTATTTTGTTGTAAATTTAAAAGTAATGCATTACTTTACTAGTTACTTGAAAAAAAGTAACCTTGTTACGTAACTCGCGGTATTTGTAATGCGTTTTGCCCCATACGCACATCACATCAAAAATATAACCAAAGAGGTGCTAAGATACCCAATGTTTAAGTCTGAGAGTTTTACCGACTAATCCGAAGCCAGATGTTTTCATCTTTAGAGCTCCAATTTGGTGCCCAGACAAACACTGGAAAGGGGAAGTTTTTTTAGTGAATGTTGCCTAATTTTGACCTTTGACCTTGAAAGAACATCTTCTAAAATCAGATCCTTCCCTGGGCTATTTTTCCTCTATTCCTATGGATTCCCTCAAAGTGGGACCAATTTTCTGCTGCTCTGCATATAATGGTTTCTGTCTTTACTTGCATCACTAAGCAATTGATTTAAACCAGGGAGCTCTCTGACTAATCGGAGACAAAAGTTGAAAACAATGGTGTCCTTTGAAAGCTTTAATTGGATGCGTTTGACACATGGGTTCCCCTCAAACCAAAAGACAAATTTTGGAAACGGTGCCAGGAAGTCAGTCGCCTCAGATAACCTCAACACTGGGCTGCTTACTTCTCTGCAGTCTTTCACATATGAATGCATGTACGATTGAAAGCATATGTCTATAGTCCTTTCACAGCTGACATTTCACAAGGAAGTCAGAATACAAACTTGATTGAAATTGTTTGATTGTCCTTGACCAGAACATTAGCAAAATGTCGAAATAGCTCTATTAAAATGATGATTAATAATGCTCGTATATAAAGTATGACCTTCGAGATTTTGCAGAGCTGTTTGTGTAGAACTTTTGTCAGGCAATATCTTGATCTGTCAATTAACTTTGCAGCTTTTATTTGGTATCTGCAATGAAAGGAATTTAACAATGTGATATTTCCAGAAACATTACAAGGAGTATGATGAAGAGGTTGTATTTGAAATATCCTCTTCAGTTTCTTAATTTAGGGAACAAATTTGGTTGGAGTCCAAGTTTAATTTAATTTGTGGGAAGAAAAATAATTGAAGGTTAATGAAAACTGCAATTCTTTCCCGCCAACCCCTTTTTTTCTGAAGCCAACACTATCTCAACTTTCCCTTGTGATTTTCTGTTTTAAATTTCACTTTATCTCTCTCTTTCTCTCAATTTCAGTTGTTGGTTGTCTCTGGAAGGGGGGCTGCTCTATGCTTTCGTTGGTCCTGCTGCCGTCATTGTACTGGTAAGTTTCAGACTCTGCTTTCCCATTGGTTAGAATAGTAAACATGAGCACCGCCCACTTTAATATGCACTTTAAATATATCACGCCTGCAGTTGAAGAGAAAAATCGGTCACTAATGAGATTAGAGTTGAGGCCTGTCTCATTTAACATGTATTTTTCATCAGTATATCATGTTTAAATGCGTGAGTGAACTTGATGAGCTTATTAGACCAAAGCGACCAAAGTGTGTGTATTTATATATCCTCCATCCCTGGTCTCAGGTGCTGTGTGTTTTCTGTGAGGTGTTTGCATTGTTTTTCATGGTCAGATGTGATTTGCGTTGTTTGTTTCTTGGTGGTGGGATAAAGCGGCCCTCTCAAACAAACAACTGCAAATGAGATTTGGGCATCTGGAGATGCCAGCTCCCTCTTTGGAGAGGCAAATCTAATTAATGAAAAAATAATTAATCTTGCCTCCAGCAAATAGTAAAGTGGAGACCCATTGTCTAAGCAAGCGCCTTGCATGATCAGAATACGAACGGCACTCGTAAACATGTTAGACTTGCTAGGTTCGATATTCTCTTGGACTGAACATGCTGAGTATTGATTGAGCACAGGGGTCTTCAACAGGGGGCCCGTTACGATGATGCTGAAGGTCCAGACAATTATTGTTTCTTCTCAAACTATTTCTGGGTAGCAACTAGGTAAAACTTTAGTTAATGCAAAGGCTAACATGAATTTATACTAATACTTTTACAGCATTTATTAATCTTGGTTAATGTTAATTTGGACAAAAGTTTGGGGTCAGTTAGATATAGATTGATAATAATAAGAAATGTTTCTTGAACACCAAATCACCATATTATAAGGATGAATTATCCTATGTGACCCTAGACCACAAAACCAGTCACATGGGTCAATTTTGAATAAAAAGCTGAATAAATAAGTGTTCCATTGATGTATGGTTTGTTAGGATGGGACAATATTTGGCCGAGATACAATTATTTAAAAATCTGGAATCTGAGGGTGCAAAAAAATCAAAACATTGAGAAAATCTCCTTTAAAGTTGTCCATTTATGTTCGAGATTTTGCTGCATTCACTCACAAAAATAAATGTTTTATATATTTACGGTAGGAAATTTACAAAATATCTTCATGGAACATGATCTTTACTTAATATCTGAATGATTTTTGGCATAAAAGAAAAATTGATAATTTTAACCCATGCTATTGCCACAAATATACCCGTGCGACTTGTGACTGGTTTTGTGATCCAGGGTCACATATATATATAATTGTCTGTCTGTCATCTGCCTATAAACCTTCAAACTTTGAGGCATTTGTCAAAACTTTCAAACTTGAAAAAAAAATTTTTTCTGGTTAAAAGGTGTAGTTTTATGAATTTCAATGAATTTTAATTATTTTTCCTTGCATTCAAAATACAATTGCAAATCTGCATTTAATTTCAAATGGAATTAAAGGTGCTGTGTGTAATTTTTTTGGTGACTGTACTAAAGCATTAAACTACCATAATATGTTTGCAGAGATTTAGGAAACATGCCAAGGTCAAATACTTGTTTCTCAGAAAAGCAATGCTACAGTACATCCACTTATTCTACTAAATTGTGTGTGCCAGGTGGGAATGTCTGTTTTTGTTTTGGTCTGTGTGATCCCGCCCACTGCCAATTTACCCAATAGTATTTTGACACCCCGGGTTGCCAGTTGGCGTAAAAAACACTGCGAATTGCAGCAATGGAAGCCAGCGAACGAACTGGGTCAGAGATTGCAGATGTGTGTCCTCAATCTGGCAACCCACGTGAGCGTTGAGTCTGCAGTACCCATTTCAATCGCTATCTGTCAATATTACAGACTGAACCTTTAAAGAGTTAGAATTATAATTCAAAGAATCCTCAATTCAGTCCTAAATGGTGTACAACCCAGTTCTTAACTAGCAAACAACACTACTTAAATAACAAAGTAGATAACACTACTTCTATCTCTTTCCTGCAGGTAAACATGCTGATTGGAATAGTGGTCTTCAACAAGCTCATGTCTAGAGATGGCATCTCAGACAAGTCCAAAAAGCAAAGAGCAGGGTAAGTGAAGGTCAAAGCGATGGCTATATGATACCCATCTATTTCTGGATTTGCACCAAGTTACTCATTTACCACTGGCCTGTTGAAGGTTTTAAAATATCCTGTCAAATATTTGTATGGGCGAAATAAATTACTCATGCTCTCTTCCTCACACACACTCTCACACACACACACACACACACACACACACACACACACACACACACACACACACACACACACACACACACACACACACACACACACACACACACACACTCACTCACACACACACACACACACACACACACACACACAACCACTAAAAGTTAAAAAACATCAGACTGAAAGCCAAGATATGACAGCTTCATTAATGGACTTGTATTGATTTGCTGGCCTGCTAACCTCAGGCTAGTTCTCTGATAGCTCTGTCATTAGCTAAGTGTATATTCATTGTTCATGTAACTGCACATACTGACAGGATCAAGGAGCTCTTGTGCTTTTAAAGCGCTTGTTCTGTTTTGCTTTTGTTTGATTGGACACAAAGCAGAGTGATCCATTAAACACTTGTGTTAATGAGTGGACCGTCACATCTCTGACCGCAAACGAGAAGCTAAACCGCACTGAGAGATTGAATATTCCCATTCCGCTCCATGAATCCTCTACCCTGAAACTTTAAGAGTGTTCTCACAGCCCTCCATCTTTAATTAAACTACGACCACATCAGAAATCGCCATTTTTAAGTGCAGTGCATTGTTTAAAATGAGCTCACGGGTCACCTGATGTCAAGCTCATTGCGATGCATAATCGCGTTTTCGCCAATAGTACACTGAAGGCATGAGAACAGCCTTATTACAGTGCAACTGAATTAGTGTGTCTAATGGGTACCGATAGCCTCTCCGCTTTGAATGCATGCTGTACAAATGTCATTTAGATATGTGGCATTGCTTTGGTGGACCACCATACCGATGTCTTGGCAGGAAACTGTGGGTCTTACTAATTGAATGAGGAGCTAATCAGAGATCTGAGCTAATCCAATGACTGGATATTTGTAATCCCTCCAGGACATTCTGCAGTTTTGCTCTAATTGATTTGTCTTTTTTTTCTTCTTCCACTTTTCTTTTCCTGTAATGTTTATGTACAAGGGAGATCAATGCATATTGGGAGCTGCAATGGCTAACTATGGATTTTTCAGCTAGTGGCTTGTACATAAAAATGTCCCAGTGTTTAAATTCAGTTCGACTCATTTCCATATTCACACTCTCTCATGTTGTCTTTCACATATACACTGCCCGGCCAAAATAAATGCTGTTTGGACTGAAATGGGCACATGCTTAAGCCTAGCAGTGATTATTATGTTTCTAGCATGTTATATGTTTGGCCACAGTTCTTCTAACCCTAACTGATAGAGTGTGTAGCTTTTCATTTCTTAACCATGTATGAAGACACATCATTACCATATTACAATGTCAAGATTCATCAGGCTCAAATTGTGAAAGAATGGTTGGGAGGAACATGAAGAATCATTTTCACACATGAATTGGCTCCTCTGAGTCCAGACCTTAGATTCATTGAAAGTCTTTGGGATGTGCTGGATGAGACTTTACAGAGTGCTGGACTCTTGCATTGTCAATACAATATCTTGACCAAAAAGATATGTACCTCTTGATGGAAATAAATGTTGTGATGTTATTTTCATCAAGAGGTGCATACATTTTTGGTATTAGAGAATTTGAAAATTAAGAAACCAAAATATCAAATAATTTTGAGTGGGCCAGTAAGAAGCCACTCAAAGCACCTTAGCAACCACATAGCAATGCCCTATAAACCACCCTCAACACTCTAGGATATTAGCAGTGGTTTTCTATGGAAGTAGAATAATGTCAAATGTTTTTGAAATAAAAAGCCTGTTGAATTGCACTACTTGAAAAAAAATAGGCATTGCATTAACCATGCTTGCATTTTAATGCATTGTATTTTTAGTGCTTACATTTTTATGGGCTGAAATTCAACATGGTTGAATATTTAAGCTGTGAATATTTCAATTAAAAACATTTCAAACACCTTTTCATTATTAAAAATTCAATAATCCATATTCACCTTTCATATTTCACTTCCAAAATATCCAAACTGTTTAAAAATACAACCAATAATATTCAACAGGCAATTTTCGGTCCATTTTATTTCGCTTAGCAAATTCGCTTCCACAAATTCAGTGGTTCAAATTCGACAGTAAATTCAACGTTGACGTCCATGAACTGCAGGAAAAGCAGTAGATTGCCGAGCATACTCTCCATCTGCTGTTAGTCTACCTCACCAGCAGATGGTGCAAAAGCGCGTGTTGAAGACCAGCAACAGTTAGAACAAGTCATTCATTCATAAAACTCATTTACAGCAATGTAAGTGTATTTGTGATTATTATGACGGCTGTTTTATGTTAAATTCAGTGTCTTCACGGTTACTTTTCCTGTGTAGCCTACATGCATCTTTCTCTACCGTGAACGAGATTATAATGTTATTCCCCGATGCGGATATACAGATCCAATGTTAAATTTTTGAGGTTGACATATATTTCTCTTGGTTGTTTAGTTGCCTTAACTTTATATTGTGGCGATGTGCTGCATGCAGGCTATTAGGGTTTCCCTCAATACTTAAGGATTCCCCTGCTGGACATATACAACGCTTAAAATAGCTTAATGGACTACAGTGATGTAAAAGACCAAACTCGCAGGCAAGCAGATGGACTCAGAATAACGCGTAAAGCTGAATCCTGAGCGTTTCCCAGTGATAGACTGCAGCTGGCATAAAGATGGCTTGATGTTGGACATTCGCACATTTAGGGACCGTCTCTAAAGTGTATACGACTTTGGTATACACGTTTCTAACTCCGATAGCATTTGAATAGAACGACTTACAGTCATAAAACCAACTGTAAAGTGTTCATTTAGTGTCAGGCATAATGCGCACCCTTTGGATTTTTAATATTTATTCAAATAAATTTAAGTTTGCTATTGAAGTTAGAAACGTGTATGCCAATGTTGAATGCAACTTTAGAGACGGTCCCTAAATGTGCTAATGTCCAATATCAAGCCAATTTTTACATTTAGTCATTTAGCAGACGCTTTTATCCAAAGCGATTTACAGTTAAACTAACAATAGGAGGACAATATGCAAGTGCTGTGACAGTTTAAGCTAATGCAATACACGTATGCATACTATATATATATATGTGTGTTGATTTTATGCCAGTATATCACGAAACGCTCAGCATGAAACTTTGCGCGTTAAGTTCATATTCTGAGACCATCTTCTTGCCTGTAGCCTATATAATAGCCTACAGCCTACTTCCCTAATAAGGTGCAAGATTGGTCTTTCATATCACTATCAACGGAAGGGAAATCCTTGAGTATGAGGTATTGAGGGAAACCGATTATAATCCTGTTCATGGTAGAGAAAGCTGATGACATGTAGAATACACAGGGAAAGTAACAATGAAGTTATTGAATGAAACATAAACACAGCTTTTGTGTGTTTATCATCTGTTCCGCATATACTGACACAGATAATCATTTTCATTTTATGAATGAATGTCTTCGTCAGCAACAAGCGCTTTTGCACCATCTGATGGTGAGGTCGACTAACAGCAGATGGAGAGTATGCTCGGCAATCTACTGCTTTTCCTGCAGTTCATGGACGTCAATGTTGAATTTACTGTCGAATTTGAACCACTGAATTTGTGGAAGCGAATTTGCAAAGCGAAATAAAATGGACCGAAAATTGCCTGTTGAATATTATTGGTTGTATTTTTAAACAGTTTGAATATTTTGGAAGTGAAATATGAAAGGTGAATATGGATTATTGAATTTTTAATAATGAAAAGGTGTTTGAAATGTTTTTAATTGAAATATTCACAGCTTAAATATTCAACCATGTTGAATTTTAGCCCATAAAAATGTAAGCACTAAAAATACAATGCATTAAAATGCAAGCATGGTTAATGCAATGCCTATTTTTTTTCAAGTAGTGCAATTCAACAGGCTTTTTATTTCAAAAACATTTGATATTATTCTACTTCCATAGTTTTCGCACAGGCAAGCAGCTCTCTATTTTCTTTAGAAGGATACTAAATGTAGTATTTTGCTTTTATTGTTAGGGTTAGGTAAATAAATGTGTCCACTGTTGTGAGCTGACCCTGAGTGCCCCCTCATTTGCATATTTCTAATGTTCTGAGCACTTTCTCCAACTCTGTGACATAAGACTGCATGTATTTTGTTACCTTTACTGTTTCAATCATCTTCTCAGAACACTAACATAAAAAAGACTAAAATTGTATTGCTTTGATTTACAATGGCTTAATAATGCACTAACACAGAAGTTTGAATCAAGTGTATGTATATTCAGTAGATCGCCTAAAGCACTGAACCAATGAATTGCACTCCACTCCATTTGATTTTACACAAGACCGTGTTCAACAAAAAAACAGACCACTTTTTATGTTTTGGCTGTTCATTTACACGACGACAGCGTTTTGGGGGCATGAAAACGCAACCTTTTTAAAATGGGCTTCAAAGTTCAAGTTTTTGAAAACGATACCGTTATCGTCTCCGTGTAAACTACAAAAATATAAATATGACATATGCATGCATGCATATTACATGTTCAGTCTATAGACCCTTTTACAGGCCACGTGATCAAATAGTTGCGCGCGCATTTTGGCAACGGAAGTGGTGTTTTTCCCCACTGGCTCTAACGTGTTAGCAACTCCGAAAGTTTATCAAAACGGTTTCCCAGCATCAAAATGTCTGGTTGTTGCGTTTACGGTTGCACTAATCGATATTCCACCAAGGGGCTTAAGTTTTATATTATTCCGACAGGATCACGGCCGTTTCAGAAGAGTGGCTGCAGGCGATTAAACGTGTTGATTGGAGCGAGGACATAATCAAAAATGCTCGCGTCTGTTGTTTAATCCGCTCGCGTAGCTTGACACGCTGCTGATTCTCGCCATACTTCCGTTGCCAATATGCGCGCGCATACGTCATCATTGTGTACAAACAGTAAAAGGGTCTATAGGCATGTAGTGTTTCTATACAAAGTGACATCGCCAACTACTGGCCTGGCATGAATAATACAGCGTTTTTAGTAATTTTCGTGGATCCATATGAACAGGGATCTTTTTAACAACATTGTCGTCTGTACGTGAAACTTTTAAAAAATGCAAAGGAAAAACGTTTCTGGTTTTAGTACATAGTTGTCGTGTAAACATACCCTAAATAACTAATTGCCCAGAATACTGTAGCAACACTGACTCAAACAGTAGTGTATTTATAAAGACACTAGAAGTGAAAAGTTTGGGATTATTAAAATTTGTGTTATTATAATTTATAACAACACAGCTGTTCAATTATTAATAATGGTTCTTATTATTATCAATGTAAAAAAAAAGAATACGTTTTTCCTGCTTTTTTTATTTTTGTTGAAACCGTGCTGGATTTTTTTTCCTGGATTTTTTTTTTATGAATAGAAAGTTCAAAAGAGCAGTATTTATTTGAAATATAACTATTTTTAAAATTAAAAAAAAATTACCTAAGAAGCAAAACTTTTTGAGGTTTAAGATATAAAGATTTTCTTAGAATGTATTTGTTTCATTGGTGAATTCTTTTTTTCAGATGGTTTTAGCATACATTTCTTTTAATTTAAAAATGTCTCCCAATGCAACAAGACACAACACATTTGTATTTATATATTCACACATTTTTACTGATAGGGAAAGTATTTGTTCTCCTTTAAATCTTTAGTGCCACTTTTACACCCCAGACCTTTATTTATAAAGCTGAGGGGGATTGTAACGAGGTTCATTAAAAACTGAACTTCCTGGTTAATGACCCGAGGGAAACCAACCTGGACGTGCTGGTCTGCTTCCTAACAATGCCTACACAAATCAAGGGTCACGAGCGGTATCAGGTGTGTGTGAGTGTGCCAACAGCGAGAGACTATCCTTCTCTCTGCATCAGTCTTACTCGTGTTTTCACACACAAAAACTCCTATAACACACAAACACACACTTCAGTGAGCATCTGAAGTAGGTTAGTCTTTGCAGCTCCCATCTGCCTCATCTGCTGATTGTTAATGATCTGTGGTTGCATTCTACTGTGTTTCTCTCCATTTTATCATTTTCCTGCCTTCATTGTCTCTTTCTCTCACACACACAAGCTACTTTCACGCTGTGACAGTCATTACAGATCTCACTCTGCCGTTGCTGTTGTTCATTGCTCGATGCTGTTCTCTTGGCATTACTTTAATTTTGTCTTTCTCTTTCTTTTTCCTCTCTTTTATGTGTTCCCTTTCCTTATGTACTTGTTTTGTTGTCATTTTCCAAATATTCCATTTGCAATTCCTCTCCAATCTGCATTCAACCTTTTACCATCGTGCCGTTTGTGTGTATTGGCATGAATGTGGGTGTATGGCTGGATCTCCCTGCTTCTGTGTGTCATGTCAACCTCTTCCCCATGTCAATATATATATATATATATATGTATGTGTGTGTGTGTGTGTGTGTGTGTGTGTGTGTGTGTGTGTGTGTGTGTGTGTGTGTGTGTGTGTGTATTGGGTCCTGAAGTCCACCGTTGGAAGCGCGTAGCAGGCTGCTCCTGAAATGCTCCAAGTGTGGCGTGATCTCCAGTACCGCCCTGTCCAGCTCTACCGCCAGCAGCGCCATGTTAGTCTCATTCCATATTCTCTCTTTGTCTCTTACTTTCTCTCTCCATATCTTTCTTTTTTTCTCTTTATCTCTCTAGAGCCCAACTGACAGTAAGAAACAGAAACTCTTCAAAGAGCCACCCTCCTGTCATCACACTCCAGAACTACACTGCAAAATCACTTTTTTAAATCTTTGCTGAGAAATTCCCTCAAATAAGATAATTTAAGGCATTACAATATTATAAATCATTGAATAGACATAAAAAATTAAAATTAAATCTTTAAACATTCTTTTTTAAACATCTTTTATTCATCAAACATAAGCCTACAGGACTCACTACAAAACATTTTGCAATCGAGTTATAAAAGTGTCCAAGGCAGACAATTCATTCAGTTTTGTTTTTTGTTTTGTTTTGTTTTGTTTTGTTTTGTTTTGTTTTGTTTTGTTTTGTTTTGTTTTGTTTTGGTTTGGTTTTGTTTTGTTTGATTGTTTTGTTTTGTTTTTTGCATTTGTTGATGTTTTTCTTAGCTTAGCTTTGCTTTGTGTTGTTGCTTGTTTTTTTGTGTGTGTTTTTTTCCCGTTTCGTTTCATGTTCATATGCATCTTTTGCACTGCAAAAACACTGTTCTGAAGTATTTTGTGTCTAATTGTGAATCATATTAAGGCTTGTTATTAAAATATTGTCTTGCCACAGAGGAGTAAAAAATTTAAAAACGTGCAAAAAATCTTTCACTACATGCAGTAAGACAAAATACACTTATATTCAAGATCCAGTCTATGACTACTGTATGCTAATGTTGTAAATTTAGTTAATTATCTTATTTCAAGGATTTTAAATATTTAAACTAGAAAATCAGACAAAAATATTCCTAACATGATTTTTATTTTTTTTATTTTCTATGTCTTCAGCTGTGTTGACTGTAGACTTTTGCAAAAACACGCACATAAACACAAACACGGTGTGCTCTTTGAAGAGGTAAAGAACCAGAGTGTGGATCAAGGGCCACCCCTGATTCTTTTGGCTTTGGATAAATTGGACCTCTATTTGCTGGAGGGAGTCATGTTATTGAAATGATCATGAAATGAATGATATCGCTTCTCTGTTCCTCTTTCTCTTTGTCAATTTTTAATTTTTGTTGTTCCTCATCTCATTCTTGCTGTCTGCTTTTTTTCCTGTCTCAGCTATCCGTGTATAAATATGGGGCATGTGTGTGTGGCGCCATAATACAACTTCCATTTATAGAAATTAATGAAGAGGACTTCCTAAAGGAAGTTTGGGTGGACCATGTTCACATGATCCCACCGATTACCTCATTTCCTTTAATACCGAGGTTCCTGCTCCATCCAAACCCCATGCTTTCTCTCCACAGTTAGTTAGAGGAGGACAATGAATTTGAGTCATGCTATTTTACATTTACCAAGTCAACCTTGTCTTTCTGCATTGCTCTTGTATGAGCATGATAACTCATTTAGTAGATTTGCATATAGGAGCAAATCTCTGTCTCATTGCTAATGTCCGTCCCATTGCAGTCACATGCAGGAGACTGAGTCAGTGCAGCGTGAAGATGTTAAATTGATGCCCAGCTGCGGTGAGCCCTTGCTTCACTGAGCTTAAGCAGACAAGTCCTTACTGTCACCTAATATTTATCTAAATAGGCTCTGCATGATGCAGAACCAAAACACTCCTGTAGCATTAGCAACATGTTGGAAATCTATTAGGGCATGTTAGCATGAGTGCTCAGCATTATGAACAGCAATTATTTGTGAGAGTAATGTGAGAGTGTGTCCTAACTGGATTGACCATGTGTGTCTGTGAATTAAAGAAAAAAAACAATAATAGGTTACGCTTTATTTCAGTTCCACTTTTGACATTATACTAACTATAAGTAACTTTGCAATTACATGTCAACTAACTTTTATTAGACTGTTTGGTTAGGGTTAGTGTTAGGGTTAGGGTTAGAAGAAAAAAATATATATTTTACTGATATGTTACAAAGTTACTTCTAGTCAGTAGATTGTTTGTTGGGGAGCATCAAAATAAAATCTAAGCAGATATTAAGCAGACAGTCTATAGACTGTATTAGTATATTAATACTCTAATGACCGGTAGACTGACTGGTGGTTGACATGTAGTTGCAAAGTTACTTAGTAGAATGTCTAACGTGGACTATCGAAATGAAGTGTGACCCAATAATAATGTCATTGCTAAATATAGTCACACTTTATTTTACAGTACGTCTACTTACAGTGTACTTACCCAACAAAGTACTTCAGGTGATATAAGGTAACTACATGGGTTAAGGTTAGTTTTAGGGGTAGGTTCAGGGTTAGTAACTAGTTATAACCCAGTATTGTAATTGCTACAAGTATTTAGTATGTACGTGCGAAACCGGACTGTAAAATAAAGTGCTACCTTAAATATTAATATCATTACTAAGTTACCACATATGTAGTGTATTCATAAATATGATACTTAAAAATGCACAAAACTTGTGGTGGGAAATTTGGTAACTGGTACATTTTTAAATATACTCTCTCAATACTCAGTTTGTTGCACACACAAAATATAGCAACCACTTGATTTGGGATTTCAGGTTTTTAATTACTACCACTCATTACGCATACATTTACGCTGTATTGACTCTCAGTTAAATGTCTGTGTTGCTGTGCTGGTCTCTAAACCTTATCAACGCTCCATCAAAACTCTAATTGTGATAATCGTTGATCTTAATGGTTAATGATTCCAGGTGCGGTGATGTCACAACCTTGCTGCATGAAGGATGAAATGCATTTTGCTCTGTACTCTCTCTTCATAGGGCGTCATTATGGAGCTCTTGTGTGGTTCTCCCTCTGCTGGCGCTCACGTGGATGTCAGCTGTGCTGGCCATCACAGACCGCCGATCAACCCTCTTCCAGGTGCTCTTCGCCGTCTTTGACTCAGTCCAGGGATTCGTCATCATCACCGTGCACTGTGCCATGCGCCGAGAGGTCAGTGGGTTACTTTTTTTTATACAACCCTAATTCTGAATGTGAGTTGAGACTGGGGTCTTTTGGGGATCCTGGGCACCTAGCATCAGAGTGTAAGAGTGGATTTCCTGCAGGGGTTAAGTCTGCAAGACTGCCGAATGACTAAAGAAATGTTATTAGCAAGATGGTAGAAAATAAACCAGTTCAGTTCATAGTTCATACTCAAAATTTTGAACTAAGTTCACAGTTCCAAAAATGAACTAGTTCATAGTTACTTTTTTTCCATGTTGCTGCGAGATATTATATTTCAAAATGATTTCCACAGCCCATATAGAACCACAGACAATTATTTTATCAGTTTTAACACTGAAGCTATGCGTCAGATTTTCCCATCCTCACTGACCTTGACATAAAACTCGTTTAAAGGTAGGGTAGGTAATCCTGTTCAGAAACACTTTTTTTTATACTGGGTGAAATGGTCCTTCCATCCTGATAGTAGTCAATACATTATGTGTTTAGAAAAAGGAATGAAAAAAATCAGACCTCTGTAGCAGCTGCAGGACAGTAAAAACTCTGACCAATCACTGCCATTCGGTGCGAATGTAAAGAACCAATCAGATGCCTTCATGTCTCGTGCCCGCCCCGAGCCCCACTGCGCGCGCTGCCCGGCGTGCACTCATCACATGTCACCGTTCTCGGAAATATTCAGCTCAAAGCACCTGCATATGCAGTCAGCGAAGGCAAACAAGGCAAAAACTACTTCCTCGGACCCTGCCCGCGCTCTTGAACGACCTCCTCTGCTTCGCCCTCAACCCCGGACCTGTCCTCGAACCGACGATGCGGTACTTGTCTCCGGACTCGGAGTGTACGTTAGTCTTCATTAGAGTCAACAATGTTTTCATCATGGAAACTCTTACATGCAAAACACCGTATATGTTATGAATCTTACACGAAATTCATCTTCATCACAGTGTAACTGATGGTAATGGAAAAACGTGTATCAATGCAACCTGTTTTTAGTTTTGCCTTATAAATATAGCTCGTTACCGAATGAAACTTTACCATTATCGATATGCTAGCTTGATAGTGAGTACTAAAAGAAATCTTATTTGTTTATATTCATAGTGATAAAGTTAGGTATTTTATTACATGTGATTCTGACATGATGTCACTGTATGTACTGCGCTCCTTCCTCTCCACTCGTCTCAGGTAATAAATGCATCTTGTTCCAGCCTGAGCGTTTGGCGTCGCGCGTTCATGTGTTTTGGGGGCGTGGCTTTGGAAGGAGCTCAGAAGGGAGGGGGTGGAGTGAATGGAAATAATGAGCTGTGTTTATTGCAGATTAAAAGGTCTACAGTCACTCGATTTTTATATTTTCTTTTTCAGAGTACTTACATTTTAATTATGTATTGGTATATAAAGACAGTTTAAACAAATTTGGAATGTTTTTTTTTTTAGAAAAATGATTACCTACCCTACCTTTAAATGATCATACGAAGCCTCCTTGCTGCTTTTGTTTTGATTTGTAACGTAAGTGATGAGTCGTTCATGAGCGATCCATTCATTGCGTCTGTCATGTGACAAATGAACGAAAGACTCGGAAGGTAAAGTAATTATTTATGTTCCCTGTAAATTATTTTTGACTGCATTATAATGATTTCTTAATTCAGAATATGATCAAGATTGCGTAGGTAGATGTGTTAATAGTATAACATTTAAAGCCCCTTAAATTAACGAAATGACTCGAAAAAAGATTTGTTCATTTTGATGAACGAGATGGAACAAGAGAGTCAGTAGACACTGGTGGCTGGTGTTGCCAGATTGGGTGTTTTTTCCACTACATATTATGGCCGGTTTACGGTGTGTTTTAGCCGGGGTTTCGCCTGGAAGGCTCTATAGAAATCTGGCACTCTATTGAACAAAGTTAAACTGAGAGCGTGGCATTCACAGACCCCAGAATGAACAAGTTCACAGTAACATTCATCAGGCAGTATTACGGTACGTTCAGTTCACGTTCACCCAAAATATGAACGAGTTCATAAACTATCGTTCAATGAACGCGTTCAGGCACAACACTGGCAATATGTAGCACTTCAAAGTCAATATCAAATCATGTTTGTGTGCTGCTAACCTGTGTGTGTAATAAGCAAAGTGTATGCGTGTTGTGGACCCACCTATAGGCGCATATTACTAATAACCAGGTTTCAGTTGGTCAATGGCGCAGTCTATTTCAGTTGCCTCAAAATAGCAACGCGCCAACAATGCGCCAGAACACACCTCGTTTTCAGACCAGCACGCACATGGGCGCACAAATGCATTCGCTATTTAGACAACGTGGCGCAGGACGTGAAAATGATAACTGCGTCAGGCTGAAACTAGCAAAAAACACTTGCTTTGTACCCCATTGCCCTATGTGTGTGTGATTGGCCATAACAGTATAAAAAATAAAAGTTGCACTGTTATACTGCCAGTCCTAGAGGACAGTCAGAGGTGTATTTAAATGGAGATTGCTGGAGGAGTTTTATTTGAGTCCATTATTTTAAGGTCCACTTAGGAGTAAAACTTGGCTGAGACGATCAGTTTTTTGAAATAGCATGCACTACTTCCACGTTATAATGGGTTGATCTGAGCAGCCATAAATAAATCATCTTATGGGTCAAACTATAGTCACTCTGTTGCCAAAATGTGACAGCTTCAACTCTCCAGCGTGTTCTGTGATAACCGTGGCTGACTTTCATGCATCGGGTAAATTAAAATATGCTGCTGGAGTTTAAGAAGGGAGAGAAAAAATCAGTTCCAAATCGCTAAGCCATATATATTAAATCAATATCGCAAAACCAAAGGATTAGAGTAAAATAAATCCTGGTATTATTTTAGTAAATATATGAAAATCCCTGGCAAGGCTTTGATGTAATCCCTAATAGCTTTAGCAAAACAAGGGAGTGGAGTGGAGTTTGTGCACCGGATCCTTGCGCTATATGCAGTTTGATGTGCGAATTACGCTTTGAAATGGCTGAGCCAACAATGGAAAGGCAGCATTCGTGATTAGCACAGGCAAATGAGTGTGGGAATAGTTTGTTCTCATGCATTAGTGAAGATAGAGAGAGTCTAGAAGGCATGCCATCGGCTGTCACTCTGATACGTCTACAGCTTTGACTCAGCAGACAGTCATCCATAAACAAACTGAGAATGAGACCGCCTCTTGCTCTGTCTTGCGAAACAGCCTTGTTCCTGCACATCATAATTTTAGTTGTGGGGAGGGAGGCAGACTGATTACATATTCCGGTCTAGGCCAGTGAATAGTGTTGCAGCATGATAACTCATGCTCAGTTGAATAGAAAGAGAAGGGATTTACTAAACAGTGCAGAGAATGTGCAGTCTATAAATAAAGTGTTTCAACAGCATATGTTTGATGCTATTCTGTGGACGCCAGTAGATTAATGTGTCATTTGTTCAGCGTGTAACCTTTGCAAACCATAAAGGTTGTGTCAGATCAACCACTTGGGATATGTACAACATGTTGTAGAATTAACGTGTCTAAAATGTGCCTCCAGATATCTCTGTACCTTGTTTACCCTCATAGTAGTAACTTAAGGGCACATATTATTACCCAAGGGTACAAATATGCACCTTATCAGTGTACAAAATTGTCCCTTTAGGGGTACTGCCTGAGTGACAAACTGTTGTAACCTTAAAGGTAAAAGTTTTGCACATTTTCCCCTCCTGGAAGTTAAACAAAGTGCATTTCTAAAGCTATGTTCACACTACGAGCCTTAGTACTCAGTTCGATTTATTGCTCAGACCCGATTTTTTTTTATAGCTGTTCACATCGTTGCTTTAAATGTGGCCAATATCATAATCCAGTGTGAACAGGTTATGGTCCTGAACTAACTCGCATGCGCAAAAGAATGATAAAAAGATGAAACGCAGCAAGTTGTCATACGGAGGTAAACACAGTGGACATTAAAGTAAGTGATTATGCATTTATTTATAGTGTGATCTACTGCGGAAGCCAGCGAATTTATGTGCAGGAAATTTTTAAAAAAGAAGAAAAAAAAGATGAAGAATGAATTCCGATATGACTTTTTAGACTGTGGTCGCATAGCTAAACATCTGACCTGTATCTGATTTAGTTCCACATTTGGAAGTGGCTCAAATCGGATTTTAAAAGATCAGATTCCATGTGGTTTGTGCTGTTCACACTGTCATGAGACAAACAGATCTGAGTCACATGTGAGCTAAAAAATTGCAGTCTGAACGTTGTCTAAGACATCAGTTTACATCAGTATTTAACTCTGTCCTCTTGTGATTTTTATCACCTGTTGTGCATCCAGATTGTGTAAGAAAAGCTTGGTTATTATCTGTTATGTATTTGTTGGCAATAAGAGCTCTGATCTTCCCAGTTAGGAGACACTGCTTTCACTTGGTCATTCTGTAGGCGTTGTGGCCATAAATTTGTATGCAAATGAGTGGCATCCCGTTGCTAAGGCTACACTGTCGTCAGGGAAAACAGCCTATCACGTTGTTGTTGTTTTTTTTTTGAAAGAGAGTGTCTTCCTCTCTATTGTTGTAGAGCATATGCAGTTCTGTAAACCCGTCCTGCAGAAATGCAAACAGGCTCACTGCAATGTTTGTCACACAGGAATATAAACTAATATCAAAGTTTTATGAAAAATTGCAAACGGATGCCCTCTGTAGATTACTAAACTAACTAGATTAAACCGATAGATTCTCCTGAGTGAATAGAATCTGCTAGTGCCTTTAGGATATTTATTTTCTCCATTAGTTCCATGTAAACATTTGTGCAATTGTGCAAGAAAGAGATATTCACCCCTCCTATTCATTTTTATTTTTTTTATTTTTTTAATAATGATGTAACAATCTTAAGAATCAATGACACTCTACATGTAATGCAGTGATGGATGACTATAATGAGAAAAACAATGACATAACTCCTCTTCGTTAACACTGAATGCCTAAACCAAAATGACAGGTATTGATTGTAAAATTGATTTAATTATTATAAAATGTTTCATCTGCATTGTAGAACGCACTCTCACTCTCTCATTACATTTCAGTCGTATCCAACTCTTGGTGATTCTATGGTCCATTCTCTCGCCATACTAACCAAAATTTTAAGGTCACTATGCTTATAAAATGCAGTTGAGACTCTCTTTTATACCTGAACTATATATGAACACAAACAGGACTGACAACCATATTCTGCAGGGGTGTGAATCATCACTGGCCTCATGATTCAATTCGATTATCATGTCAAGGATTCCATTCAATATCACAATGCATCACAATGCGTTGCAATACTGCACATGCTTACATTTTCGTCAGTGAATACAAGTAGTCAGATATATGAACTCTTTTTTATTGTATCTGCTCCAAGAAAGTACACTTCCTGAATGTAGTTAAACAAAACTTAAGTCTGAACACAGCTGAAGACAGGAGCATTTAGAACTAATAAACACTAGTAAATACTAAAAGTGCATGAAACTGTCAAGTAGAGTACTTAAGTTACAATAACGCACGCATACACACTCGCACACATGCACACACACTATGTTAAAATAGTGGGTGCATTTTGTATTACTCGCTTTTGTGTTTCACCTCTCTCCACCATTTTACGCAAGCGAGACAAGCGCGTATGTGACGAATGACATCAGAGAAACGTTAGTAGGCTGAAACGGCTATAATCGATTATGGTCTATTACTGCATCTATGCACAGTCGTCCACGTCCGCATCACGATGCATCGTAGAATCCTAATATTCTGCTGCTGTGTGATTGTCATTATAGAGGTTTGAAACGATGTTGTTTTCGTATTTGATTGATTGCTTTCTTGTTTTATATTTCATGCTTTAAGATTTCGATTTTGAGCCTCTATGATTTACCCTGGTTGTATCTCATGACTTCCCACCTCAGGTGCAGGATGCAGTGCGCTGCAGGATGGGCGGCTGCAAAGACGACAGTGAAAACTCTCCGGACTCCTGCAAGAACGGCCAGGTGCAGATCATGGTGAATAGCATTCCATTCCATTTCATCTCACGTGGGAATCTCAGAGGGTCAGCTCCTCCTCTCCTAAACAGCATGGGTTACTGGGTGATTCAAGTGGGTGTTGTATTGTAAATTGGAGCAGGCGGCTCACCGAATGCGAAAGACTATTCTACAGAGGTTGCTGGTTAAAAATCCTGGTCAGCTCCCATCAATGTCCTGTTTCCTTTAAGGAAGCCCTTTTGGTGCAGTTTCTAATATTAAGGTAGAGACATAAGTGCTTAAAATCAGAAGCTTTTTGAATAGCATTGCACATATTAAAATGTTGTAAGGTCGATCTAGATATATACTATAAATAAACTGACCAATAATTATACTCTACAAGAAAACAATCAAGCACGTCAGTAACATACTTAGCACTTATAACCTTGTGGGGTATTTTAATAGTTGTTAAGCCCTTTACCCAGTGTCCTGCAGCGATTTGTTCGTGTCAAAGACTAGACTTGTAGCCATGGTAACTACAGCAGGAACTCTCCAATTGTGTATGTGTGTGGATAGGTTTGGATGAGAGGGATAACCGCCCCTGCAGGTCTGCTCCACCTTTCCACTTCATCTCCTCAGCTCACCGCTCACTTTTTCTCTCTCTACCTTTCTCTCCGTTCTGCCTCTTTGCCGGCAGAGGTGCCCACACCAGCCCAGCCTCTACAGTCAGGACCAGTGTGGGTCACTCCGATATCCACCTGGGTGCTGCCAAGGCTGCCACCAAACCTGCCCCACCCACCCTCCTCTAGCCTTGGCCAATCACAGTCATGGACACAGCCATAACCACACCCACAGTCTCCACCAGAACCACACTCAGACTCTGAACCACAACCACAACCACCTTCTCAATCACAACCACAACCACAACCACTCCCACGGCCTCAACCACAACCACGTCCATACTCTCAACCACACTCTCGACAAGAACCACACCCTGAACCACAACCACATACATACACTCAACCACAACCGTGCCCACGTTCACCGCCAGAGCCTAGTCCTGGAGCAAAATCATATGACCGTACGTCTCTGAAATGAACGTGATTGCATGTGTTTGCTTTAGAGTTAGTGCTGTCAGTTTTAGAGTAGCTGATAGCGTACTGTGAGCATATTAGCCCGCTAATTAGATAAGTTGCTAGCTGTCAACAGATCTGACTTTAATTTATGTAGTACAAAGTAACTTCATTTCCATGGCTGTGCAGTAGAGGTTTTGCACAGTCGCAGGTCTCAACTTAAACATGCAGGTATATGCATACATATAAGTTGCTCTCACTGGGAATGCTAAAATTGCTCCACAGTGTAATACCCTCACTAAAGCTTTGTTTTGAACTCCTTTGAGAGTCAATTCTTTTGGCAGCACTAACCAACACTGAATTCCAATGAAGGCCTGGAGTTAAAAAGAGCTGCTCTCAGATGGACGTTTACAGTTTACCCTGAGGGACACAGTCATTTTGCATCCACTGTTTTTTTGAGTTTTTTTTTTTTGAGTCATACCCTCTTTTCATAAAAATAATATCCGTTTTTGTTTTTTAGAAAGTCAAGCCCAGCTGTGTCAGACTGCAATATGCTAATTTATTTTCACTTCGGTTCAATGTAATTAGTGCTGGTGCTAAGGGATCTGCTTTTATTGTAGAGGTGTTGCAGATGTGTTGCATTAGACTAGGACTTTGTCGAAACTGTGTGGTGATTGCTAAAATGAAAATGTTGTTTCTTTTTGATGGACTTTAACCGCCACATACTGTCTGTTACTGCCCTCAGCTCCACCCTTCACCATGCCAAAGTTGTATGACTGTATGTAAATTATCAAGAACTGGCATCTATATTATAGTTCACTTATGGATAGCATGTCGTTTGTAACCAGATTAAGTTCTCTCTCTTCTGTCCTTCATTCACCTGCACAGACGGACTTTGAGAAAGATGTGGACTTGGCTTGTCAAACGGGTAAGTATTTCTGGACCCTCCATTATGCCTTTCACTATTGCACTTCTTTGCTTTCTCATTCTTGCACTCTCCTCACCGGTTCTTTCACATTGGCCTGGTTCTAATTCTGTTTGTTTGGTTAAGTTTGTTAATGTAAAGTTAACCCTGCACATCGTTGTCTCCCCCTCACTTGCAGAGAGAGGACACCCATGTAAGTCTCACACTTAAGTTGGCAATTTGTGTTAGAATAAAGTATTTTGTTATTTTGCATAAATTGACATACCAAATGTGCATTTTTGCTCTTTGATTACCATACCATTATCATCTTCAGCATACTAGGGCATTAATGGATACATTTTTGATAAATTTTGTGGATGAGAAACTGCCATTGTAATAATATTAACCTTAAAAAATGAAAGTTTTTTTTCTTCTATAGGTATGTTATTTCAGATTTGTTTATTTAAGTTTTTTTTCCCCATGTTACTTTTTCACCTTTTGACTAAGTTATGTTTTCTGTTAAATGAGACCTTATAAATGATGTATAAAATGGTTAAGCCTTTACGGCTGATGGTTTTTCCCTCAGAGGAGCTGTTTTGTGCATGGCTTTCCCTGCTATCCCTACTTAATTCGACTGAACTCCTGCTGTAGCACCAGCCTTTGCAACCGATTTTGCAATCCAAATTTGCATGCTGAGAATCCTAGTTACTAACTCACCTGCCTGAAAATGTTTGTCCTTTCTTGCCCTCACTGCCTTCTGCGCCTTTGACCCTTTCCTGCTCTTCTGACCTCTGCATTGACATGCTCCATTTCTACGTAACTGAGCTCATTTTCTTTTGTCTCTTTTCCCATCATTCCCTCCACCGACCACATTCTCTCCGCACCCACATGAATCAATCTTGCTTACCCTGTCACTGCTTCAACCTCTCTCCAAAACATCTGGGTTCTATACCTTTGGGAACTCCTGTGTAACCATCTTCCTTCCCTCCCCTTTCCTTTTCTGTTATGTATCGTTTCACCATCCAACTTTCTGTTATGATTGGTTTCTCTCTCTGCTCTTTGCCTCTCTGTCCATCTGTGTGATCTTGTGCACTCGACTTCTGCTCCTGTCTCTTTCTTCCTCCCCACTTCTGTCTATCTGTTCTCTCTCTTTCTTCCTTTCTCCCCTACCTCAGTCATCTTTAAGGAGGTAAACACCTGTAACCCTGCCACCATAACTGGCACTCTATCCCGCATCTCCCTGGATGACGAGGACGACCCCAAGTTGGCAGCTCATCAGGAAGGCGTTAATTTCAGCAGCCTACCTGGGAATATCCCACCCCCTAACCTCCTGGTGCAGGTACCTGCTTTGGGTACCCTGAATGAGCTAAGCGAGCAGCCGCTGAAGAAGGATGTCAATGTGGAGCAACAAGGTCAGCATCAGCGATCCGGACCCATTTACCTGTGCACCGAGAGTGGGCTGGGTTGGGCCCGGCCAAACCCTTCTTCCACCCAGGATTCAGCTGGAGGAGGCGGGGAAGGGGACTACATGGTGTTGCCACGTCGGACAGTCAGTCTCAAGCCCCCTCCTCCACCCCAGGATGAGGGGAAGCCCCTGAACATTACAGTAGATGACCCTCCCTTTCCTCCGCCCCCTTCACCCTTGACTCTGCATCCAGCTGAGAGTGAAGCATACCCTGCAGACTTTGCAGCTGTGGACCACATCAGCATGAACCTAAACCGCTCCTACGGCACTCTCAAACAGTTGCCGGCCCACACCGGGCACACGCACTCCAACACCCACACCCTGCAGGTCAAGCAGAATCGTCCCTCTGTCCGGCAGATCCTTACCTCGGGAACGGTGGAGCGCACCAGAACCCTTCCCCGCAACCTGGGCAGCACCAACACCAGCCTCTCGGCTGGATCTTTGGAAGTAAGTAGGGGTTAAAGTAGGGGTACATTCTTTCACAATCTAGAACAACCGTCACTTCTGAATGTCCCAGGGTATTTTGGAAACCACCTGTGGTTTACAATTGTGGCATACAACCTAGGTACACAATAGTGCTGTAATCTCCTGGCATTCTTGCCAGGAAAAAGGGAACCGGGGACCACACAGCACAAAGAATCATGCTGGCAGAAAAATGTCAGGTAGATCAACACAACAAAAAACATAACAGAGATGAAACCAAGCATGAATGCAGTGATTGCAAACACGCCGACCTAAACACACAAGCCGTAGAATCTTACCTAGAAACAGACAAATTACGATTAAAGGGCTAGTTCTCCCAAAATGTGTTAATCGGCATCATTTACATTCCCAGCATGTATGACTTTCTTCAGTGAAAAATAAAAGATATTTTGAAGAGTTTATTTGTACTTTTTGTCTACACAATGGAAGCCAATGAGGTCCAAAAACAGCACTAGACCCCATTTACTTGTTTTTCCAAGATATCTTCCTTTGTGTTCTGCAGAAGTCATACAGGTTTGGAATGACATGAGGGTGAGTAAATTATCATTTTTGGGTGAACTCTCCCTTTAAGGTGTTGTTACAGGAGAGCAATACTTGTTACAGGAGAGCAATACCATGGCTGATTTATCTTATTAGTAGTGTCTCCTTTCATTTCGGGGCTGGATGATAGTACATCATCTGTTGTCCCAGAGACGCAATGCATACTGATCATGTAGCAACTCTCTCGTCAGTCCATCACTGGAATGCATTCAGGTGTGCCTTCTAAACCCAGAGTCCCCTGTCAACATGATGTTACACAACTTGGTGACTGCATCAGGTTGGGTGTGTTTGTATGTGTGTGTGTGTGCAGTTCCGCTTCTCTCTATAATTACACTACAGCCCCACAAGGAGGGACAGCAGATGGTGAGAGAGAAACAGCCAGAGGAAGTGACTGAGAGAGCCTGCATTCCTTCATTAAATGACACAAAACCTTCCCGCTTTGTCTCCTATACATAGTTCTTGGGACTGGGGCATGAATTTGTAACTAAAGTCAGTTATCAAACTTAAAGTCAGCATCAAATTAGTAGTTTCTATTTATTTTATTTTATTTTATTTTATTTATTTATTTTTTGCACAAATAAAACATTGTTCTTCATCAAAATGTAATAACTTGCTCTGCATCTAAAAAAATAGGAAAAAAAAGAAGCTTTTTTAAACTAACATCACCCTAAGCCGTCTTGTTTCAAACGTAGTGCCTGAAACTCCAAATGGAAGTGAATGGAAGTGCTTAAGCTTAAAAAAATGTTTTAACTGTTTCAACTAAATATTTTATGAGCTGTTTTATTTTTATGAGTTTTATCATTTTTGAACTGTGATTTTTGCTGCTTTCTAGCAATGAACATCATCAGATTGATTTTTTTTTTTTTTTTTTTTAAACACTAAAAATGAAAGTATATATAATATAATAACAATAATATTAATACACCAGAATGGTCTATCATATTTTGTAAGTGCGGCAAATAACAGGTAAACTGAGAACATGCTTATAAGCTTTCGTTCATAAGGCCTAGTTCGTTTTTTTTGCAGTAAAATATCCAAAAACCACAAGGCCGGTGTTATATATTTTGTTTAGTTGATTACTTACAATATCCCAAATGTTTCCAACTATTTGCAAATCGTTAGAAAATTGCGATTTTAACCAAGGAATCGGGATGTATGAGCTGGTGTGAGGGAGTCGCCAGTCAATGGCGTCATATCCGCGTTACCCTTGGTTTCCGCTCGTACTGCCATAGTAACCATGGCGAAAGACGTGGACAACTGAGTAACGCTTAGCGGCATGCACACGCTTTTGTTGTTTTGTTCAAACATTATGGACCATGGCAAGCAGACTTTGGGACAAAAGGAGAACTAAAATGAAGATCAATATCTCGTTTTCGAGATGCCGAGAGCTCCACGTCCGCGACTAACTTCGACTTGACAGAGACGCCACAGTGTTGCATGTACTTTATTAGACAGGTGAGCAAATGTACATAAAACTAATCAATGTTATAGTTCAACATGATGAAATGTTAGAATATGATCTGTATGTTATTCTAATGTTGATCTAGCGTACTGCTAGTCTCATACAGCCAACAAACGAACATATAGAATCACACTCAACACACTCAAATGCAGTTTAGTGTGATAGTGTAACTGTTAGACCAAGTGAAACATCGCTGCGCTACCTCACAAGTTTAATTCGTCTAATAAACTGACCTGTGTGAGTAGTAATAAAGCACTTGCAGATAGTTTGGTAGAATTAATTGTCCTTATTCCTTTATATCTGCGCGACTCACGTGTTGCGCTGATATCTGTCTCTCATTAGCAATCGCGCTCTGCTTCATACCACAGTCATGTTAAAAACATCAATGTATTCACTCATCCATAAACATTATTAGATTCATCAGCTTGACGACAAGATCCATAATTCTGCTTAATGCTTATGCATCATCAGCCTACGCCTTTGTCATTGTAAGGTTAGCAACCCCTAGCAGCGATAAAAAAAAATACATATTAGCTTTAATTAAAGTATTTATTTGAGCTTTTTTTTTCATCCTTGATTACCTGATTTACTCTGAAATAAATCACATCATTGAAGAACATTTTTAATTTCATGTTGACTTTAAAAATGTGTTTTAATGCTTTGGCAGTTTGACTACCTGTGAAAGACAGAACATTTTTCTCAATCATTCTCTTTCTGCCTCTGTCTCACACAATTACTCATAAGTGCCCTGGTTGTTAGTATACATCATGCATATAATTTTCATATCAATCATCATGCTGGAAAGGCTGCAATACACCAGTTTTAGAAGTGATTTTTAAAACTTTTTCTCTTAAGAACTCAAGTTTGGTGATGTAAGGTTGGGGTCACAAAGGAAAAGGTTCCTGGGTATTGATATTTTAGTGGGCTTGAACACTGAGGAGTTTGTAGTGCTTTGGCTTGCTGTAACCTAACTCACCAAGTGATGCCTTAACTTTGTCAACAACTAACTTCTCACACTTTAAACAAGGTATAAAATGTGACTCACTCTCATCCTCCCTTTGTGAGTATGCCCAGGTCTTGACTGGTTTGTGTTCAGTGAGTTTGAGCTTGTGACAAATTGCCACAGAATGTGTACAGACACTGTTGGTTAACTGCATTTGTGAATGTGTTTTGAATAACTTAAACTTTTTATTATAGACTATTGCATCTCTTACATATATGGCATTTTAAGCCTCAATTAGTACAGCAGGAAATAGAAATATTCTGTTTGCTTATCAGATTGCCTTACAGGTTGCAGACATAGGACACCTCTCAGAAGTCCATATATGACACTTACAGTACTACAATTAATGTCCATGGTCCAAAATTATTGTTCAAAAGTGTAAATAAATGTGTATAAAACCATATTTGCCATGTAACATATAGCCTACTTGGTTTAAGAAGGACAGTCTTACACTTGCCGGTGTGTGAGCCATTCACTATAAAGTGACACAAATCACCTAAAAAACGAAACCATTTGTCATGATTCACATGTCGTCAGACTTTAGAAGTTTATATATTATGTAATTGATATATTACATCAGAAATGTATACATTTTTTTGTGACATCACTGTGACAACATTCCTCATATTAAGCCAAAATGAAAATATGAGGAGAAAAAAATTTTCCTCGCCAACAATTGGTCTATCAAAATTTGGTGACCGTTGTCATGTCACTGCTATATAATGTCACTGCTAAAAGGTATAAGTTATCACATTTTCCAAGGACGGATATATATTCTTAAAAGATAACATTGTCGATTTTTAACCAGCTTTCTAATGTTACATTATAACAAGGAAAATAAATGGGGATAGCTACATGTGCAGGTAACATGGAGAAAGTTTACATTGTTCATTTTAGCCTACTACAGTTTCAGGGCCTTTGTGAAAAATGTATTGCCAGGTGGTTTTCTCAACTGATTTTAATTTAAATAATTTTGGACGCTGTACATTATATATGCAAATTGCACTATGCAGATGTGCAACAAAAAAAAAGTAAGAACCGAGCAAGTTCCTTCTGAGCAAGTTTTTTTTTTTTTTTTTTTTGCTGTTTACAGAAGATTAGAGATGTTTACAAAACTGAGATATTTATGAAATATTATACAATTTTCCAAACATACCATAGCTTCTGCTGTTTACAGTATATGCAGACATATACTTGTAATTTCAAAGGCTAAAATCATCATCACTGATGCTGTTTTATGGAGGAAAAAAAATTGTTTTTAACATCACTGCTGTTATGCAGTAAGACACCGCCCCACTCCCACATGTTGGTGACGGTGAATACCCCTTTCCTAAGTTCATGCTGAAGTTCAATTTGAAACCAAACATCAAAAAACACCCACTGGAAAAACGCAGTTCATTCAGCTGAGGTGTATTATATGCTCACTGCACCTGCATGAGACCCATGCGTCATGTGCGCCAGAGCCGAAGTTTACTCAGGTGCTGAAAGATGTGCACTTGTGATTGATGGTGTCTTCTCTCCCCCTCCCCCTTCCCCCAGAGGAAAAGAGTACGGTACTCTGAGCTGGACTTTGAGGTAAGAGCCCGTCCCCATCTGTCCATAGACTGGTGTTTGTGCTTCTGTCCAATATTAGCTAGAGAGTTTTCAATGGACTTACAAAGGAGCCAATGATAGTTGCCGCACTGGTGCTTGTTTCCCCCATCATGCATTTAGTATGCAACAGTCCTGTCCATGGCTGAACTGCTCAGTGTTTCACATGCCTTGATTCCTTAGGCTTTTTCAGAGTCATTTTAAAATAGGGTGACTACACAATCCACTTTGCCAGGATTTTTTTTCTTTTCTTTTATTGTTATAGTTTTATAATTTGTCATTTGTATGTGAGTGTGTGTGTGTGTGTGTGTGTGTGTATATATATATATATATATATATATATACAGAATAAAGTTAAATAGGTAAAAAAATAAATTAAAAAAATACCATAAAATATATGTAGAATGATGCACTACTGTAGACTGAAGGCATTTGTGTGTGTGGCCACACTTTACGACAAAGTTCATTGGTTAACTTTAGTTAACAACCTTAGTTAACATGAACTAAGAATGAACAATACTTCAGCATTTATTAATCTTAGTCAATATAAATTTCAACATTTACTAACACATTAAAGGTTGTATTTGTTAACATTAGTTCATGCACTGTGAACTAACATGAACAAACAATGAACAGCTGTATTTGTATTAACTAACATTAACAAACATAAAAAAAATACTGTAGCAAATGTATTGCTCATTGTTAGTTCATGTTTGTTAATAGATTAACTAATGTTAACAAATTAACCTTATTGTAAAGTGTTACCATATATGTCTATGTATATAGTAGTACATAATTATACATATATTGTATGGTATTTTTTTATTTAGGGTTTTTACCTATTTAACTTCATTCTGCCCAGTGCGAATTCTAAAGACAGATGGAATACTCACAAACTAATGACACTACAATATATATATAATTCCTGTAGTCCAAATAATATGGTGTAACAATAGTATTACATTTACTGTAGTTTGCATTTCAGAATCAGCTCACCTTATTTCAAAATGACATCTTCTATATGTCATCAATATGTGTGTTGTATAATGGCTAAACATAACACCATACACAAGCAGTAGGCTATAGCCTACGTTTTTGAATACATGATCAAGGCTGCAGAAACACTGAATCAGTGTAGAGCTCTTTAAGTGTGGAGTGAGTGGCATTAGTGTGTGTGAATGAGATAAACGGCGTAATGAGACGAGTAGAGACTGCACGTGTATGACTGAGGCAGACTGGAGGGAATGGGCACCTCCATGGAATGATCAAATGGCAGAATCCAGCAAATCTCCAGTCAAAAGTCTCCCAATCAATTTTTTCCAGAACACACTTGTGTGCTTTTAAACTAGCAGTTCTTCAATTATGTTTGAAAGCTTAAGTTAAGTTATGACTGGATATTTGCTCTCCGGTATGGAGGCTTCTTCTCAAACAGAGGTATGTCTTGTTACTAACACATTCAGATGCTTTTAGAGCTTCATAACCTTTTCCATTTTAGTCAGTGCTGCATGAGATCTTCTCCCTCCTTTCCCAATAAATAAATTAGGGTTGTCAGGTGAATAAAATAAGTTTTAGTTTTTGTTGTTACAGATATACATTTCAAAATGTAAATTAGTTGAAATATAATAATTTGTGGTGCATTTAGTTTTAATGCATTAAATTCCTCTTTAAAAATAAACTAAATATTCAACTAAAATCTGTATTGCCCTTGTGTAAAAATAAATAAATAAGATAGACTATTTTTGACTGATAAAATGCCGGCAGACGGAAACAACAACAGCTACTGTGAGTTGTTCAAAATCTTTCTTTTTAGTAAACTCTGTGTACAAAAACAATGTTCTCAATGCTCGAGTTCATGTGTAGAGCCCCTGGTGATACTTCGAGCAAAGTTTCATGTTGTGCCGAGCCTTCTTAGTGTTTTAAAAATAGCGATTTTGATGCTATCATAGTCGTGCCCCTAGAACTCCCATTCAAAAGGCAATTTGACCGGAAACGAAAATACGGTCAAACTTAAAAGTGGCGTTTCCATTCTAATTATGCTTTTAAACTAAAGTTTGCCTCGGGTAGATTAACAAAAAAGACCCTAGGTTGCATTTTGGCGAGAGTTACGCTTTAATTATAAACATATTTAATGTTGGTTGCCCTAAAACAAAGATACCCCAAGATAACACTCACAGGAAGAAAATAAATGGTAAACAAACTTAAAATTCCATTTTTGCTTAGAAATCAACCGCATCACATAGATGCTAAATGAGAACAGTGCTGATATCCACAGGTTAGAGCAATGCTCAATGTCGGCTCTGTGCAAAAACCAGCTGTGACTGCAAACAAAGCCCCTTTAAGGCAAGTCATTTTACTCTGCGGCCATCTTTGAAATGCCTCTTAGGCAGCTGTTTCAGTCAGACAAGTATAGCTTCAATCTCTTCACCAATGAAATCTGACAACAACTGTCTCATAAATATTGTTTCTAAATACTTAAATACATGACAAAAAAAAACAGATTTTTTCAGGCTGAACCAGCCAATGTGCATGTGCAGTCATAAGCGCCCATCTCAGAACATTGACTGTTTCTACAGCAAGCAGAGCTTCTAACAGCAGTTGCAGTGGCGTGATGACTTTACATATTAGCGATTGGCTCTTTTATTTAGAAGGCGGGACTTATTCCATCATATTGTGCGTTGCACTTTCTCCCATTCATAGTAATTGGACTGCAACGTCTTTGCTACAAAACAGCCCAGCCAGCCTCCAATCACCTCCATTTAAATCTGGGAATTGGTGGAAGTGTCTGTAAGTAGGAAATTATACTGACCAGAGAGCTTTAATATTGCTTGATACCCATCAGTTTTATTAACCAATCAGAACACCACCCTTTGAGAGGATGAGTGTTTGTCACCCTAGTCTTGCGGTTTAACTTAGTTACCGTCGACCCAGCTCCTCCCTGGCCTGCCCTTTCTTATTTTTGCTTTTTTGTTTTTGTTTTTTGTTTTGTTTTTTTGTTTGTTTGTTTTTCCCCTTCCTTACAGAAAGTGATGCACACTCGCAAAAGACACTCAGAGCTGTACCATGAACTCAACCACTCCACCAAGTTCCACACCATAGACAGGTATAACAGGGACCCTGCCATGTCCTCCTTCAAGGTAAGACCCCTCTAACCTGCAAACCCCACACTTATACCCAACCCAAGTGAAATAATCTCACCCTGTGCTTGAATCCTGTATTTTTGCGATACATGATGGACTAATATCACCATGCTCACACGTGCACCACTGCAGGAGTTTCAAAGCAATTGTAACTGGAGCACTAAATTGATTACTGAAACCTGAAACACTAATGATATAAATAATTTAAGGCAGAAAACGTCTTGTTTTAAGTTTGCCTTAACCTCCTGTAAAATTTATCGTATTCATTTTAAAATCAAAGGGATTAAAATGCATCTAAGGTTTTATAATAAGTGGACTTTGGTGAAACATTTTATTTATATAATGCAATGAAAGACTACCTCTAACTTTCATTATATGGACAAAACCATTTTTCAAAATATATTATATTATGCTTCACATAAGAGAGAAAAGTGTACAGGTTTGGAATGTTATGAGGGTGAATATATGACGACCGATTCATCTTTGACATTTTCATCTTTGGGTGAACTGTCCCTTTAAAAGAATTATGATGGGGAGTGAACAGTTTCTATTCTGGTTCTTGAGGTTAAAAAATAAATAAATTTTGAAAGGCAATTGTACATGCACCTGGTGTTTGGAAACACATCTTTATCAGAGCATTCTCTGCTTTCCTTATCCCCGAGCCTTGTGTTCTGGAAGTTAATTAATACAGTATTAATAGTAGGATCATATTCAGTCTCCCACCATTAAGCTTCTCAAAGTACACCTGCCTTCTGCAGTGCTGTCTCCTATCTGCTTTCCCTGGAAAGAGCGCACTGTTCATCTTTCCATTAGCTAGACTGCTGAATCTTTAATGTTCTATTAGAGGAAGGAGCATTTCAAACATCCATATGCTGGTGTCCAGAGGCTTTTGTCATTAAGGTTTAAAAACAATTGCCCACCGAGTAATTACCTGCCTGCAATTTGTGACAAGTGTATACTTTGGTGGCATTTGCCACATGCTCACTCACTTTTCATTTGGATCATGCTGTCTGCAGCCTGAGTTTGGGCTCAGTTCAGGCCTTTAGATCGTTGTGCTACATTACTTTTCACCAGAGGCGTGCCCTGGGGTGACAATGGCCACTGGAGTGATTTGATTGGCCACTCCAAAATTCTAAACTAGGATTGGCAATCTCTCAAGTCAGACCAGGGAAGCAATGTCAAGAAAATACAATTAGATGGAGTCAAGAGAAGCATTGAAACATTGATCAATGTGCACTTAAACTGACACAGCAGACAAGAAAACATTAATTTACAATAGAATGTTTTTTTCACATGCATTTTAAGACTATTTTGATGATTGCTCAGTTAATTTAAATGTTTTAAATTTGACATTATTATTATTATCAGTGAAGATGGATTATGCTTCTCGACAAAGAGTTTGGACAACCTAATGCTGGATTATAGGTGCAGACAAGCATCAGAGATTCATGTTCTCACATTACAGAGGATCAAACTCTTTCTTTTTGCTTTTCAAATGTTTTGACGGTGTAGAGTCCTTCTGACGATATTGAGGAGTCATGAAGCTTTAAACATTTGCCTTTTGATTACCAATGGGAAAGCAATTACAGCATACAATTATTTTGATTTCATGCCACAGGTCTCTGAATATGTTGGCAATGCTATAATTACAACCATAATGGTGTTTCAAGAGAGTTTGAAAAAATAAAATTGCACATTTGTAATTATTATAATAACCCAGTGCCTATAAGACAATCAATTAATTGGATTTCTTCTTCAGGTCAGGACTGGTTTGAGTGATTTTCCAGTGAATGTTGGCATAATTCATTCTTAAAGAAGCGTTTTTCACATTTATGAAGATAACTATGATCTAAAAGACATAAGTGTGCTATTTAACTACCTTTACAGTGGATCCCAATCCTGCTGGATTCATAGCCATTCAAAATAAATGGCAGAGCTTTTCCCTCAAGACATGTCTACCTCATGAAACCACATCTACCTCAAAAACTAAAGTTGTGCTAAAAAGTGCCATGTCAGTATAGTCTTTAAACCCCTCTAACAATCCGGCCACCTTCACAGGTTCCTCCTCCACCTCCACCACGACAATCCGAGCCTTTAACGCGGAGAATGAGCTTCGTTTACAAAGAGAGCCAACGTAAGCATGTCAACCAGACCCCGTATTCCCAGCCCTGTGTGACAGGGCCTTGATTTATAGAGGCTCTCATTGGTGCCGTGTAAATCCTGTAGAGTCCAAGAGGTGTAGAGGACTAAATGTTGGGTGTTTTTTTCACAGTAGCTCGTGTTTTTCCGTACTTACTTGGCGTGGAACATTCCCTGCGATGTTGTGATGTACTGTAGTAAATCACACAGCCTTGCTCTGTCATTGTGCTTGTGCTATTTTAAACCCTTTCTTTAATGTTTTATTTAAAACAAAACCATAAATGTAAATTCATATAAACCACAAAAGTCTCAGTAAGAATTAATCAACATTTGTTTTAAAAGATCATAAACACTGACAATCTAATTTTGATCAATGTGATCATAAATCTGCATTAAAATTGAGAAATACCTGATCGGTATACGGTAAGTACGTAAGCACATACTCTTCCAGCAACAAGGTGGTTCAGATGACGTGTGTTTGGTCAGAAACATGTTATGTGTGTGTGTTTGGGCCGGTAAAGAGATGAGTGCACATTAGGGAAAAATCTAAGCCATTTTTCCCCTCCTGTCTTATTATAGACTTGATTTTTATCCTATTAGATCATTCTAACAGCTGGTGAGGACAGTGAGCTTAGTGGGTCTCTAACACATCCATAAACGGCACTGTCCATTCCATCTAATCGTCTTTCTCTCTGTTTTCCTCCTACATACTCTGACTTCAATCTCTTGTTCGTACCACGGGTTCGCTTCATCTCATTCTTTTTTTTTTTTTTTTCTATGGGGCCAGTGAAAGCGCCTTAGTCACTTGCAGTCCGTTAAATTGCACATGTTAGTGTGAATGGAGCTTGATGCAGTTTGAAAGGCAGTTAACCTCTAAGTGAAGATGCTGGATGGGCTGATAGCTGTAGCGGAGGCACCCCATATGGTCCCAAATGGATGAAGGACTGGTACCCTGTGTTCAATCTATTCATGCTAATGGAGATCCTACAAATGAACACAGCGGGGAACTTGAGAGCAGAGGAAGGCAACGGCCTGGCTCTTGAAATATGTATTAACTGAAAAGTTCTGCTCTTACTCCCACAGTTGTATGAAAGTGTAAACATCATACTAAATGTGTGGGGTTGGTAATAATAAAAGATTTGAACAAACCCCTAAAACTATTAAACTTATGCACGTAACACACATTTGTTATGGACACGACTGATGCTTCAAATTATGCATTTCCAGGCATTTTTCGAATCTCGAACTTCCTTGGAAGGAGGATTGATGTATGGTTTTTGGAAGTAAAAAGTATGAATTGCCATATATTTTACAAATTATTCCTACATATTGCTCAAAAAATGCATGAATGTTCACAGTAAATAAAAATAAATTAAAAAATAAATTACAAATATATGAGCCACCCTGTAATTTAATATTAAAAATTGTGTTGAAAAAGTTTTCTATTTTGTAATCAGATCTTAAAATGTTGTTATTTCCAAAGTTTTTTGTTGTAAATTTACTAATTTGTTCCCTCATTTTAAGTAAATCGTATGCACAATTTAATAATTTGTTCCCTCATTTTACTAAATTGTGGCGACATTGTAATAATTTGTTCAACGAATTAGTTCAACGTGGCCACAATTTACTCAAAGTCGTAGGAACGAAATACTTAATTCATTGCTATGATTTAACAAAAATTTATGAATATTGTAAATCATTGGCACGATTTACTAAAACAGGCAAATTAATTCTTAATTTGTGGCCATTATAAAACCATTATATTTACCTGAATACTTTTTGGGTGAAAAAACCCATCTTGTAACAACTCAGAACACCCTATCCACAATACTTGTTGTTAATGTTGCAAATTATTCATGGCAAAATAATAAAATAAAACATTGCTTGTTTTATATATATATATATATATATATATATATATATATATATATATATATATATATATATATATATATATATATATATGTGTGTGTGTGTGTGTGTGTGTGTGTGTGTGATTGCAGCTAAAATATGTATCCTAGTTGAGTCATACTCAAAGTACTGTATATACTATATAGGTGTTAAAGGCCTTCATCTATTTGAAAGTTTAATCCAAACCATGATTACATTTTGTGACCCCTATCAACTAGTACAAATCAAACTGCTTTCTAGTACAAATGGCTCATTTCAAAACCATATAGCACTGATAACGTATAGTAACAGTGCAAGGTGTTCTCATGAATCAAATACTGTAATTGTCTTTCTGTAAAGGTTATGCTCTTAGCATTTATCAGTACTCAGCAGAGTGTGTGTGTTTATAAGCGCGTTTTAGTGCATCTGAGTGTTTACCTAATCTTAGCGTGTTTGCTTATGCCTCGATGAAACTGTTTCCCTGCAGTTGAGTTGAATTATTGGTATCAGAGCCCAACTGTGAAGTTGTTTGAAACAATTTGCTCTAGTGAGGGCGAGTAGCAGATGTATGCTTTCCCCGACATTCACCATCTCTCTCTAGATTCCTCATTTGTTGGAGCTTCATCTAGAGACCTCTGTGGCATTAATTAAATAACTGATTTTTTTTGCGGTCTTGTATTTGCCTTTTGTCCACGCAAAATTAGCCCCAAAATGATATTTTCTTTACAGAGTATTGTGCTGACCAAACTTGAAGCAGATGCACCATCAAACAGCTTAATGAAGGGGCTTAATGCTGGGATGGGACTCTTACACACTCTCACACACACACACACACACATCAAAATGCTAATTTGCAGTCTGTGCCAATTAAGACATAATTAGTGAGATATGTCATGTCTGCAGATTTGGCCATGTTGGGCTCTGTTCTTGCTGTATTGTAGCTCGGCTCATATCTGGATCATGACATAGAAGGGATAATATTCATTTTAGTGACAGTTTTGTGTCCATTTTGCCCTTTTGTGGTTCTTTTAACATTGAACAGAGTAGAATAGATTACAGACTATTAGCCAAGCTGACATAATGCTGTATAACTCAGCAGTAGTTGTCAAGGCAGAGAGACCAGATAAGGCTTTTAGCGCATTATCCTTTATACATAATGTATAACTTTATAATGGAGGGAACACAGAGGTCATGTATGCAATGAAAGTGACCGTATACATCAACATTTATTGTGGTTATCCGATCATATTTTAATACTGTATTGGAGTTAAGATACACACATTTCACTGAAACAAATGGTCTAATCTGTACATTATGCCAACATTCTGGCCATTTATTCTGGTTTGGAGACCCCAAAGCTCACTGATATCTCCTCCTGTAATGTATAAATGTAGAGGGAAGAATTCACTAAGATTGCGTAGTTTATACGTGCATGCTTTCTGCAGTGTTTTAGCACCAGTTAATTTAAGAAATTCGCTTCAACCCGCGGACTAAAAAACAACCCATGCAACAGTGTAAAAGTTTCCCAATTCCACAGGAAAACTGCGGTCTTGGCAACACTGGCTATTATATTTTGTACAGGCAATTAGTTTATATCATTGTAAATAAAAAGTCACTGCTAAAAACCTCTATGTACTGTGGTATTCCTCCATGTTTCTCACTGACACACCCCCAACTCGTATCAGGTCTCAAAGAAAATCCAGTTGGTGGATCCACCAATTTCCCCAAATTTCCCAATTTTCCAAAATCCACCAATTTCCCACTTGTGTTTATGACTTTGTGGTGGCGTTCATGTGCGTTCAAATCGTAAATACGATCTTTCTGACATGACTTGAACGCACCATTACCCCAGACACTCATCTCTGACAGAGGCCTTGTCGTGCTATACTCATTCCTCTTCTGTGTTGCAAACCCATGTTGTTTTACTCAATCCATTCACTCAAAAAAAAGTTTTTTCAACCCATGATGTCAACCATGGGTCAAATATGGTTTAACTCTTTCCCTGCCACTGACGAGTTATCTTGTCTTTTATGAGAAAACGCTTCCCATTGACGAGATTTGACGGCTTTCTGTGTTGTCACTGTTATAAGGCAGGGGGCGCTATTAGGCATCACCTGAACGAGTACAGTATCTCCAGATCAAAACACAGACAAAGAAGAAGCAGAAACGAGTGATCTCATGTAAGCAGATGCAAAATAAAAAATAATGTGATCATCAACAATAAACAGCATTTAAATCAAAACAGCCTAATGTTACCGAGTGAAATGTCGACCCAGGAAGTGGTTAGGACTGTGCCAGCTTTGGGCGTGTTGATGGACTCAATCTACTCCATCTATGTTTTGATCATCGTTCTGAATCCCATCCAGACGTAGTCTTAGACAAAAACACGATTTTCTCAGCTTTTTGCTCAAAATTTTGCTTTTTTATGAAAAAAATAATGCATTATGCTAGAATATTTATTTATTTATTTATTTTTTAAGCAGAGAGTTCTTTCTTTTGATAAACTGCATGTTTAGATCTTCATACAACAAAATATTCTGTGGGCCATGATTTTTTGTTACAATTACCAAAAACCGCTGGCGGGGAAAAAGTTTCAATTTAACTAAAAAAATTAAACCAATGGCTGGGTTTGTCCATATTTGACCCAAACATGGGTTGTAACAACCCAGCATTTTTTACTGTGATTGTTATACGCTTTTTTTCTGGATTTTGACCTACTGCTTATGATTTTGTTTATTGTTGCTGCATTGTTTTGCATTTGTTTGTTTGTTTGTTTTTTGGTCATAATGCACTGCTACCTGTCTTTGTCTTTCCTTGGTTTGAAACTACATGTTTTCTGTCATAGTTTGACTGTAGCCAGGCAGTCAGCAGACCCAAGGGCGACAAACAGAGAAAAGGTAACAAAACAAAATCTCATCCAGAGAGCATTTTGTCTGAGCCACAGCACTCATAGAGAGTGATTCTTTTTGTCCTTTCCAACCTATAGTCTCCATAGAAACTTCTAGACCAGTACAGAACTCCCACAGCGACTGAACTTGCTCTCCCCCGCTGCCCTGCTGCTGTAGACACTGCTCCTTTCACATCTTTCCTTTGCTTCAGTGTGCAACAGCCGACTTCTTATCTGACCTGTGCTTTCTCATTTGTGTGCTGGACACATACTGTAGGTTGTGGTCACTGCTGTGTTGCTGTGCCTCTCTTTGCTTTCTGCACTCACCTATTACTAAGTCCTTGAATCCAAAAGAGTGCCTTTGTGTGAGAGATACAGTTGTAAATGGTGAATCTTTCTTGGGTATAAACTAACTTTTGTGGGTAATAAAAAAAAAAAAAGAATGAAAAATGCTAGATGGAATTATGACTGAATGTTATGCAGGAAAGGATGAGGAAAATCAAAGGAGTGATTCGAATAATAGTAGGCTACTTTCATTTTCATATGCTTCATCAGCACTCTAGGGTAGTTCAGACACACTGGCTGCATCCGAAATCGCATACTCTCTTGAGAAGGTACTTATTTTGAATAAGTAATTACTTTGTGACCGCTAAAAAAGTATGGTATGAATGTGTGTATAGAATGAATGTAATCTGGATGTACTACATTCGCCATGTTGCCCTTATCATGTGACCTACCAGCGTCACCGCCATTCACAAATCCTCTCCCGTGACCTCATGGGATAGTGAAGTGTCCATCATATGCACACTTCAGAATCTCCCCGGAAGAAGAAGGTGATCCGGGTACTTTTTGCCTACTGTTTTATGAGTACTGTAAATTCAGTAGGGATGAATGCGATTTCAGATGCAGCCACAGACAATATGTGTTTTTGCTGATGTCATTCATACCCATGACCACTTTCAGGAGACAGAAAAGAGAGTTAGAGAGTGAAATCCATTTTTAAATTATATAAATCCGTAATGTTCTCTGTAAGGACTTGGTAAATAATTTGTAAAGACAGAATAGCTGTAGTGATCTGCCTACTAAAGCCGCCTTTCCACTGCACACGACAAATGACATCTGTCGGACCGGAAGTCATTGATTTCCAATAGAGAGTAGTACGGGAGCTGAGTGGAGTTCCGTTCATATGCGAATGCAGAAATTGCAGATCCGATTTGAGCTTTGGATACGTTGAAATATCTGAACTTCTGCAGCTAGACTGTATGCGACCGGATGTGATGTATTCTAATCAAAACTATGAGCGCACAGCTAGAATGACCAATATTTTTACACTTTAACGTCATTCTGTAAACGCAATTTTCTGTAAAATGACGGTTATTAATAATTATGGCAGAAAAAAATATTTTTGAATTATTCAATCAATATTTATATTGATTAGCTCTATAAAATCTACTATGTTTTTATTTTAGATGTATTGAGGGTCATTTGTTTTGTGTGGATATATTCATGCATGCATTACATTCATTAAAATCATTCATTTTACCATTGTGAATAGCCGAGGGTAGCGGTTGCTTCACGACCAATTTCAAAGTTCTGTGCGACTGACACTAGGGGGTGAAATGCGACAATCGTATGCGAATGTCGTGTTCAGTGGAAAGGCGGCTTAAAACAGCATCATAAGTGCACTCCTGATTCCAAAAGGAAGGCAGAAACATTTTGTTGACTAATTTCTAAGGCAGCCTCATATCAAACTTGCGCAGAAACATGTGCCTCATCGCAAGGACACGCACGACAAATGAAAACAATAGGGCCGTTTCTCAATATGCATTCGAACTATGTCATCATCAAGCGTCGACATTCAATTCCAATACTCAAGAACGCAAGTACAAAGGAAGACCAAAAAAAATCTATCTAGAATGAACTTTTTTAACTTTTTTCTTTTGTTTTACTATTTTATACTTTTATTATGTCATTAGTCACTGCATATAAAGTTTCTACATACTATATAGTGCGTTCCAAATGTCACAAATAAGGTTATATTTCAGTAAGCATATGCTGCCTTAAGTCGGGCTCAGACTACAGGAGTTTCAGGCCGATTTATGCCCAATTTACCCCATCCGCGTCCAGGGCATTGGTCGGTTCCGATGTTCTGCCCAGACGGATGACCTGATAATGTTAGGCGTTTACAGATCAAATCTTAAACCTTCCGATCTGCTCACGGACACAACGAGGCCTCCTGAACAATATCAAACATGTTTGATATTTAGGATTTTAAACTTCCACAATAGCCAATGAGAGACAAGTTTACAAGGAGACAGAACTTCTGAAATGGCAACCGCAAAACAACAAGCAGCTATATGGCTGGACAACGGAGTATGTTAAATCTGGTATGATGATCTTAAAGGGGTCCTATTATGCTTTTTCAC
This sequence comes from Leuciscus leuciscus, assembly GCF_965113295.1. Classification (NCBI taxonomy): domain Eukaryota; kingdom Metazoa; phylum Chordata; class Actinopteri; order Cypriniformes; family Leuciscidae; genus Leuciscus; species Leuciscus leuciscus. The sequence goes on from NC_138736.1 coordinate 7,132,438, forward strand.
TTTTTCAACTAGTCTGTGATGTTGCTGTTTGAGCATAGAAAAAGATCTGTAAGGTTACAAAGCTTAAAGTACACTCCAAAGGGAGATATTTTATTTAACAGAATCCCCTTTTCAAGAACAACAACGAACGGCTTGTTTGGACTACAACATGACCAACATGATTTTTCTGTATCTTATGGAGTCACAATGTCCCTCATTTAAATAATAGCCGCCCACGGAATATGCGAAAAAGGTGAAGAGGCCTGGTTGAGCTGCGTTAGAGAAGACAGTGTTGTCGCTATGTCAAAGAGATATTTTTTCATCCCGTTTCCAAAACTCATTTGTTTAACCTTCCTAAGGCTGACGAACTTAGAGTGGTTAAAATTTATTTTAAACACTGTTCCTTAACATTATAACCCCAACGTTTATCTGTGCGCTGCACATTTTATGGAGAACAGCTTGTTTTATGTTGCTTTTGTAAGACGGTTCACTGCTCCTTAGGAAAATTAACTATGGTTTTGTGATCGATTACGTTTTTATTACTTTAGTTTTCCGACAAATATCATGATTAAATGGAGGAAAACATTGTATCTATAATGTATAAGAAAATTTCTAAATAACATACCACTCTGAAACGTCCTGTGAATTCTGTGCTTGCAAAATCCATGCAAGAAATTCGTTCTGCATGATCCTCTTTTTCGTTAACACTGTCAGGGTCTGAATCAGACTTGAATTGGTTTGAAATTGACGGCATCTTTATTTATATTTACACTACAGAAGAACTCGCAGTTATGGAGGGGTTGACATTTTCCGAACACGCACTAAACTCTGCCATTCACAACACACTGGGCCAGCTAACCAATCACAGCACATTTCGTTTTTCGGAAGGAGGGGCTTCATCTAAATCGGCGTGTTTGAGCCAGACTGGGGAGAGAGGTGCTGTAATAATGTAAAATAATGATTTTTCTTAACAATCAAGACTTTTTGAAAGGGCATAATAGGACCCCTTTAAGAATATCTTGTAGTATGTGGTGCACCACGAATTTCAAATGTTGTAATGTGTGCAGGTTTGAGATTTAAAATCTGTGAAGATTCTCCTTATGTGCGTAATGCAACCAAATTTCACAATCGGTTAAGATTTAAAATCTCCTGTAGTGTGAGCCCGGCTTTAGAAGGTAAGCAGCAGGATTTGAATCTCCATGTCCTTTTTGCCTCCAAAATTCACAGAATCTCCTTCCCTTTAGCGTGCAGTGCTAAGCTTCCTCTTCCTCTACTGCAGTGTTTCAATACAGACATGGTTCATACATGCTGAAGTTAGCAGTCACCTCTCTTGTCATATGTTGAGCATAGTGCTGTAGACGTTTAAGTCGTCTCTGTCTGTGTGCAAAAGAAATATGGGGGATGGAGCGCGCAAGCCTCCAAGACTGAATCTATAGACAGACTCCTCCATCAAGGTAACAAAAATTCAAACAAACATCGCTTCCCCTCAGACATGTTTTGTGACTGTGATCCTCCCTCATTTTCTCTCTCTTTCTCTCTCTCCCTGTGCTCTCTGCCTGTCTTTCTCTCCCTCTCTGTCTCTCTTCCTTTATTTTTCTTTCCTCCCATCCTCATTTTTTATTGCAACAGAGGGAAAAGCGATGGAGCATTTCGTCTGCCGGAGGTGAAAAGAATTCTTCGAGTGTAAGTAGAAAATCCTGATGAGGAGAGATAGAGAAAGCGAGAGGAAGTGAAGGAAGGTTGTTGCGAGTAGAGCGATCGAGAGGAAGAGAGATGGAGGGGAAAGGAAATACGCAAGAGCAGCACAATCGCGTTAGCTTTCTCTTAGGAATAAAGTCGGGCTCCTCTTCAGCATTAACAACACTTCTGCTCGACAAAATGTTCCTTCTTCAGCGTTTAGCATGCAAATTGGATGCCAGATTATGCTTTTTGTATCCATTTTGCCTACTGTCAGCCTGTTACATTGGGTGAATTATAATCAGGCTGCTATCGCCCCCTTGTGGATGGAAACTTGCTTACAAGAGCCAACAAACTCAACCAGAGGTTGTGAATGAAAGCCAAAAGAGAAGACATTCTGCTCTGCTTGGAAATATTGTTATAATGTGCATGTCTGAGTTTAGTGTATGTGTGTGTGAGTGCCCATATTTTCATTTCCCTGAGGAGTTTATAAGCCTCCCCCCTTCACAAACACTCACGAACAAGAGGGAGGCAGAGAAACTTATTCTCAGTCATACCACAGACGAGTCATTTACGTGGTGTTTTCCAATCTTCCCAATCCGTCACACGCGCAATCAGCGGGCGTTTGAGCTGAGGGGGAGCCGACAGCAACCCTGTAATTGATCGCCTCAAACGTTTCGAGATATGCAGGTTCATTCATCTCATTTTCGAGGGAAGTTGGGAATAGATTCAAGAGGAGGGGAAATGGCGAGATGAATTCGTCAGGTCTTAACAGAGTTCCCTTCGAATGGCCTGGCTCTGGCTGTCTCTCTTTTTTTTAATTCTTACAATCCTAACTTCATATTTCCTCACTCTTTGTATGTGATTAGATTAATCTGCCCCTACTGTATAATGCAATTTAGCTAGCATTAAGAGGCCGTATAGCTGTAGGATACATCATTAGCCTCAATGGGATGGAGAAGATATGTGTTCTGGCCATCTGAAGTAATGAACACCAGGAATAGCCGGGTATAAAACGCAGCACAGGTCACCACTAATGCCGATGAGCAAGTCGCTCCATATGTTGTATAGACGAGTTGTAATGTAGCAAGACTATAACGGCATTTAGTCTTTATGCTTCTGTTGTAACGTGCATTCAGGCGCATTAAATGCGAATTACAAATGCCTGAGCACATTTCCATTAGTTACGGCCCAGACAAGATAAAATGTTGTTTTCCAGCCTTGCGATGCTCCTGACAGGTCTAAAAATGACCATGATAGTGATAGTTTCTTCCAGAATACCATAGTTATGAGTGATATTGTTATAGCACTGTAAAATTAAAAATGGGATCTGCTTCCTGTCAATTATTATAAGTGTGTTGTTGTTACAGTGGTGGCCAATGTGTATATAGATTTTTTAAACACATTATAAATAAACATTTGATTTATGTTCATGTTTTATATCCATTATATTATATTTGATCAAAATACAGTAAAAACTGGAATGTTGTGAAATTTTATTACAAATCAAAATATTTTTTTTTCTATTTTAATATATTTTAAAATGAAATTTATTCCTGTGATGCAAAGCTGAATTTTCAGCATCAATACTCCAGTCTTCAGTGTCACGTGATCCTGAAATCATTATAATATGCTGATTTGCTGCTCAAGAAACATTTATTGTTATTACCAATGTTGGAAACAGTTGTGCTGCTTAATATTTTTTTGTGGAAACCAACCCAGATAGCAACATAGATCCGGCCCACATCTGGAACGTGTGGAATCCATGTGTACCAGATGTGGGCCGGATCTGGGCCGACACTGTTGCTGTCTGGGAAGATAATTATCGATAAATAGAAAGTTCAAAAGAACAGCATTTATTTGAAATAAAAATCCTTTATAACGTTATAAATGCCTTTACTGTCACTTTTGATCAATTAATGCGTATTTGCTGAATAAAAAAAAAAAAAATAAAAATAAAAAAAAATCGTATTATCCCCAAGCTTTCAGTGTGTATACTGTATAACTTTGGGTTAGCCACCACTGTGATAATAAAAATATAATCAAATTACAACCATGTATATTTTACACAATGAGTTCCTGGAAATATATGCATCTTTAAAAATTATGATTACCATGATACTTTGGGTAAGAGAATGTTTGAGGTTAAAGAAGGTGACTAACTTTCATGCCCAGGTTTTAATTTAAATTTTTCTCTTTCCTTTTGTATGTGCATATTCAGGACAAGTCCACCACAGACGACCAGCGATCTTGGGACGGCTTTAAGACCATGATCCCTGAGCAGATGTGTGGCTCCAACGAACATAAGGACATACTGGAGTTACGCAGTAAACCCTGGGACACATCCCCAGCCAACACACCTGACACATCCGAAGGAGACTTCCAGACTGAAGTGTGAAGAGAACACACACCTAAAACAAACTGAGAGACAACTAAAACCCTCTTACGTACTCACGCTGTCAGTGATCTTCAGCAAGACGTGTTCTAAAGGATTCTGTACTTGTTTACAGGTGTGAGGACAGACCAGAGATGAAGAGTGCTCTATTCTATATTTTCACACAGAGACATTAAATGAAAGAGAGGGGCCCGGAGAGTATGGTAAAACATTTTTAACAAACTGTTTCCTGTCTTGATTTTACTCCAGAAAGGATTCTCTTTCACCTGTTTGATGATTTGGGAATTTAAAAAATAATATTTCTGCACCCTTCTTTTTATAGAGGAACGAAAAAAAAATCAGTACTGATGATTCGCACACTGTTTAATAACCCCTTAGGGTTTTTTTTTTTTTTTTTTTTTTTTTTTTTTTTTCTGTCTTCTCATTCCTTGGATGGTTCAAGTTCCGTTTCTTTTTTTCTTGCTTTGTTTTTCCACAGGAGAGGAAATTTTGAAAGCATTCATTAATATGTGCCATCCTCTGCATTTTTGTTCTCTGCATCAGGCCTACTGTACTCATATGCTTATTTTAGCTTTGAAATTTTTTGGTCCATTATTCTTTGTATTCCATTTTCTAAAAGATGTCTTTTTTTTTTTTGTACGTCTAAGCTTCAGGTATCCTTTTATGGGTGGAAGTAGGTCTTTATTGTCATACCGCTGTGTGATTGTGTTTTGTTTAGGTTTTCCAAAATGCTTGACAGAAAAATTTAATGTCAAATTCACATTCGTTCGCACCAGGGAAGCATCTTTGATCCATCCTGCACAAAGCAACCGAAAGAATCCACATTCCAGTCATAAAGAGCTTTGGTATTCCAGTCATAAAGAGCTTTGGTGTTCCAGAACGGGCTTATCCAGTAAGAGACACACTTCCAGCTGAGAGCGTTTCCATTTTGAACCAACACAAAGGTCTGCTGTCAGGGATGGTGCTAGGTTTCCACATTTCTTCTCTATCTTTAAGTTGCTCTACATTTCTGCTCTTGCAAAAAGTAGCCCTTTGTGAGGTTTTCATTTGAAAACCAGTGATCGATTCAAATTTATTTCTGCACTCAGACTGTGAAGTTTATCAGTTGGCTTAATGCTAAGCAGACTGAAGAGGTCATCTTTGCCAACCCACTCCTCTTTATAACCCGTTAATTAGTTGTGTTGGCTGATGTAACTCCACACGGAGACTCGGAAAGCGAGAAAGAGAGGGCGAACGAGGGAGAGAAAAAGGTGTGGTAATTATCTTGAGGGAATAACGATTTGTCCTGACATTTTCTTACTTGGCGCGAATTTCATCTGCTCAAAGATCCCTGAAGTCAGCATATCATATAGGCACAGATGGCAAGACTAGAGCATGCCATTTCAACCTTTGCAAGTAATCTGCACTAATGGGGAACATGGGCTGCCTCGTCCCCATGAAGTATCTCCAAACCACCACGGCAATTAAAACAAGTTTTTCGCCTCCCTTCTCAACCGCAGTCTAGAAAGGCTGAATATTATTCTCATATTTGGGATAAGCAATATCACATGAGCCAGCGATGGCAAAAGATGATCACAGTTGTGCTGATATTCAGTACTGTTGAGTAATTGTGATATTGCTTTTAACAGTTCAATAAACAAGACGTTAATATTGTGTAACATTAGTTTCTGACTAAAATTGCTGTTTTTGTTTTTGTTTTTTGCATATCTTTCCACCAATGAAAATAGTTCCTAAAGAAGCCAAAGCATCAAGGTTATGTGTTACAAAAAGTAAAAAGTTCAAATGTGGTTGGACTGTATATCTGCGTCCTAAATCAAATACTTCCCTACTATATTTGGAAAACAGTATGGCAAAGGAGTAGTATGTCTGACTCTGAATACATAGTATTCGAAAACTAGTTGGCGAAAAGTCCCTGGATGACCTACTACTTCTGGTGAGTTTCTGAAGTGCGCATTCGATGGACACTTTAATATCCCATGGGGCCATGGGAGAGGATTTATGAATGGCAGTGAAGCGAAGCAACACAGCGGATGTAGTACATCCAAATTTCATTCATACTACCCAAGAATGCACTTTTATACGGACACAAAGTAAATACAATTTCAAATGTAATCCCTACTTAGTATGTGATTTTGGACGCACCGGACAATCAAATTTGACTTTTTAAAATTCGTAATGTTTGGAATTTAGACAGTCTTGGGTGAAAGGAAGTGATGTCATTTCTCTTTCTGAAGCGATTTGCAGCCTTGTCTTGAAAGATCAGTATGACAAACCAAACAGGTGAGTCAGCTATTTTAGTTCTACGAGTTGTTCTCTTATCAACCACGCAGCTGTACACAAACCCTGCTTCATTTACAGTGCCTGTTTTGTTTTTGTTACTATTTTGTCTGATGCAGACGTCGACCGTTTCAACATTCTGTCATTCCACTCTATGTCTGTCTCTGTATATGAGTGTTGGGTTTTCCATAGACGTTTACAGAGCCCTACTTATTGAAGCTGGAGAATTACACCCCAAAATCCTACTAAACTAACTATGTTTTGAACAGATTTATGTTTTACTCTTAAAAAAAAAAAAAAAAAAAAAAAAAAAAAAACTTGAGAATGGCCTTACAGTCACATACAATTTATGAGATGTATTTTTGTGAGGAGGATGATCGTCGGAAAATGAATGGAGAACAGCTGAGTGTGGACGTATTGAAGAATGAATATGTTTCCTTGGACTTCCTGATCTGCGGGATGTTTTCTTCATGGCTTGACATGTTTGAAACTTTTGGATCCTTCCCTTGCCAGCACACACAATCCCATTGGCTAAAGAAGATGGCTATCACAGAGAATCCTCCTTGCACCATTTAAGTTTTTTTATACATAAGATTGTACAAAGTAGTCCTCTACTGTTTTCATAGAGTGTCTTTTTATATGAAAATAAATTTTCAAACTGGTGAACACCCTTGTAGGGTTTTTCCTCCTCATGGTGTAGGTGGAATAGACCAGCGCTTTTCAACCTATTTTGTCATAAGTATGATCGGTAAAGCTCAATTAGCCGAAAAGAGAATGGGAATGCTGTCACTCTTTTTCACTTTGTAATCCAGTGTTGTTTGAGCTGTTAATCTTAAGGTGAGCCACTGCAGACAAAAACATGTTTTTTCATGCATCTGTCAATTTTGAGATTTTGTGCTTTTTGGCTTTTCATAAAGAGGTTTTTTGAGAGAGACTAGTAAAAAAAAAAAAATCAAAATACTATTTTAAGTGTATATTTTATAGCACTTTATCTATTTGTGTTTGTAGATTTCAAGGACAATATCTTTAAAGGCCGTTTTCAAAAAAAAAAACAAAAAAAAAAACACAATTGTCAGAAATCTCCACTTCAGTAGCACTTACACACACAAAACGTTAGTTTTGTTCCTATCTATATTGTGAAGGTTTTTAAAGAGGGGTTTGTTCATACTTTGCCTGATTTTGTACAACATTTTATTCCAAAAAAAAAAAAAAAAAAAAAACTTTTTAAAAATTGTTTTTTTTTTATTCCTTTAAAAGCTTGGCTTCATCCAATGTTTAGATTTTTGTTCTAGAAATGTATGCAAATCAGTGCATTTTTAATTAGATGATGCCTCATTTTCATATTTAAACATAACATTTCAGACAATTTTGTATACTTTTTTGTTTTGCAATTCTTAATGTAATCAACTGGGGTAGTATGGTGATATATATTAGTTAATATTTTACCATATTCACTTGGTGTTGCCTTAAACTTTGATATAAATCTTCCACATTTATACAGTATGCTACAAACTTAAATAAAAAGTTAAATCTAACCTATCCCTAAAAAACTGCATGTCAAAAGAATGTGAGGTGGGTTATAACATTTTGAGTAAATGTTATATGTCATTTAACATTAATTTGCCTGACTTCAAATCAAATGATAACCCACAAGTAAAATGTCAATTTTTGTACACTTAAAACGCTTCTTTATTGGTCCATTTAACATCCATGGAACTTTTCCATTGCACAAAAGTTTTATTTTATAGTAAAAAAAAAAAAGGTATTCAGATTATTAAAATGTTCTTCACACTACTTTACGAATGGTTCTAAGAACTGTTCACTGGAAGTTTCTATGAGGAACCAAGTACTGTATATGATCATTCTATTGCATCAGTGCACAAACCTGGAACTTTTAAAGTATCTCTCTCTCTCTCTCTCTCTCTCTCTCTCTCTCTCTCTCTCTCTCTCTCTCTCTCTCTCTCTCTCTCTAAATCTTTTTCTTATTTTGAGTCTTGAAACTTCTTCTGTCACCTTGGGAGGATGGTGCTCATGTATGATTGGTTGTGCAACCAACAACCAAGCTTTCTGTGTTAATGAAGGTCTGTATAATTAGAATGTTCTTTTTTTAGATACTAAATATGCAGGTGTCTGTGTACTCATGGGTATAACACCCTACAGACAATTCATACTGGTTTTAATCAAGTTATTGTGAAGGGAGGTCGTTATCATAATGCTTGATGTAATTTTGCAATCACTGTATTAGACTGAAAAGAATGTGGAGAAAAGAAACAATCATGGCCTTAACGATACCGAAAGAATAAATCTTCCTTGGGGTCGCCACGATTTAGCCCAATGATCAAAGCTCTGTTCCGGAACAATGGCAATTAGCCAGCGGTCCATTTCAAACAGCCTGTCTCCTGATAAGCGGTCATCAGACCATGTCGATGCTTGTCATCAGACCACATTTGTCCCTGATTGTTTCTGGAAGAGGAGAATAATTGTGGATTCTCTGTCTTGCACAAATGCAAATATTCAAAGGCCCTTCGGAAAGCACAAAGATTGCCGGATTGATCCCCTCGTCTCTACAGTTGAACTGCAAGAGCCAGTGCATCGTGTCTCCGCTGAGGGCCGCTTTGGCCGATTGCCTCATCATAAATGCAATTGGCTTACTCTCCAATGGGTAGCCTCTTGAAGCACATCAAGCCTCTGCTCTATCAATCCGATGTGCTGTGCCTGCGAGTGATCTAATGCGGTGGCTTTGAACATGGCTTTTGGGTCCTCTCCACTACTATGTAGGAGTGGGCTGAGTGGAAAGGTTGCTCTCTTCAGCAGTGGAAGATTTGTGTCCGCGTAATGAGATGTTCTTGCCAGCCTCCTGCACAGCTGCGCGCTAATAGCAGCCATGGCCTCTCCAAATGAGGCTTCGAGAGCAATCTCATGTTAGCTTGTTATTCCTTATTGTTATTTTGCTCCGTGTCGTTTTTTCACATCTAATTTTAACAGAAATCAGTCCTCGAGAGTCGTGCTCTTTTTTTATTAGGGTTTGACCTCCATCAAATGAGATAAATGGAGGCATTAACTCACCTAGCACTGTTTTCTTTAGACAACGTGACACTGGAAGGATCCTGTTATGTCTTCTGTGTGGTTCTGAAATCAAAATAAGACATACTTTTCTCCATGGCTGCCATGTATTTGTGAGCAAATTAATAGAAAGGCTTTGTTTATTCTTTTAGGTGTCTCCTGTTTTTTTGGGGTGTCAATAGATATTCAATAGATATTCCGTTATTGATTTAGCAGATTTAGCAGATTTATCCAAGCAACTTAAAATTGAAGAAAACAACAAAGAGAAAATTTGTGTCTCTCTCATATAAGTTTCTCAGTCAGATAGTGATTAATAAAGGTAAGTTGAAATATTTTTTTCAGTACATGCATATGTATTATTATAATCGGTGACAGGGCAAGTGTTTAAATGCTATGTGTTTAAATGCATTCCATTTAAAGGAATAGTTCACTTTGAAATTAATTTTTGGTATGTTTTAGCTTACCTCAAGGGCATCCAAGATGTAGGTGTCTTTTTTTCCGCAGTAGTTTCAATTTTGATATTTTTAGGTCAAACCGTTCTTGTCTGTCAGTCATATAATGCAGGTCTATGGTCATTATCTCAAAGAGCATGCACATAGTCCAAATTAAAACAATTCCCCATCGTCCAAATTAAACAATTCCCCATCGTAAGTACACATTGATGGCCTAAGACACGAAACGAGCGGTTTGTGTGAGAAAACGAACAGTATTTATATCGTTTTTACCGCTTATACACAGCCATGTCCGAGTGATCTGATCTGACGTGTACACAGACTGGTGCATAGAAATATACACACTAGATGTCGCCTTGTCTACGGCAGTTCATTGGAACGAATGTCTTTAAGGCGACATCTAGTGTGTATATCTATGCACCAGTCTGCGTACACGTCAGATCAGATCACTTGGACATGGCTGTGTATAAGCGGTAAAAACGATATAAATACTGTTCGTTTTCTCACACAAACTGCTCGTTTCGTGTCTTAGGCCATCAATGTGTACTTACGATGGGGAATTGTTTAATTTGGACGACGGGGAATTGTTTTAATTTGGACTCTGTGCATGCTCTTTGAGGTGGTGACCATAGACCTGCATTATATGACTGACAGACAAGAACGGTTTGACCTAAAAATATCAAAATTGAAACTACTGCGGAAAAAAAGACACCTACATCTTGGATGCCCTTGAGGTAAGCTAAAACATACCAAAAATGTATTTCAACGTGAACTATCCCTTTAATATTTGTCATACCGAGCGATTGTTTGGTATTTTTGTATGTTGCCTTTTACATTCTTTTTTTTTTTCTCTTTCTTGAGCTATTTAGTGTTTCATAATTGTTTTACTTTATAATTGTTGCTGAATTGACTTTATTGAATCTTTAGGATTTTGTCTTTGAACTGTTTTTGCGGTAGCTCTGTATATTTCTGTGGCATCGCTGTCGAAAAGTAATTCGCTGGTGAAGTGGATTTACTTATTGTAGAGTTAATGAAAGTTATCATGAGCACTGTAATGTTTGAAGCGGACGTCATAACAAATGTAAGTAGACCGGGAAGAAAAGGAGCGGTTAATTCATAAATCTATACACAACAGGATTTGAAAATTGTGGAGCATCACACACTACAAGATATTCTTAAGATAATCATGCCAGATTTAGCACCTCACGTGATCTCGCAGGGAAGTGGATGTAAACCAAATGGATACTGTGTCATGGCAACTTGTTGTATCAATACTTATTCTTAGTAGTGAGATAAAAACAGGAGTGTTATTGCCAAATTTTGATCAGCCGTTCCTCCATCTCTGTTGTCCACCGGAACCGTACATCGGAACTGACTGATGCCCTGGATGGGAATTTATTTATTTATTTTTTTTATTTATTTTTTTTATGTTGAGAGGGGTAAATCAGATATTAATCGATTATCTTGGGTGCCTTTACTAAAGGCAGGTTCCATTGTGACATTGCAACTTTTCTCATCATTGGGGCAAGTTGTCACATGAACTGCAATAAACTGCCAATTTTTCTGCAATAATGGTGAAATGTTCAATAGCTTGTTTGTAGTCACGATTTTAACGCGTGCGCTCATAAGGAGCAGAACTGTGACAACCAGTCCATATATGTATACATAAAGTAATGTGCTCCCTACAGGAGTTAAACATTTCCGTCGAGTCCTTGGAAGCAGCGTCTCCTCAGTCTTTTGAAGCAGGTGGGATGCAAGGCGTCCCCCAAACATACAGAAAACGCACGTTTCATGTACGGAAGGGTTTCATCCTGGCGTTAACGAGATGATTTTCCTCTTCTTGATGCCTGAAGGATGGCCCTAGATGAAAGAATGTGCTTTCAGGACTGCTCGGCCTCAGGGAATGGCACATACCTCATCCAACACAATGAGCACCAACTCCATCCCAACGGCAAGGCAAAAACACATCCATACTAGTATTCTCACATGCTTTCAACAGATGAGTTTTTTATTATGCATGCATAAATGTGTGTATACTCATCAGAGGATATATGGTATGTATATTCTCTGCATGATCCATACATATCCCTTAGTAATAATTGTAAGGGTTTTAAGTATTTAAAGGATCTCTCCTCGAAAACCTTCCCACACCAACTGCTGTGCGATTTCGAAGCATAATCATTGCAGTTGATTTGCGTTAAAGATTTTCAAAGAAGTGTTTCTTTGAAGGTGTGTTTCTTTTGTGTTTCTTTGAATGTGTTTCAATTCCCAAATCGTCCAGGTTTTAGAGGAATGTTTTTGAGCAAGACAATGAATGTGCATTTCTTTTCTGATACGAAAACCATGTTTTTTTAATGATGCTGTCTGGATTCCATACTTGCCTAAGTGACACAACCATTAAGAGCTTTAAGAGCCAGGAAAAACTGATTTGCCCAAACCAAATATATACTGGATTTAGTGCTTAGGAGTGTTTTAAGTTGAGTCAGCCTCAACAACAAAATTTGAATGAGAAAATAACTGACAGAACAGAACAGTAAGAGCTGTGCACATAAACCTCACTCCACTGGCCTCGAAAGGAGCACTAGCAACTGGCGCTAGAGGCTGCGGTCTTCAGTGTCCTTATTAGCATGCCCGCCTACCATGCCATAAATGCCAGATCGAATCCCACCTGGAAGGGTGCAAGTAGGACCAGAGGGGTTAGATTGGTGCCGTGACCTGGATGGAAGTAAGGTTTAGGGGGTGAATGTAATGGAGACCAGCTAGTAAGATCTGTGCGAGTAAACCACGACCCCTTGGCCCTGAGAGGAGCACTAGCGACTGACGCTAGAGGCTGTTGTCTTTAGCATCCTTGTTAGCGTGCTTACTTCCCATGCTGGAAACGCCAGATCGAATCCCGCTTGGAGCGGTGAGAGAAAGAAATGTTATGAAATATGAGATGAGAAAAAAAACAACACTTCTGTGTCTGTTACCCATATCATGTTTCCAGAAAAAAAAATCAACATTTTTTCTTGAGCACCAAATGAGCATATTAGACTTCTTTGGTTTCTGAATGATCATGTAACATTGAAGACTGGAGAATTACTGTTATATTAGTGTATTTAATGTAAAAACCAAAAGAGGGGCATTTTGCCTCCTCATTTAAAAAATCTACCACATTCCTTATGTCCTTGTGACCAAACACACACACACACACACACACACACACACACACACACTCACACGTGGGCTACTTTGCCTCTGCTCATCTCTCAGTTCTTTTTTTTTTTCTTTTCTTTTTTACCCACTGTCTTCAAAATCTGTTTTCTTTCTTTTTCTGTCTCTCATTTTCACTGAACATTGTGTAGATCTGCCTCTAAGCTCTCTCCACTGTTATATTTTGCATAGAGGAGAAGGGCAAATCTCAGAAATATGATGCATAATTCACAGTGACTTTCAGGCAGTCATGCAGGGACTGAGAGCCTGAGGGCTTGGCCCATTCAGAGCTACCTTTGGATGCCAAGCAAGCCCCTACCCTGACTGGAGCTAGTGGTGGCAGAAGAAACAACAGCCTGTCTACAGATGTCTAGCGATGGAACCCGAGCACACTGAAAACACACAAACATGGCTTATGGTTGAACGCAAATAACTGTTTTAGGCTTGGCTGCTCTTGAGAGACGTATGACGTGCATCTTTGTCATAATCACACTATCATTTCCAGTGTTGTAACCTTTTGTATCTCCTATGCAGATAGATTGCTACCCAAGAGTACCTCAGTAATTGGATCAATTACTCTCTTGTGGCTTCTTCAATTGTGTCCCGCTGTAGAATGTCACGGTATTTCAGACTCATAACGGCACGGTGTCTGTTCTCTCTTTCCTTTTATCATAGTGTCACATCGATGGTCTCGCCACTCCAGGTGACTGCTGTCACCGTCCTCACAAAATCACTCCTCTGGAACGTTAATGTTATTCAGAAGGGCAGCCATGGTTGATGGCACAGTTGATTCTCTCATCAACTGAAGGAAATAAATAACAGAGCAGTGAAGCAGCTTTGCTATATTATGCCTAATTTATAAGCACAAATTCAGGCCCGGTGCTTTTGATATTGAAACACGGTGGCTTGCTCGCTCCCTGCCAAAAGTCAAGGTTAAGCTCCGTGGTGTGAGATCCTAATAAAACCTCTGTAGCTTTTATTTTCCTCATTCATGCGGCCCCACGGCAGCAGGTGTTGCTGTGACGATGCCTTTTCCCGTGTTACCCATGATGAAAATGAAAACTAATATGGAGTCCTGAAACCCTGAAATGGTTTCCAAAGCCATATAATGGGATTCCAAAGCACATTCCCGAGGCCGTCTGACTTATTTGACAAGATGGAATCACTATTTTAGAGGCCTTCTTACTTTTTTGTGTGACAATGAACGGCTGTCCTTGAACAAATTGTACTTAAAGCCATGACAGTGAATAATAACCCCTATTTATTTATTTATCAGACACTTTTATCCAAAACAACTTACAAATAAGAAGCATACAAGCAGTAGTTAATTCAGCACATAACAAAGTTCCTTAAAGGGTTACTTCACCGTTTTTTCATATTAAACTATGTTATTCCCTTAACTAAGACGAGTTGATACATACCTCTCTCGTCTCAGTGCGTGCACTAAATCGCTGTCTTGCGGCGAAACTTTGTTAGCACTTAGCTTAGTCCAGTTCATTCAATATGGGCCAAGCAGAGAAGCTACCAAATATCTCCACGTTTTCCCTATTTAAATACAGTTACTCGCGTAGTGTAACTCGACCTAGGACGGTGACACAAAACAAAACGTTGCGCTTTTCTAAGCGTGTAAAATGGATAACTATATTGTATGGCGGAATACCATAGCAAGTGCTTGGAAGCACTTCGACTTCGGCGCAGTAATATCTTCACTAGAGGGAGCGGGGGCCGGTGAGAGGATTTTTCACGAGTGAAGATATTACTGCGCCGAAGTCGAAGTGCTTACAAGCACTTGCTATGGTATTCCGCCATACAATATAGTTATCCATTTTACACGCTTAGAAAAGCGCAACGTTTTGTTTTGTGTCACCGTCCTAGGTCGAGTTACACTACGCGAGTAACTGTATTTAAATAGGGAAAACGTGGAGATGTTTGGTAGCTTCTCTGCTTGGCCCATATTGAATGAACTGGACTAAGCTAAGTGCTAACAAAGTTTCGCCGCAAGACAGAGCGATTTAGTGCACGCACAGAGACGAGAGAGGTATGTATCAACTCGTTTTAGTTAAGGGAATAACATAGTTTAATATGAAAAAACGGTGGAGTATCCCTTTAAGTACCAGGGCTGTGTTGTTCATGTTTACAGAATTCGAAATGATTGTGCTGGATTGTTTATTTGGGTTTTGATATCGGAATCAGTTTGATCAAGGTTTAAATGTGGTTTCTGCTTTATTAAGATTAACAGTATTTGGTTTGTGCAGTATTTATTTCATGAAGGCAATCTAAGGTCAGGCTTTGAGAACAAATCATAGGTGGTCCCATCTCTGTAAAAGTGCAGTTGTTTGTATGTTCCTTCAATAAATCCATTAGTAATCCTCTACTTGCATACAATTTCGCTCTGTAACTCAGTCTTGAAAATGGCAGGATGGCAGTTATTGGCATTTGGTTTTGAATAATTATGATCATCACCTAACTTTTAGTATGTGTGCTTTCATAAGAACTTTCTCAGAAGTCAGCAAAATAGTGATCAAGTGTGCTGTAAAGCCATAGTACATTCCCATTCACAGGAGGCTAACAATGAATTCTATTGTAAAGTGAGTGCGCCCTCGGGCTATAACCATTTCCTCCACCTAAAATGATGCCATTTCAAAGAGCCCTTTGAGTGAAGCTTCAAATTTGTTCATGCTTCAGAAGACTGGGACATTAATGTTGCTCAAAGTAACCACTGCATTAAAAAATGCCAAGGGTACCAGAAAAGACAAGTGCAGGTTAAGAAAAACATTGCTGGGAACATCACATCTCCCCTTTGGTATATTACACGTGTTTTCAATTAAATAAAAGTTAGCATTAACATGAAACTATCATCTGAGATTACAAGGTGACAGTGGTTTGTACCATTGCCTGAGCTGTCTTAACTTTCCCCGTTAGGTTTTCTCGATCTGTCCCAAATTAGTCTTCAAAGTAGTCTCACAGCCTTTAGCTGGTCGGAAAGCTGATCTTCCTATCTGACCAGTTAGGAAGTGCCTAAACCTCCTCTAAAATCAGACAATTCATAGTTTTGGCTGTGAGAGTGCAAACCTTGAGAGCAAAACAAGGCTTTCTTCCATTGCCTGCCACTTATCTTTACCAGGTTTATACTAAGTACTAATGTAGTGAGACAAAACTACTAAAAGACCAAATTCGATATACACCTTATTGATGATGCATACTATGTACAGACAAACAGATGAACCCAGAATATAAACGCAATGCGATGTTTCTCGTTAAGCGTTTTCCTATAGAAAACCATTACCTACAAAGAAAAAGCTTAACCATAAAGCGTGTTGTGTTCATATTCTGGGCTCATTTGCTCGCCTCTTTATAGTATTCGTCATCATTAAGGTGTATACTGAATTTGATCTTTTACTCTTTCCCCACCATTAACGGAATTTTCCAGCAATCCATGTTTTCTCTGTTATATGGTAGGGGGGCGCTATTACACATCTTCTGAAAGAGATGGACAGAATCCCTGGTCCCCCAAAAAATATGTAAGCTAATGCGATCATCAAACATTAAACATTATTTCCTAAATCAAAACTGTCTAATGTTACCGAATGAAATGTGGACCCAGGACGAGGTATAGGACTGTGCATGCTTTGGGAGTGTTGATGGACTCAATCTACTCCATCTATGTTTAGTTCTGAATCCCATCCAGACGTAGTCTTTGGCAAAAAATAGATTTTCTCCACTTTTTGTTACAAATTTTGCTTGCCCATATTCAAGGTTAATAAATGCATGAAGCAGAGGCTGTTTTTTCTTTTGATTTATATTATAAATGTTATTTAATTATATTTCAGCATGAGCATACAATAATCTAGCTAACATTTATAATTAATTTATAAATAATTAAAGTATTTATCATAATGTACTTTAAATAACATTTAAAAAAAATGGATGTAAGAAAAATATAAATTCTGCTGCTGTTCATAAATACGTTGTACAATGAAAACATTGTCATTTCACCATCAGTGTCCCAATGTGTAGTGAGCCAGGGTTCTTTCTTACTGTTCTTATCAGTAATACATGATACTTGATATACTTATTCAGGAGCTGATTGAGATTTAGATATTTGAACCAATATGATAAAAATGTAAATCAATGCTCAGTGCTGATTCTCTGTTACTCTAGCCTACTGAGAGGTCGCAAAATGTAATGATGAGTTAAGATGGAAATATTATGCAAATGGATTGAAAATTCTTTGTATTGTATTGAAATGTGTGTTTATATATGTAACACGGCCAATTGAAACCATTTAGGTGGG
Source organism: Leuciscus leuciscus (assembly GCF_965113295.1). Taxonomy (NCBI): domain Eukaryota; kingdom Metazoa; phylum Chordata; class Actinopteri; order Cypriniformes; family Leuciscidae; genus Leuciscus; species Leuciscus leuciscus. The sequence continues at coordinate 7,149,767 of NC_138736.1, forward strand.
TATTAGTGTGTTCTCAAAATAGAGCGAGAACAAAATGGAGAGAGGGAGTTGAGCTAATGAACAGATTATAGTGTAACTTTCTCCACCTTTTGGAAAACTCTTATTGATATTTACAGATACTGTAGGCTGAATATTATGACATTTTTCACCTGTAGCGGCCATTGAACTTGAAATGTCAGACTACCCCACTCCGTTCCCCTCCCTGTCCGTCTCCAATGCGTTCTCTATAAGAGAATAAATCACCATGCGGTCAGTATCATGTCACACAGCTCCCCCTATGGACCACTGGTTTCAACTCATTTCGCAAGAAATGTTGATTTCGGCAGAATCACACCTGCATACTGATCAATGAGCCAAGAGGTCAAGGTCTACTGAAGGGATTTTAACTTAAAACACATAACTTATTTGAAAAAGAAAAGGCTATTTTATTTAGTTATCCACCCTGAGAGGAAGGAGGTACATTTTGACCTTTTATAAATGATGACAAATGGCTTGCTTAGGATCATTTATTGGCACAGTTCTCCTCTGCTGACAGAGCTGCAATCCCAGCTGTGGATCAATTAACCTTTGCCTCACCATTAGCTACAGATTGAAGTCCATAGTTATAAGGTGAGGGTTGTGTATTGTCCCGCATTGGTCATGAAGCAGACAGATCACCCCCTGCCACCTTTTCCCAGTGCAGGCCTGGAAATGAACAGTGAACTAGAGTGCATCTCAGATCAGTTCAGGGTCAGCGGCCTGTCTGCGGCGAATCTCATCAAAACGCCTCGTGACTCAAAGAGCAGCCTGGGCGACTGAGCAAGAGAAGGACAGATTGGTCTATTAGAGAGAAAGAGAAAAGAGTGGGAGTCAATGAAAAAGTATGTGTGAAGAGGAAACGTGGCAGGTTGAAGATGGTCCTATTATCCTTAAAGAGCCCAGGAGAGATCCGTTTCCAACACTCGGCAGTGGCACGCTATATAAAACATGCTTAAAACTCCCATCCGCACCTCACCTTCCCTTTTATCACTCTCCATTTTAGATCCTTTGTTCCTCTTTTCTGCTCTTTGGTTCGTGTCATTTTCAAGAACGATATACATGGCTGTAAATGAGGCAGATCCCATGTGACAGAATGGGAGAACTGTTAACGCTTTTTCTTCGTTTCTTGCCCGTAGGCTACACGGGAAGTGCTCTCCAATACCACAGGGAGTCTCTATGCGCGCATTCATTAACCCTTTGCCATTCCTGTTTCCCAATCCCGCTCTTCCTCACGCAGTGTGCTGACATCAAATTTACATCACAAGGCCCCTGTAGATTATTAAAATGGCATTTAACCTCTTTCAAGAGCTAGTGAGCTGTCTCACATGCTGCCTACATAGACAGCATTCTAGATGAAATAGAAGCTCATAAGGGACTGATTTGGAACATTCTACAAAAGCAGCCTTGTGTGTGAAAAATCAGTGTGTCAGATGAGTAACTCTCCTCACTCGGCATGCATTCAATATATCATTCATTCATTAACCATTTCAGTTAAATCCAACTCTCTGTGATTCTATGGGCCATCTCTCAGCATACGTGAGAGACCGTACATGAATTTTCTTGGCAATGATTTGGAGTATAGGTTGCCGGGTCTTTCCCCAACCCTCCCCATTACATGGCTTGGGACTTACATACACACACATGCATCCACACCTACGGACAATTTCTAATGTCTCCAATTCACCGAAACTGAATGTTTTTGGATTGTGGGGGAAATCACGCAGACACAGGGACTCCACACAGTCAAGGTCTCCTGGCTCATTGCAAATGCCAAATGCCTAGTTCCCTGGTGATCCCTGGTGAAGATTCGTCGCCCTCACCGCCACAGCCCAGGTTCGATTCCGAGTCAGGGAACGTACTGTAAGTTTGGGGGCAGTTTTGGCCTCATGGTTAGAGAGTCGGACTTGTAACCTGAATGTCCCATACTCGGCTACACGTCACTTCATTTCACTTAAAAGTTTTAGCGATAGCAGCCCGACCAGGGATATTGACCTTATACAGCTCCCGATTAACAGTTTTGATGGAAACAGGAGAGTCGAGGTGTGCATTTAATTCTACAGATTTGGGCAGCTGTGATTTAATGTTTTTTGGATACAATCCGAGTTAGTACCCAGACATACCTTTCAGACGGCATCCTCTTGCGTCAACAGTTACTCCTGTTGGATGTGGTTTGTCCTAACTGGTAGTATGCCGACATTACCCTGGATAACATAGCCCTGATACACCACAAAGTAAATAATAATTCACAATTCATTCCGGAATAGACTTCTTGAAGGATATATATGCAATGCTGCCTTAGAATTAAGCTAAAACTAAGGCAGCATAAGTAAGTTGCCTACATTATTGTCAGAAGCCAGATTGTGCATTAAAATGCTGCCTACTGAGGGAACTCACTAGCTTTGATGGTCAGGAAGATAATTTATGACTACAGTCTTAATTTATAGCTGTAAAATCTCTTGCTGCTAATCACCATTTAAAGGTGCTCTAAGTGATGTCACACGTTTTTTAGGCCAAAACATTTTTTGTCACATACAGCAAACATCTCCTCAGCTGCCTGTCCCCTGAACACACTGTAAAAAAACGCCACACCACAGGCTCTACAAACGGCAACAAAAACAAACTGGGCTCACCCGCACCACAAAACACAACAAACAGTGCTCCAGCCAATAACTGGCGAGAAGTATTTGAGGGTGGGGTTTTGGGGTTAGTGCGCGTGCACATGAAGGGGGTGTGTGGAGGAGAGAGAAGCATGAAGAGGGAAGTTTGAATTATGGCCGACACATGACCAAAGAGACGACGTTCCGATGAACAAATTGCAAAGAAGAGGGACAAGGATAAGGAACGCGCGAAGTCCCGAATTTACATCGGAAAAACCCTCGAAAGGTGGGAGAACTCCGCCGGCAGAAGGGCTTCCAATCCGACATTCAGTTGCTCTGTTTTTGCAGAACAGGTAAATCCATTTTTCTTTCTAAATTGACGTTCATGTTCGCCAAACCAACACAAGGATGTAATTAGCTAGAACTATGCAGTCAGCGTTAGCTTTGGTGAATACAACATATATGTTTCTAGCAGCTAGCGATCAATCTCTATTGTAAATGGTCAAGCAAATTCACAGTAGGGCGACAATTTGTGTGAATGATTGTTTTCACCCACTGTTTGTTATGGATTTGAATGTTCATTTATAGGCTATTGACACCTTCGACTAAATTTGTTTACGCCGCCGCCGTTGTTTATGCTCACTGGGAAACGTGAAGCTAACGTTATCTTGCTATTATTGCGTCCTTGTATGGGAGCTATAGTTATAGTTATAACCTCAGGTGGCGAAACGATTTTAAGACAATGTTTCTCTTTTTCTGCATTCTGTTCTGCAATATATAAAAGCATTTATCTAACTTGGTGACATTACACATTGAATGAAGTATCAGTAAAACTTAACTTTGTTTTTAGTGACTACTTTGACTTTCCTTTATGCCGGAGGGGAGGGGAGGGGAGGGGAGGGGAGGGGAGGAGGGAGGAGACGGGATGAGGAGGAGGGAGGGTCTAGCTAGCCTCCGTTTTGTTTGACAACAATTCGAATGTCAACACTCCCGGCATCACTTAGAGCACCTTTAAGCTTTGTCCCTCTTTATATCTGCTTTTGTCTCACTATTTCCAGTGGATACATTTCCAGACAGGCGTCCCACAGTCACACTATATCGAGAGAAATGAATAACATTAATCAAGTTGATGATATATGTGATGATGATGGGTTCGATGTGAGACAATGTGAGAGGACAAGCTTTCAAGCTAAATGTGGATCCATATCAAGCCTTACCTTAAAGTCTTCTATTTTAAATACAGAGATTAATAGTGTAATTTAGCATCACTGCCAAATATGGCTGTAGTTTGTGCGTAGCCACCTACACCACACAGGCTCAAGCAGTCGCTGCAAGTGCTGGATGTTGATCAATGTGTGAAACAGGGAGGGAAGGTAAAAACAGATGGTGAAAGGCCACTGCCATTCCTCTTCTCTGACTGCCAGTATCAGTATCCTCTCAGCGCTCTGCTAAATTAAAACAACCTCCATCTTTGACAGGGGCCATACATCAAGAAGAGAAGAGAAGAGAAGAGAAGAGAAGAGAAGAGAAGAGAAGAGAAGAGAAGAGAAGAGAAGAGAAGAGAAGAGACAGAATGAGTGATAGAGATGCAAGTCCAGAAATAGGCAAAAGAGCATCCAGAGACACTGATATAGAGACACCTTTCAGTGTGAAAGAGTAAAAAAGAAGAGGCATAGAAGTTAAATAGAAATTTGATTAACACCGTGATTGAACAGGGCTGTTGTTTTCTGCTCCTCTTCTTTCCCATCCTTTCTCCCTGTCAGATTGGCCGATGTGTGGCTCCCGTGGGAAAGGAGGCATTTGAGCTGATTGCCTGGCTAATGACTGACTGATTCGCTCCAATCACACGGCCCCGCAGCCAGATTCTTTGATTGGACACAATCAAGTCAAATGGACCAGTGCTGTATTCCAGAGCTCTGAATCCATCATTATATTTCAGCAAGCTACCCAGGAGAATAACCACCCACCTATTAGGAGCAGGAGGCTAAACCGAACTTATGATTCGATTTCGATTCTTGCGTGCATGGTTTTATTTTAAAACCATTCTTGATTCAAAATGATTCAATTTTAAGTTAACCCCGATGCATTCTGTGGTACTTTGATGTTAGACGGCTGCAGTTGGAATTAGGTGGTGGGGTCTCCTCTTATTCTAGAGAGATCCGGCTGACCGTAGTCAGTATCCGGTCCGTATCCGGATCAGATGGTGGACCTGCACCTAGACACGACCACAACGCTGAATGTCATCAGAAATCCTGTCTACTAGAAGGCCTTCGTCGACATGACTGCCATCGGCACTGATCCTCAGCAGAGACCACAAGAACCAACTCCTCGGCACAGACCTATGGCCAGCTTCAACTCCATACTGGCGTGATGAATCGGATCTTCAAGAAAAAGGAGCTGGATGAAATATATGAATGCGACCGATCCCATTCTGATTTCTGACTTTTGATGCAGCCTGAATCATAATCACACTGTGTTTGTTCATTGACCAGAAGAGAACTAACCACCTGACTGAGACTGGTTTCTCCATTCGGTCACCTGATAGTGTTTGGGTTCCTTGCCACTGTCGCCTATGGCTTGCTTAGTTGGGGACACTTAATATTCAACAATATCATTGATTTGACTGAACTGACTCTATGGAAGAGAACTGAACTGAGCCGGATGATGGCATCACTGTTTTCTTTGAAACTGTGAAATGAACTAATTTAATATCTGATGATACGGAACTGAATCAACACTTCAGCTGAACAATGACACGGTTGTCTTTTAGAGCTGCTGTACAGCTGAAATGAGCTGTTTGCATCATTGACTCATTTCCTGTTATCACTGCAAAGATGCTTTGAAACAATCTATATTGTATAAAGCGCTTTATAAATAAAGGTGACTTGACGACATTTGATTGGACAAAAATCTCTGTAGTGCAGGATGAGTCATCAATATTTTTGACCCATTTTTCTAGAAGAGAACATACATTTTAAATGCATTTCTGCTAACAATTAATTTTGTCAACCTTAAGAAGTTCAAAACCATATATAATACACTATAGTTCAAAAGTTGGGGGTTGGAAAGAGTTTTTTTATGTTTTTGAAAGAAGTGTGTTATGCTCACAAATGCTGCATTTATTTGAGAAAAAATACAGTAAAACAATAATATTTTTATATTGTATTACAAAATAACTTTTTTTTTTCAATTTGAATATCTTTTCATTTTTAATTCATTTTTGTGATGGCAAAGCTGTATTGATTTTCATTACTCCTGTCTTCAGTGCCACATGATTCTACAGAAATTCTGATTTGGAGCTCAGGAAATATTTCGTATTATTATCAATGTTGAAAACAGTTGTGCTGCTTTTTGTGGAAACCGTGATACATTTTCAGGATTCTTTGAAGAAAAGAAGGTTCAAAAGAACAGAAATCTTTTGTAACATTATAAATCTCTTTACTGTCACTTTTGATCAATTTAATGCATTCTTGCTGAATAAAAATTAATTTCTTTAAAAAAAAAAGACTGACCCCAAACTTTTGAATGGTAGTTTAGACTCCCTCAAAGCTAACAGATGTGATCTAAAAGCCACATAACTCTAATTTGGATTTAATAGAGCCTTTAAATGGACATTTAATTGTATTTAATCGTTCATAATTAAGAATGGACATTTATAAAGTATGATTGTATGAACACAGAATACACACTCAGGCAACTGCTTGTGCCACACACAGATCATCATTATTACTTGCACACACATTAATGCAGTGTTTCTTAGGAAAATAGCTGACAAAGGACAGAGCCCTTAAAGGCTGATCCAGGAGAAACTGAGGAACTGAGAGGGTTTGTGGGATTTCTGAGTCCCCACCTCGCATTAATTAAAAGAGGCTGTGGGTTGAGTGGCAGACAGCCTGTAGGCTCAGCCAGGAAGAGAACTCAGATGAATTATGGAGAGGGTCTGTAAGCCAGCCAAACTCAGCATCACACTTTTGTGCACCATCCACCCCCATCTATCCCTTGCTTTTGCCCTTTTCTTCTACTCTCTCCTGCTGGTTCTGCCCTCTGCTTCCCTCTTCGCTCTTCCCTCCATCTTTCTTTGTCACCGCATCTCTCTCCATACTGTTCATTTGTCTGACTGGTTCAGGCTGCACCATTCTGTGTCCTTATCTGCACTTAAAGGGTACCTATTATGCCTTTTACAAGATGTTATATAAGTCTCAGGTGTCCCCAGAATGTGTCTGTGAAGTTTCACCTCAAAATACTCCACAAATCCTTTATTATACCCATTTTTGAGTGGAAGGAAAAACATGATGTTTTCATGTATGCATCTAATGCAAATGAGCTGCTGGTCTTTACAAGCCTTTACAACTCGTGCACGGATACTCTGGTTTTGATCATCTCTATTGCAAACATTCTCACGTGACATTGCAGTTCTTCGTCATCATGAAAGTTATTATTTGCATGCGTTTTAAAGCCATATCAGTTTAAACTTTTCTGAGTGTACACACCTGAAGCACGTGCACAGAGAGCTGGCTGTCAGACGGCGTGTCCCGTGAGTATTAAATAAAAAAAAATTATTGCACTTAAACTGTCAAATACACACAAGGTTATGTCAAAAACACACAAAGTTCACATAAACACTCTAAGTTATGTCTGTGAACGTAAACAGCAGGGAAAGAAATCACATATGTATATTATATCCGTGTATTAAAGTGACTGCAGCATAATATATAGTGCTTACTGCTGTATATGCAGTTATTATGAAACAATCAACAAAAGAGAAACAGAAAGTCACTCACTGCTCTTGATCGAGTAACTTTAGTAGCTTTGATAAGAATACATTTCTTACTTGAATGCTGCTGTTAAATGTTCTGGCGAGGAGGTAAATATGGCGGACTGTGTACAGCTCGAGCTAAGCTAATAGTGCAGATTCTGTCGCCGGTTGTGGGCGGATCCTGTTTTGATGTGACTTCACATTAGAGTACATTCCTGATTGGCTCTTTTTTAGACACTGTTTCAGATGTATGGGGAAAGTAACAAACAGAGACGATGGATTCCAGTCACATCAGCTGCCAAATTAAATCTGATTTATTTTACATGGATTGGGTCGACTCATGGGGGCTGCCATGTTGTGATCACACGACCAGCCGAATGCTACTCACTTTATCTCAATTACATCCTTGTTTTTGGACACTTTAGCTTGTATAATATATTAATCATGGCTGATATTAAATAGAGCTCTAAATAGCTATCTACAGTGGCATTAGTTACCATAATGTTTTGCTTAAGCCTGATGATGACGTCTGAGTGGCTCTTTAAAACTAGAAGAAAAAAAATAGAAGAAAATAAAAACCTGCAATAATGCTGCGTTCGATTTACGTCGTATGAGGGATATCATAGCTGGGAATCACGTCACACCCGAGTTGACCACGTTCCAGTAAACATGTCAGAAAACTAAGATGGATGCAGTCTTTGTTGTGTTTGTTCTTTCTTTCCAAAAAATCACTATTTTCCACAGATAGTGCAGAAGTATCATGTCTGCACATTGAGGTTAGATGATACTGTGTGCACCTGAGTTTATTGAGACACAGACAGACAAACGTGCTAATAAACAATATTTTACTACTGTTTCACTATGATGCGTTGAGCAGCCATATTGGATTATGAAGTTGGGGTTTATTGCGCTTCCCACGAGTTTCCCTGTCGCAACTCTGACTTGAGGGGGCATTACAGTTACAAGTTCCTGGGGACTAGGACTTTATAAATCATAAAATATAAAATAGTGAGTTTTTTATATATATATATATATATATATATATATATATATATAGAGAGAGAGAGAGAGAGAGAGAGAGAGAGAGAGAGAGAATAATGGAAAATAAGCAGTATATGGCCTTTTGCTTTGTTAACTTTTCTTGAGCATCATGTTTTTTACAACATCATTTGAACACTGCTCATTCTGTGTTAGTTTGTATTTCTTTCTTTCTGTTGTGTCTTCATTATTCTTCTGCACTTCTACTCTATCATTTTTCATCTGCCACCACTTATTCCATGGGGTCAGACTTCTCCCCACACATGCCAACATTAATGCTTATGAATTATTCCACATTTAGAGAAGAGAGCCTTTCGTGTTGAGGAATGGCATGAAGTCATACAATTTATTGTTCATAGTTGGCTGCATTGTTTACATTTTGTCCTTCTTTCTTCTGTTGAACACAAAGGACAATATTTTGAAGAATGTTGGTCACCATACAGCTGACGGTAGCCATTGACTTCCATGGTATTTTTTTTCCTACTATACTAATCAATGGCTACCGTCAACTGTCTGGTTACCAACATTCTTTAAAATATCTTATTTTGTGTTCAACAGAAGAAAGAAACTCATACAGGTTTGAAAAGAGTAAACGCACCCAATGTGGCCTGTAGGTACATTGAGGTACATTTTGGCTGCATTTGTGTCTAAGTGAGAAAAAATGAATGCATTTTGAAAGTCGTAGTCATTGAATGCATTTTGTGCCAAAGCAGTGATAAATGATCCACAGTTTAGCTCACACAGGCTGATGTTGTGCTTACTGTGTGTGACCTAAGTATGGTGAAATGGGTCCTATTGCGATTGTAAAAAAAAATAATGTAATGTCTGTAATTTCCTTGCTTTATTTTTCTCTGTCTCTTCTCACATCACTTTCAGTTTAATCATGAAAGCATCTCTTACATTATTTCACCATCATACACCTTTGAAAATTTGCCTTTATTGATTGCATAAATATTTTAGATCTAATTAAATATGGTGCTTCTTTTGAGGATGGTGTGCCGAGTGCAGTTCTGCAGCCTGGTATTATAGGCTCCTTTAGGAACATGGAGACACATCCAAATCTCTTTAAATGCAGCTCCGTGTGTGACCGTGTGAGAGCAGATAATGTCAGTGATAGTGTGAGCTCTGCCAGTTGCCATGGAAAACAGAACTGTCTCCCTCTTGAAACATAAAAATGTAATAATTCAGCATTTCCACAAATAAACAATTGAAGACATGGAAATGTAAGAACATCTTTAGAAGAATCCTGGAACTTTTCTTTGCACGCTCACAGTTGCATGATTGAACAAGGAGGTGCATTGTTGTGCAAACATGTATTAGAACCCATCCCAGCAGGCACAGGATATAGACTACAACGTCGGCCAGACGTTGGATTTTCGATGAAAATTAAAGTCGGGTTGACGTCTAAATCCAATGTTTGTTTGACGTCAAGCTCCAACGTTGGGCAGTAGTTGAATTTTGGTTGGAATAAACCAAACAAAAAGGTGAAATGCATGGCCGTACACTTATTACCAGCTTCACTTAAAACTAACCAGAATTACTTTATTTAATTTCCATTTTAATGAAATCATATTTTGTATTTTAAAGTCACCATGATGGTGGTTAGCGTTTGCTTTATTTGTGCTCTTGACCTTTTACTCTTTAATATAAACATTTCTCTGGCTGCTATAATTGTGTGTTTATAAAGCGCAATTGTTTTAGCTAAAAAAGCCATGAGAAAATGAGATCAGGTGACGTTGGCTGTTTATTGAAGATGACGACGATATCATCATGTAATTGCATGAATCCCTGATCTTATTCAGTGTCTAATGCTTTGATTTTATATGGACTTGTGGTTTTAATATTGTTTTATGCATAATAGAAGTCATTTGATTCTACAGCATATCTAGCAGTGTTGTTTATCAAAAAATATACTTGGTTTTTAAAAACTATTTAGTGCACAAAAACCTTTCATCTATGGCATTACTTAGACGCACACAGACATCGAGAAACAGCATATGAATCTCAACAATGGTGACAATCGAACAAAATATCCAGATAATCAGATCAACTCTGAGCATAAAACAAGCTTAAAAAATTCCAGCTGCATAATTTATTAATGCCGCAATGCATGCTGGGAGATATGGGTGAGTTTTGATTGGTGGTACCCAGCATGCACTGCAGCATGAAGCATTTCATTGATTGTCACCATTGTTGAGAGTCATACACTGATTCTTGACGGCTAAGTAATAATGTTGAGGAAAAAGTTTAATGCACTAAATGTTTTTAAAATCCTTTCTATTATTTGATAAACAACATTGCTCTCATGCTGTAAAATGAAATGGCTTCTATTATAATACAACATTAAAAACACAAGTCCAATATAATCAAAACATTACACTCTGAATAATATCAGGGATTCAAGCAATTACATGATGATGATTTCATCATCAATAAACAGCCAACATCACCTGATCTAATTTTCTCTAGGCTCTTTTGCCACAACAAATGTGCTTTATAAACACACAATTACAGCAGCCAGAGAAAATGTTATACTATAAAGTCAAGGGTCAAGAGTCCAACTAAAGCAAACGCTAACCACCATCATGGTGACTTTAAAATACAACTATTGATTTCATTAAAACGGAAATTAAATAAAGTAAATCTGGTTAGTAATAAGTGAAGCTGGTAATGCTGTTTGTGGAGTTGTTTAATCCTCCTCTGCTGAGATCTTCACAGATTTAACGTGCTGCCATGCATGTCACATTTTTTTGCGGTGCTTATTCCAACCAAAATTCAACATCTGTCTGACGTTAGAGCTTGACGCCAAACAAACGTTGGGTTTAGACGTCAAACTGACTTTCATTTTCAACCAAAATATGACGTCTGACTGACATCACATTGACGTACTGTGCCTGCTGGGATAGAATCTTCCATCACTTGTACATGGTAAAAACTTTTTAAATATTTAATAATGTCAAATCTTGTTTTATAAATACATATACAGCAAGCAAATTTGTCTTATTAAAATATAAGTATCCTTTATCTAACCTATCTATATGTGTCTACAGTATATTTTATACCTAATTTCGACATTAATACATTAAAATCAAAAGTTGTCTCTTTTAACATTAGTTAATGCACTGTGAAATACCATTAACAATTCTATCTATCTATCTATCTATCTATCTATCTATCTATCTATCTATCTATCTATCTAGCTATCTATCTATCTATCTATCTATCTATCTATCTATCTATCTATCTATCTATCTATTTATATATCTATATATCTATCTGCATGTCTGTCTGTCTAGCTACCTATCTATCTGAAAAAAACTACTTTCAAATTATGCAAGAAATTAGTGCAAGACTTTTTTTTGACTAGGCAATGTCCATATGAGATAATATTTTAGTACTTAAAGGGATAATTCAACCAAAAATGAACTTTCTGTCATCATTTTTGCAGGGTTGCTGGGTTGTTTCAACCCGTGTTTGGGCCAAATATGGACAGACCCAACCGTTGGGTGTAAAATTGATTTCAAAATGTAAACCAATGTTTGGGTTTGTCGATATTTGACCCAAACATGGGTTGAAACAACCCAGCATTTTTTTTTTTTTTTTTGACTGCACCCTCAAGTTGTTCCAAACCTGTATAATTTTTTTTTCTTTTTTTTTTCACTGATCAAACAAACAGACTGGGTTTTGCACCAAAAGCTGTACTGTGAAAGCACCCTTTTAATTCTATTATATATCATTTCCACTCAAAACATTTACACAGTCAGATAGTTTGAAGTCAGCTTATTTTTTTTAAATTAATTTACTCACGGACCACTCTTGTAATTGTTGCTTCATAATGTATAGATGTAGAAGGTCTCTTGTCTCGCTATCAAAAGACATGAACACCTCCTCCGTCTCTCTAATCCTCTCTCTTTCTTTCTCTTTGGAGATTTGTCATAGAAAAAAAGTGCCACCCAATTTCCAGACACATAAAAGAGCAGCCTTTAAGGGTCCTTCAGTTTGCACAGGGATGCCGGGGGGCTCTGCCCTTCATCTTGTCTTCCTTTACTTTAATTAGCCAGGAGAAAATTGGGCTTTTCTTCTCCTCTCTCCTGATTGCCTCTTTTGTTCTAATACAGCTCAGATACGGCGACCGAATTGCTTTTGCGGACAGGGGGAACTAGAGCAAAGCAGACCACAGCGGTGCGAGACTCTAATGATAATGAACATGGCCTCTATAATGCAGCTTCACGGTTTCATCCGTAGACGAAGTATCTCTGCTCATCAAGTGCCATTCGCTTGATTGAGACTAGAGTGCTTCTTTCTTTCCTAAAAGTCATGGAGATGAAGAAAATGCCCTTTTAATTACAAAATGAGATGCCGTTATGCTTTATCTTATATGATTGTCTGGACATTCTTGATGAGATCTGCCCTATATTATGAGTTTTATGGATATAAGGATCTTGAAGCGGATGATCACATTTTGCTGCGTTTTATTAGGATGCTCATTTCTTGGTTACGCTGAACCAATAGGTGCCTCATTTGAAAATTATACTAGTTAACTTTGATAACTTATTTTTATTATGATTTATTTAGCTACAACATGCCAGTTGTAATATAAATCTAGTGAAAAATATATTCCCTTAACAGATTATCTATTATACATTCTACAAGTTAGTCAAAATTTAAAACAGTGAAGTCATTCACATGCGTATTACGTGTTCAGTCTACAGGCGTAGTGTTTCTTTAGCATTTCAGTAATAAAGGTGTTCATCTTTCAAATGTATGCAAATCACTGCAAAGTTACTGTACGGTGCTTGACAATGTTGGTAGGTGAGTAGGTAATATGGCCATGTAGTGGGAGAAAAACATCATTCTTGATTTGGACGGCAATAAAATCACAATAAAATTCAACCTGTAAATGTTGAAAATATCTTATGTTCCTAGAAACAATTACCGTCTGAATAGGGCTTTAGATGTACAAAAACTAAACAGTGGTTGGTTGCCCTCCTCCTCTCCGGTCTCCTCCTGTGATCATTTCATTTCTTTGGAAAAACATTTACACAGTCATTTTCACAGTCAGAAAATGCATTTTTACAGTCATTTCTTTAAATTGTTTATATATATATATATATATATATATATATATATAATTGATATAATCATTTACAAATGGATTCAAAAATCGACTGACTGTCCACACTATCATTTTGCAATTGAAGTCACATCAGTTTCTCTTGACACTGTAGTCAATATTCAGTGAATCTATATGAGTTGCCATAGTAATTGTAAGCATCAGCGCAATGCCAAGAGAATTATCATACAACAACTGACAGTATCTGTCAGTGTGGAAAGAGAGAAGGAAAATGACATCTCCACAAGTGCTCCACAAGGCTTGTGAGACAACACAAGTAATGTTACACATCCATGTGGATATATGAACTTACAGTTTAATTTTTTTTTTTTTTTACTGCGTGTCTGGACAAAACTACAGAGACATATTGTGATTTGACCCAATGCTCTCTGTCTACTACATCCAGATAATGGCAATAATGATGAAAAAGAATATAATTCATGTTTTTACTACATATTTTCTCTATTTTCTATAGATGTATTTAGCTGTTTTTCCTGTGTGAAGTACAGTATGGGATTATGGCCAGAGTCCGCTCCTTATCTGTCAATCATATAAACACTGACACGGACAAACAACCTTTTATTTCCAGTCTGTAATCACCACTGTCTGAGAGAGTCGAAAGCCAAGGATTTAAATGGCTTCTATGGAGTTTGAAAGAGCATATGTGTGTGTCTTTGAATTTGTGAGTATGTTCATGTTGTTTGACCATGGTCACTGGGCCGAGTCGAAGACATCACTCACAGTCGTTCAGAGACTGAGACTTAGAAGCTCTCTAAAGAGAGGCTGGGAGTGACCTTTCTCTTTTCTTATTCACTACCGTTCCACTTCAGCAGTCAGAAGGACACAGCACAGATACACACACTCCATGCACAAACAGACAGGGGTTCTGATCTTTTTCAACTTTGAGTGAAAAGTACTTGGTCTATTTCAAGGGCTGAATCATCTACTTCAGTGATACCGGTGTGTAAGCTGCTGTGAAAGAGAGTTATTATCACAATTATGGAAAATGAATTGCTGTCTTTAATCCCGCTGTGTGAATAACGTTTTGCTTCTCGCTAAAACAAGTGCCTGATTAAACACTGATTAAAGCTCAGGAGATGTAAAGCAGGTATTGGGCTGTATCTTATGTTTTAATCAATTAGGATCAATCATAATGCTACAGTACACTGTAACGCCAACAGAACTCATCAGGAAGTTCTAGAGATTTCAGCAGAATCGAAACACAGGTCATTTCTTTCCATTGGAAATTTTGACCCTATTTTGGAAAGTTAATAAATACATCAGTGTTATTGACATTTACTTACAGATGGTGTGTGTGTGTGTGTGTGTGTGTGTGTGTGTGTGTGTGTGTGTGTGTGTGTGTGTGTGTGTGTGTGTGTGTGTGTGTGTGTGTGTGTGTGTGTGTGTGTGTGTGTGTTTATAGGATATATGTATGTATATATATATATATATATATATATATATATATATATATATATATATATATATATATATATATATATATACATATACATATACATATACATAAATTGTAGGATTGAAAATAATCCAAGAAATTTGAAGTACAGTGGGGGAAGTTGTAATTATCTGATTGGCCAGTTTGAACAACTGTTTTAGTCACATGGTCAGGGAAAGGATAAAAGAAGATCGTAACTGTTGCTCTGGCTCTTTTATGCTCGGGTTCTCTTCTTATTCTCTGGTTCCCTTTCTTGGGGCTCTCTCCCTTTGCCTCCTCTTTTCTTTCTCTCTCTCTCTCTCTCTCTCTCTCTCTCTCTCTCTCTCTCTCTCTCTCTCTCTATCTCTGGTAACATTTATACGTTTTTATCATCTCAAACATCTATTTTGTACCTATTTTAAGTGTATGTGTAATAGTAGGTTGCATAACATGTAGTGCATATTTAGAATACACTGTTTTCATTGCATTTTGATAGCAATAATGCTTTCTGAGACCACTGAGTCAGACAACAGGGTTTGTTATACCTTTAATAGCAGGTCACCACCACAAAATACTATTCGGTGTTGTGCCTTCTACATACTGCAATTTATGCAATCCTATAAGATCACCGGTATTCAATGATGACACCTATTAAATCGTAGGCTACAACGCAAGTTAGTGTAGAAGAATAAAACGTCATCAACATGCGCTAGTGGTAAACAATAGAGCAAGATGAATTGTACTTCGGCGATTGTGTTTTTTATGTACACAGAAAAAAAGAGGAGGAAGCGAAAGAGGAGAATATGGACGAAGTCATGGCTAGGGAAAAGAAGCCAGCTTGGCATGCCGATTTTGCAAATGGAGCTTGAGGAAAGTATAGTTTTAAGTTTTAGCGCCATGCCATGTTGATCAATACACCATTTCATGTTGCATGTTTATTGGCTAGTCAGCCGCAAACACACTGAGATTATCATGCTAAATTTCGAACACTGTCAGAAAATTATCGCAGTCTACTTTTGGTCGCAAGACCGTGACAACGCCGTCTTTGAACCTCTCTCACTGTATGATGTAGGACCTCCGTTTAGCAGCCACTAGCACAGAAAACGCCACGATTGGTCATCGACTCGTCTGGGACAGCCCAAAATCATACAGTGTGTTCCGGGCATTAAAGAATCTCTCTATGTCTCTCTGTAGGCCATCAGTCATTCTTCTAGAAATGCATTGCAGTTGTCATCACTCATTGTTAGCAGTGACCAAATAAAATTTGCCTTTCTGTCATATCTGCATCTCACTCGGACGACATCCATCTCCTGGAGCTAATGGGTGGTGATGGACAATTTCTCCAGGATAGTCATAATTTTAACATCCCCTCCTACTTTTATTCATTTTCTCCATGGCTGACTATTGGTATTACTTCTCTGTTGCAACAACAGAATCACAAGTAGCTCACTCTCATCCCTGTGATAAATTTTCTAGATTTGTTTTGCTGAGATCTATTGCATTCTTTACCTCTAGTGACACTGGATGGATTTTCCTATCGGAGTAAGTGCTGCTCTCCCGCATCGATGTGCCACAGCTAAACTCGTGGTCGCGACCGTCGTACAACATTAAGGAGCACTAGAGCGTGTCCTTCACCAGCTGTACTCATGGTGTGAGATTGTCTGCTACCTTAAAACAAACTTTTATTACCATCTACTTTCTTCTGAGAGGGATATAGCGGGAACATTGTGTCCGTGGCTTAATCCACATTTGGAACAATCTGTCCGATTTGGAATGGCCAGAGAATAAACCTTGATAGCAGTGGTGGATGGCGCCGTGTTCCAACTGCCAAATCTCTCGCTATCTGTCATTCTCCTATTTCTCCGGAAGCCTGGATCCCACTCTGTTTTCCTCTTCCAGGCGGGATATAAGTCACACAGCAGACATCTCGGAAGAGCCAGGAATTAAAAACGCTTGACGTAAGACAGTCAAAAATAAACGGAGACAAAATGAGGCTTATTTATATCCCACACCCTGCGCTCATTATCCTGTCCGTCCCTTCTCCCTTTTTCTTCCCCAATTACCCTATTCCTTCCTCGCCCATAAGTAGCCAGCTGACGGAGAGTGACAGAAGCTTGTTGTATTCGGTGTCAGAGCCGGTGTTGTGCGCTGAAGGGCGGTGAAGCACACGGTGAAGGTGTCATTCTTGGACACCTATTCGCAGCATCTAATTTATCACGGAGCTGATGGTTTACATATGCCTGGGATAATTGCCCCCAACATAAACAATCGTTGCTTGCGAGTGATTTATAAGCATGTCATTGCTTCCTATGCTCACCGGTCACAGAGGTAAAAGGGGATTAGTGGGTGACCTGGATTTGAGGTCTTATCTTTTTATGGATTTGTGTATGCTTATATTTGTTTAACGGCTTATCAGTTGCTCTTGAGTAGATTGAGTTGTAAACCTTTAACAATCTTACATGGGTAATGAACTTACATAAAGGCCCTACATAAAGGCCCGTTCAAGCCAAGGACGATAACTATTATGGTAACGATAAAGATTAAAAATCATTCTAAATTGAAAAGAATAGCAGAGTCCACACAACAACTATAACGATAACAACACTGGAATGATATCGTTGGAATCACCTTCAGATCGTTTTTTGCTTCTTCAGTTAATGAACAATAAAAGCATTGACAGACAATCAGAATCCATTCTGATTTAAAGAGCTTGAGTGTTTAAAGTGACAGATGCAGGGGCGTGTCTAGAGGGGGGGCACGGGGTGGCACCGGCCCCCCCTGGAATATGATTGGCCCCCCCTGGTGCCCCCCCTCCAATCTCATTGGGCTAGATTTACTGTCAACCTGAAAATGCCCACCGCACCATTTGACCAGAGCGCTGTCAATCACTGTTTGATTTGATTCTTCGTGCGAACGCGAAGAAGAAGCGAGCACAGTTGCGCGTTTTTAAAACAGGAGGAAAGAGACACCACGACACCCACCGCATCATTGGATCAGAGCGCTGTCAATCACTGCTTGATTTGAGACTCGCGCGAAGAGGAAGCAAGCACAGTTGCGCGTTTTTAAAACGGGAGGAGAAAGACACCACAACACGTCAGTGTTTACGTATGTACACACTAAATTATATATGACCTGGGAGTGCTCAGTGTAGAGTCACGAAGAGCCAAGTCCCTGGACATGGATGAGTTTATCAAACTATTTGGTAGCCAGCAAAAAAAAAAAAAAAAAACGCAGAATACAGCTGTTCTGAGGCAGAGCAGAGCATAATACATGTGATGGTGCAGTTAACCCACAGGAACAGACACATTTCATGCTGAGAATGTTTACACACACACACACACACACTTAATTTTTGTGTTGAAAATAAAGTAATGTAAAAAGTAAAGTAAATAAAATAATGTTAAATTACTAAATAATGTCTGTGATTTTTATTTTGTATTTATTGGAACAGAACTGTGTTGTCTAATCCATGCAAAATACCCAAAAAAATAATACCATCTATATTAGAGCACGTGGCATTGCACAAGATTTTTGAAATCGTGCTTAATATTTTCTAAACCAGTATTTATTTTCAGTTGAATTTTCTGATTGGCCCCCCCTGACTGGTTCTTGGTCCCCCCTGTGCCCCCCCATTTATAAAATCCTGGAATCGCCCCTGGACAGATGACAAAACTGCAGCACGCTTGTAATAAATTGCGGTTTTGAATAAAAATGTTTGCAAACGTTACAATTAGACATGTTGACAACAGCGGGTTTCAAAGTGCAAGATTTTGAAAACGGTCTCTGTGTAAACAAGAAAAACGCGAATCTCTGCAAACGATGACGTCACGCACATCGGATTACATTTTCAATCTACGGTGTTTCAGCGTCATCTAATGGCTTTGGCAGCAGAATACAGCGTTTTAGTCGTTTTCTCTGATCCGTGTGAATGGGGATCGTTTTGACAATGGTGTTGTCTGTCCGCGGAAAACTCAAAGGAAAAACTTCTCCGTTTTAAGAATATCGTTGTTGTGTAAACGTACCCTTAGAATTGCCTTAAAGCAACACTAAGTAAAAAATTTTTTACCTTAAAATAATGTTTCCAAAATCGTTTCAGTGGTTCATCAAGTCGTAACAGGGTGAAAGGCACCTGGATTCGCTTTGCAGCCCTATATCTGCTATAACCACACTATGCAAGTTTGCCAAACCGGGTCGCGTTTCTGCAGTTCGAATGAGACATAAGAAAACTACAAATTTGACTTGCTTTACGTCAAGCGTTACATTAGTCATTATTTCGTTTTTCTTCGTTTCTGATGTCGCAATACATCATGCTTTCATGAAGTCATTTACGACAGCGGTAATGGACAATTCCGCTTCCAACCTGTAGGGCGACTGAAGAGGAAACGTTCCTTAGTGTTGCTTTAATGTAGTATTTATTGCCTCCGAATGTTGTTTTAGAATATTAAGAGTTGTGGAGGAATTCTGGTTAGGAAAAAAAAAGTCAGAACAAACATAAAACAAGAACATGTTTAAACTAAAGGATTTATTCTTTCATTAATTTGATACGATTCTCCACAGGAAGAACAGACTCCACAGGAAGAAATGGCTACTATTTACTGACCTGATTCAGACTAATATACACATAGTTGAAGCGGATTCATATCGTATTGGTTAAGAGCGAGGTTTACATAAGGTTACATGAAAGTCTTGACAGGCAGTCTAAAATCTGCCCCAATGGCTTTGAATTAAAGTGCGCTGCAGATCCATTTTTCGCCACAGATTTACATTGGAAAACTGTGGGGCAACCGATGACCCGATTAGTATCATGAGACATGCATGCCGAAGCCGTTAAATTTGAATATATCCCGCTCTCTTTACGACTTAAAATAATCTAGAAAATCCAAAGAATATTTGTTGCAGATACTGAACACATTTACTATTTATTATTGATAAAATTTATATAGAGGTCTATATTTTGAATGAATATTTTGTTGGGACACTGCCCCACCTTCCCTTACAGACGAGCCGCGGCTGGTTGTGCATACAATCCGTTTATCCCGGGGATGGAGGGCTTTATGTCTTAATACTGTGGCTGAAAGCCAGCAATCCAATAATGTTGATGGGGAAAAGAGAGAGACCTGGAAACAAGAGAATAGTGAAGAATAGCATATGACAATGTATGACAGCTGATGAAGATGAGAGATTAGATGAGAAAGAAAAGCAGAAAATAGCGAAAAGGAGCAAGGAAAAAAACAATGCAATGCCAAGAACTGTCATCTAAGATTATTTGTGCCCAGTTCAGAATTATTTGCACTGGTTTTGTGGTTCAAGTATTCAGTGTCATGAGGTCATTTGTTTTGTTTTATGGACCTATTAATGGGCTACATTGTTGCTATTTTTGAATAGCTTAAAATCTTATGTCATTTTGCTTCTAATGTATATTGATTTAAGAATGTTTAGATATTTGTATTGGAAACAAAGACAAAAAATACTAAGTAAGGAAATAATTCATGCAGTGTAGCATGACACATTAAAGTATCAACCACCCATTAATTGACATATATTACCTCGAATGTCCTATGGTACTGCCACTTTCTGTTAGGTTCCTCATTTTCCACACCATTTTCTGTCCTTAGTCAGCATTCTCGTAAAGGGAGATTATTATATAAAGCATCTTTTAAAGTTGTTTACATTCAGGAAAAAGGAAAAAATCTTATTCAGTAAGGAGACAATTGAAGTAAATAGGCACTCAGCTGCACTGCAGTACCAGCATACGGTAACTCCATAATGCCGCACACTCTGACCATAACCCAGTGACAGAGTCGTGCTCAGACAGTGAAGAACACCCATCAGCAGACACCCTCCCTAGGGCTGTATTCTTTCCTGTCCATTCACAACTAGCTTTGCCCGCAGGGCCCTGCTGTGCTAGTGCTAAAGTCAGCTGTACCAGCAGCAGCTCACCATGATGCCCTGTCACAGAGTCAGAGAGGACAACGCTGACAGCTCTAGTCATCTCTTTATCTCCAGAACAGGGTTAAATGTTTATCAGTGCACTTTCATGACATGATAGCTACTCACAATGGAAAAGCAACAACACAGCTATTATGATACCTAGAACCCAAAACATATCAAGATTTGGCAGAAATAGTAAGTTCAGCATGCTATTCCGAAATTAAGACTCGTTTTGTGCATTAAGGCCTTGATAGACTCATTGCGAAGTTCTTTTTCATTATTTTCTTTTAAGGGTAAAAATAAGTTTGAAATTCCGTTGCAGCGGTATACTGTTCATTGTTCATTGTCAATAGTGTAGTGATGCATGTACTGCTCACACAGAAGTCACCTTTGAAAGCGAAAGTTTACCCAAAAATGAAAACTCTGTCATTAATTACTCACCCTCATGTTGTTCCAAACCTGTAAGACTTTCATTCATCTTCAGAACACAAATGAAGATCTTTTGGATGAAATCTTAGAGCTTTCTCTACTCTCCATTGGCAGCTACGCAACCACCACTTTGAAGTTTCAAAAATATTTAACAGGAAGCCTGGTTGTCTGAAACCATCATAAATCTCAATGTGTTTTCTCAATGTGAATAATAAATGTTATTCACATTTAAACATTAAATATCAGCGAACATAAACTGAAGTTAAACTGAACCTGCCTGATGTGCAAGAGTAAACCTCATTGGTTCTTGCTGAAGCTCAAACGTGCTGCGTAACACAAGAATGAACCTCATTGGTTCTCACATGCTTGAGCTTCCGTTTACCACAACTGATGTGTGAATAATTGTTTATATATGAATAAATTAAATCTGTTCATCATATAAAGCGGTCAAGCCTTTTCAGAAAATGTGGACTAAACCGCTCAAAATGGATACGTTTTGCGATGTCTTTATGAACTTTTTGAAGCGTCAAAGTGGTAGTTGCGTAGCTGTCAACGGAGGGACAGAAATCACTCAGATTTCATCAAAAAGATCTTCATTTATTTTCTGATGAACGAAAGTCTTACGGGAACTGTCCCTTTGAGCTTTTTGTTTGCTTGCGTGACCAACTTGAACATGAACAAAATCTATGTGGGGACTTTTATGATGTCACGATTATTGAAATGACTGGATTTCGCTCACTGGATTGCACATTTATCCCAGTAGGTGCCGACAAAGCATCAAGTGAATCATTGAATCATTCATTCAACCAATGCGATTAAAAAACGCTGATTCGTTTATGAACCCACTTCTGCGTTCTGCTCTGAGACACAGAACAGTTCTGCTGTAGTTTTGTTTGGAAATGTTTTTGTTGGCGCAAAACAGATAAGGTAACTGACAATATTGTGTCTAAAATGTAAGTTACTCAATATTCAATGTATGCTTTTTTACTGTTGTATAAAAATGTGCTGTTTGTCTGAATATATTCATGTGATATTACTTAAATGTCTAAAAACTGAATGGCATGATTCAGTATTAGAATGAAATATTATAAATGTGTTATAAACATAGTTTATCCGACAACATTTATTGGAAATATTTAAAAGGAATGAGCCATATTTGTGAGGCTGTGAGGGATAAAAGTAGCCTGGTAATACCAAACTCTGCTACTTCGCTTTGCTTCGTAGACAGAGTCTGGAATGGCATAATAGAGAAGTGTTTTCTCTTGTGCGGGGGGGCGCTTGTCTGAAGTTTAAAATCATTGGTTACCCGTAAGCCAATCACATAACGTTTGGTTATGGCGTGTGTTATGCGCATGCTCAGCCGCATCTAACTTCCACTGTAAACACACGTATAATGCGAAAACAAAAACCATCGAGCGAAACACCGGAGTGAACATGGCTGTGAACGACTTTTGCAGATTATGTGAAGTAAATCTATGCATCCACGGTACAATCAGCGTCTATGTCACGGCTCTCAGTCCGCCCTCTGTTCATTGATTGGCCCGGCTGTTTTCAGGCCGGTGGAAAACGGAAAGCTATGACGCTGTCTCAGACTGAGTACAGAAGCGAAATGAAATTGAGCGGAAGTACGAAGTCTGACGTAGTCAGGCTAGGATAAAAGTGCAGTGTGTTCAGAAGATTTTTACTGTTGTTTAACACAGTGGTTTTCAAACTGTGGGTCGCGACCCACTTGTGGGTCACACAGTGAGAAAAGGTGGGTCGCACAAAGGCACTTAGCTGCAGCTAAATTTACGTTACGATGAGTGAAACAAAACCAGTCCGATTAATGACCAAACGACTATGAGTTTTAGCGCCCGCCAAAGTGTTATTTGATCGCTGAGTAATGTAGATGAACTGCTGCGCTTGTGACAAAGTCACAGTGCATGTTTAACTGAAAGAACGAGCAGAGAGAGTACTCGGTCGCGCGCGCGCACTCTCTCTCTTCGGAGCCAGGCGGAAGTGTAAAAAAGACTCCAAACTAAGCACTGTCCTGCTCTCTCTCGTCTAGGAGACGTTTGAATCAGTAACACTTTACAATAAAGTTCTATTTATTACATAAATTACATAAAAAGTACAGTTTGCTTACTCAAGCTTTAAAATAAATAAAACCCCTTGTTTTTTTTTGAAAACCATATGACTACATTTTTCCACACAGTGCTATCAAGAATCGATAAGAGAATCGTTAAAGAATCGGATCGATAATCAGAATCGTCAGTGGCATTATTATTATTGATAAAATCTTATCATTTCCCATCCCTATGTGAAGACGGTAAAATTATAATCAAACATTAAAGAACATACATGTTTTTAAAAGTTTTTTTAAGAGTTAAAAGTTTAAAATATTTTGCTAACATGAAGGCTTGTCACTGTCAGTCTTTTTACATCAGTGCAAAACTAGGGAATGTAGATTAAGACCATCAAGCATGCATTGATTAATCCCATTGCATGTAGAAAAAAAATGTGCGACCAAATCATGCTGGTGCGACCAACTGATAAAGTTGGTAGCACCAGTGCAAGTGGGTCTTGAGATTGATTATACTTGTCTAGGTGGGTCCTAGAACGAAAAAGTTTGGGAACCCCTGGTTTAACACATCAATTGTTCAGCTATCAGACATAATCTAGTACCTGTATACAGTAAATACAATTGTAAAGACTGTAGTCAGTCCCTAAAATACTTTTTTTCATCTGCGTAAAAATTCAGTGCCTCCTGTGACTGAGATCTTTGCTCTTTAGTGTGTTCAATGTTTCAAATGAAACCTTCACCACCGCCTTGCAGAAACATTTATTTTGCATTACAGTTTCAAGAGAGTCATTATAAAGGAGTGCATATCAAAACATCTTTCTATGCGTTTCGCTTAGGAGAAGCTTCAATTACTAGAAAAGCCAGAGGTCTGAAGATCAGAGCTGCTACTTGGTGCGAGTGGGTGTATGGAAGAACTTGACGGCAGAAGAAAACACATTGAGATTTATGATGGTTTCAGACAACCAGGCTTCCTGTTAAATCACGTGCGTTCTCAAATATTCCATCACAAATCTCAGCGTAGGATAATGAAAATCAGGTTATTTTGGTCCTCCTTATTTTTTTATTTTCTTCTCTTCATTTCTTTCCCTATACACACTGCAACTGTTGTTTTTATCGAGGATCATCAAAATATATATATTAACTTAGGGCTCATGCCACTCAGTTTTAGCACCAAAGCCTGGTAACAGAATAAACAAAGTAAGGATTTTGTTTCACCCTCATCTTTTCTTTTTTCTTTTTTTTTTTTTCAGAAATGTGCCCCCCCCTCCTTTCCTCTGACAGCACGGTGAGTTAAGGAGATCTCATTTGCTTACTCTGACTGTTTTTCTCTCTCTCTCCCTTATGTCTCGTAACCTGCTAGTGTTCTTAATCAATGGAGTTCGGTAAAGGTCCCAGAGGAGCAGGGCACTCTGGCTAAGGAGGTTAATGCGCTGGCAGTTTGAGATACACTTGTGACATTTCCATCCAGCATCTGTTTTCATCTGGCCTGATTTAGGGGTGGCTGACTGCGTGGTGTGGCCAGCCCCAAAAAAAAAGCTCCAGTCGTTCTGTGGCCGTTCACGCGTTCTCCACCATGTAAACGTTGCCTCCAAGTGGTGTAAGGGAGAACTGCAGACTGACGAAACACTCGGATCTCATTACAGATCCCTCTTTGTTGGATGGTTTGCTATGGAACAACACAATCATGCAGTCCGAGCACATTAAGAACTATATGTGCCACAAATAAATTGAGAGGAAAGGAAGACAGAAAAACTGTTAAATTATGAATATGATGCACCAAAGTTGGACCAGCAAAAGCATCTATGACTGAAAGACAGAATGGGGGATATAAAGTCAGAAAAAAACGATAAAAGCTGAGGGAGTGTGTAAAAGGTCAAAGATAAGGGCATAAAGAGAATGAAAGCAAGCTTGACTGAGAGAATAACTAACTAAATTAGGAGAATTTCACTGAAGATGAACAGCACGGACATTTCGGCTACCACTTCAATTTAATCTGATATGAATTCAATGAGCAATGGTGATCTTTTCAACCGCAGTGTAATTACTGGAGGAACAACAGGCGTTTTTTGAATAGACTGCAGTCTAAATGGCCTTCTTCCGCTGCTGATCTTGTCAAAGAATGTCAATTATCATCTTAAACACTGGCTGATAAGGAGGAAGTGCAGAGGAAGGGGAAAAAGAGGGCAGCAGAGAGAAAATCATATGCTATAGGGGAAAGCAGTCGGTCTGGTGAATGCTAATGCAGAAGTCCAACTCCCGGAGTTCAGCATTATCCGACAAAAGACAAGTCTGCTAATGGTGGGGCATTTTAACCCCATTTGCAATAGATAAATCATTATTCACTACAGAACTGAGAAGAGAGGCCATTCAAAGTCCAGACATGCTACTGCAGCTAAGCCTTTTATGTTGGGATTTTACTGAGACATGAACCAGAAGCTAAGAAGATTTCTGATATTGTATCAGAATATGTAATGAAGCTTAAAGAGACCTCGGAGGATTGAACTGTTGTTAACTTTGTAAGTTAAAGCTAAAGTGATTTCAGTAAAAAATTCTGTAACACAGGCAGCACCTAACAGAATGTAATGACTCTCTGACCCTATCTTTCATTGGTTAGACAAACAGGTAGCCCCGCCCTAAATGCACACGATTGGTTGTGACGGTGTCACTGTGTGTGGCTGGTCAGGATTTTTCATGGAAATTAAATTACTGATTTATAGTTTGTTTTACACTATTTATCTCAAACTTTAATACATTTTCAGACATTTATTTGCCACAAATTAAAGTTGTTTAAAGTACAAATTGAGCTGTTGTTGATGTGAGAATGAGCAATTTGATTGCAATTTTGTACATGCATTTATTTTATTTATTTTGTTTTGAAGTATTTTTATACTAAATCCCCAGCAACCACTTCCCCCAACTCCACCCCATTTCATTTTAAGCATTTTAGTTCAAAATATAATAAAAGGAAACATTTGACTCTAAAACAGCAACATAAATATATAAAACATTGGCAATTAGTTAAAAGTATGCATGACAGGTACTCTCACAACTGAATATCTTTTTTTCTTTCTTTTTTTTTTTTGGTGAAAGTATATATGCTATATCTCAAATTAAACAAGAGAATCTTCTGATTCAGATGATATCTGATCTGTCAGTTAATATCAAAAATCTAATTGTAAATTGTTTTGGTTACACTATTTTAAGGTGACATAGTTACATTGTATTTACACAAATAAGTACTGAGTAATAATAATTAAGTACATGTATGTACAATAGAATTACGGTTAGAGTTATGGTTTGGTTTAGGGTTAGTTACTTGTAATTATGTATAATTTATAGTTATAGTTATTACTTTAGTAAGTACATGTATTAAAGTGTAACTACATCATCTGATCATACATACATCTTTTTTTTTTTTTCTTAAAATTGTTTTGCCCTGTACATCTCCTTTTCATTTTTTACTTATAACTACAATGCTCATGCCTCCTGAGAGTGATATCATCCTAATAGCTAATTTCTAAGTGGTTAAACTGATACTGTATATTACAAGCATCTCCAGTCTCCCTCTATACTCACTGAATATCCAGCTGGGATAAGAGGAAGTATTTTAGCATGAAAAAAAAAAGAATTACACACTTCAGCTTTAAAACTATGCATACTCGCTCTAAATTATGCAGAGCACTGAATAAAGTGATATTCTCTTTATAGAAGCACACTAACAAGGTAACTTAGGTAACTGACTCAAGTTAACTTAACAGCTGAATCAGCTATATCTAAGTAGAGCTTTTAAAAGTGATGTATATCTTGGAGTTGTCCTCTTTTTCGCTCGTTCCTCGCGCAATACTACACCATAAGGGAGAAAAAAAATGAGGTGATAAATATTTCTATCCTACGACAGGAAGCATCGCCTTGATCTTTCCCTGAAGAACACGGAGCTGTGTAAACATCATGAAAAATTGAAAGGAGGCATCTCAGCTGCCTTGCTAATCCAGAGAGGCAGCTCTAGGCTGCAGACAGCTGCACTGAGACTCGGTTTCAAAGGTCCCCAAGCCTCTGTTCCAGTGCTACAGTAGACAAGACACTGTACGCAGAAGATTGTGACTCTAACCTGCTTTAGATCTTCTTGAGTCTCAGATAATTGCCTCATTTTAAGTGCAGTGTTAGCTATAGGTGACGTGAGAATCATAAATTAATTGCATAGCGCACAAATCATAAAATGTGCACATCCCCAATGGCTCCTTGAAAATTAACAGTGAGAAATGAATTAGGATTACCCAAATTTGGTCTTTCATGTGACAATTTAATAAACAACACATTTTAAACTTATTAAAAACTTAAAGGCTGTTAAAATGAACATTATTTATTAGCCACTAGGCCTTTGGAGTTATTAAGCAATCCCAGTAAGCCAGGAAAATGGACTAGGACTAAAAGTTCAAATAAATATTTTTTTAAGAATAAGTGTATATAGTAAATTCCCTGCTGACACACAGTAACAATCAAGCCTTCTTAAGAGAGTTTGGTCACATTAGCTATTTATAAGGGTTGACATGGTCCATTGAGTCTAATGATTACAAATTTTTAGACTAGAAAGGCTATTGTCAAATTTTGTTTTGTTCACTACTCCTGAGGGCTCATTAAGGGCTCACAATCTTTCATTATATAAAATATATATATATATAATAAATAATATATATATATATACATATACGTGTGCGTGTGCGTGTGCGTGCGTGTGCGTGTGTGCGTGAGTGTGTGCGTGTGTGTGTGTGTGTGTGTGTGTGTGTGTGTGTGTGTGTGTGTGTGTGTGTGTGTGTGTGTGTGTGTGTGTGTGTGTGTTTTGTATATTGAGTTTAGTACCTATAATGACAAAGCATCTGTTTATTGTAAATGTACTTTGTAGCACTGCGATTAAAGATCTGGATAGGTAATCCTAAGGTTACTGGTTCAAAAGTTGGACATTGTAAGGAAGTGGAGGGATGCATGCAACGCTAATTTCTAAAAAAAAAACTTGAATTCGATTTAGTGTTTATATATGTTATATATTGTATAAAACGTAGTCTCTTTCCAATTATGTCCATTTTATCACAAAATTTTAATAAATAAATAAACATAATTTTGACTCTGGCATGCGCTTCAGTTCAAAAGTCAGTGCGAAACGCATGTTAACCGATAATCTCTTCCTGACTAAAATATGAATGAACATCTTTCAATGTTGAAAGACAGTATAATGTACTGAAATGTATAATTTCATGCAATACCCCAAATCAGTGTTTTTATCCATAGATGTCACCCGACCTTAGGAAAGCCGTTCAGTGTCTGTTTGGTTGCTAGAAAGAAAAGAAAATACTCAAAAAAAATTTAATAATCGACCATCTGTTTCAGCCTGCATAGTGTTGAGTTTAAGACTAGACATTTGTTAAGCAATAACAGATGATCTTCTTAGCTTTCCCAAACTTTCATTTTAACAGTCCATTACTTTCACTTTAGTATTGGCACAGAAATACACTTTCACTTAACACTGAAGCTCGAATCACTCAGATGGAAGTCCACATATGCACTCAACCTCTTGAGAATCATCTTGTCGCCTTATGGATCTCTCATTTCTAAGTCTGCGCAATTGGCTGAGGGTTAAAGCGTATGTTTGTTTACACACTCATGCTTGCCATATCCTCCCTCCCCTCGTCTAAACCCACACACTTGCTTTCTCTATGCTTCTTTAGCTTGTTTGGAATACACACTGAGATCAGAGGACATAAAGTCTTCAGAGGCCCTCAGAGCGCTTGCAGTCCTATTCCTGTACCCACACCCCCTCCGATACAAGAGAGAGAGAGAGTGAGGGATAAAGAAAGAGGGAGGGTGTTAAGGCAGGATCACAAAAATAGAGCAATGTGTTACAGAGATAATAAGGTCCCCCCGCTGAGCACATACAACAACACAAAGTCAAATGTGATCAAGCCTCCACTGAGCTGTAGGGCTACAAATGAGCAAAATGCGTCTGTCCGGTCAAGGATGGGATACAGGCATGTTTGTTGCGTTGGAAGTTGCATTATAGGTCCTTGAATTCACAGTGAGTGCTAAAGAAAGCCTTCTTTTTCAAAGAAGACAATTGTTTCTAAACCTCCTACAATGTGCAAGTCTCAGACTGTGCCCTTGACAGCAGACCACCCACTCTCCCCAATAAAGCTAGCCTACTCTCTCTCATCTCGAAAGCCACACAGGGGACGACTGCTTAACTATCCACTCAATAGGATCAATGGCTGGGAGACAATCAATAACACCTTGATCCTGTGCGCAGCCGGATTCTATCTAGAGATAAAGTGCATAAATCCGCTCGCGTTGGAACTGATGGTGCGTCGTAAAAATGAGCAGAACAACAGCCTCATAAATCAAAGGGTTCGGTCTAACGGACTGAACGTATTTTCACGGGAGTCTGGGGTCGGCAGACCGTCATGAAGCAGACAACGTCTTGTGGTTAAATTCTTCTTGTGATAAAAATGATCAGCTGATTTACAATAATAGCATGTGGAACACTGAACACATGTGCACTCTCTTCCTGTTTTTGATTCTTTCTCTTACTGCGCTGTTCCAAGAGGGTCTAAAAACTAGTACTAATACTGGAAAATAATCATAATATTAGCCTAATATGGAAGCTTGTTTCTGCATCAGAGTATATATATATATATACAATTACATTGTGAATTTATATATCACAGTTGTAACTATATCTAACAATTATAACTATTTCACAATTATGCCATTATATTTCATGATTGCAACTTTATATCTCACCTAGGGTATGTTTACACGACAAAATTGTACTAAAAAGTTTTTCCTTCGCTTTTTTGGCATATAGACGACAACATTATCAAAACGATCCCTGTTCACATGGATCCGCGAAAACGACAAAAAATGCTGTATTGTGCATTCCAGGCCAGTAGTTGGCGATGTCACTTTTTAAAGAAATACTTACCCGCCTGTAGACTGAACACACAATACACATGATTATGGCTGAATCCCAATTCACCTACTTATACTACGACCTAAAAGTATGTACTTTTTTTGTGAGGAAAAGGTACATACTTTTGAGTGTGAAGCAAAAGAGTATGCACGGTCTGGGACATACTTCGATGACGTCATGCAACGTGAACGAGAACATGGTTGCCTAGTTACGCATACCGCGACTGTTATCAAAACATTTTACATTTCATTCATTCTTATATGTCCAATATAATTTTATTTACTATTCCCATCTTTTTTTCCTCATCGTTTTTTCCACAATACATTTACAATGTGTTCTACCAAACTGAGGAGTGAAGCAGGGCGTCGTCGTAGATCAACCAAACACAGGTCGTTTGTGAGGCGGCTGGTTCTGACGTTCATGTGCAATGTGTGTAACGAAAGCTACTTATTTTCTGAGTATAACTATTGTTTAACGTATTTTATACTTAATTTTATACATAATACTCAAAAATACCCCGATGAAAATGAACCATGCTTTTACTATAGTAAAAGTGTAGTAACCATGTTTATTTGGTTGGACTGATAAAGTTAACATTTGTACAGCCACAGTATTACTACAAATAAGTCAGTGTGGTTCAATATAACTTTAATTAGTGTTAAACATTTGAATTCTTACACTTAAAAACTGAGGGCGCATCTCCGCTGCTGCATCCGGCTGCCTTGTTTACATCACCACCATCACCACAAAGCTCCTCCCTCCCGCACGCAATGGGTTGTGGGCAATATTAGCCGTTAGAGTGTGCATTGATCTGCACTTCGAATTCTAACCGGAAATAGTAGACCATCCGGGTATTTTTGGAATACTCATTTCAACATACTACGATTTGGGACGTACTAATTCTAGTTTCGCATACTATTTAGGACGGATAGTATGCGAATTGGGACTCAGCGCATGTCACTGTTTTCACAAACTTGTGTTTTTGTAGTTTGCACTGAGACAAAAACGGTATCGTTTTCAAAAACGTGCACTTTGAATCCAGTTTTCAAAAGTTTGCGTTTTCAGGTCCACAAAACACACAAAAAATGTTTTACGTTTTTAGTTGAAAACAGTGCTGTGTAGTGCTGCTGTGTGATTTAATATCTCATAATTATGACTATGGGGCCGTTTATGCGATACCTTCAACTAAAAAGAGAAAACTTTTTACGTGTTTTGGATTAACATGACAAATGAGTCTTGTGGGCCTCAAATGCAAACTTCAAGTTC
Source organism: Leuciscus leuciscus (assembly GCF_965113295.1). Taxonomy (NCBI): domain Eukaryota; kingdom Metazoa; phylum Chordata; class Actinopteri; order Cypriniformes; family Leuciscidae; genus Leuciscus; species Leuciscus leuciscus. Next base: position 7,181,370 of record NC_138736.1, read on the forward strand.
TTGCTAGCGATACCGTTATCGTCTCTGTGTAAACTACAAAAATGTGGAATTTTTGAAAACAATGACGTCATGTGCATGTGTGGTATCTGTTCAGTCTCTAGGCGGATTTTATTTCTTTACAAAGTAACCGCCAACTACTGGCCTGGCAGGATAATACAGCGATTTTAGTTGTTTATGTGGATCCGTGTGAAAAAGGAATTGTTTTGACAATGTTGTCGTCTATATGCGAAACTTTTCAAAAACAGACAAAAAAAACCTTTTTCCGTTATTAGTACATCATTGACGTGTAAGCGTACCCTATCTCACAATTGCAATATCTCATTATTGCATTTTCTTGTCAGAATTGTTACTGTATTTCACAACATGTCACTTTTTTGAAATTGTAATTGTGAATTTGTCCCACTATTGTTACTACATCTTATTTCTCACTATATCACATTGACTTAATATCTCATAATTATGACTTCATATCTATTTTAATTTATTTTCTATTTGTTTTATAAATGAGATAGATAGATAGATAGATAGATAGATAGATAGATAGATAGATAGATAGATAGATAGATAGATAGATATTCCATACTTTAGTGATTCATAATCTAGCTATCAAAAAAAAAAAAAAAAAAATCAGAATCAAATGGCAATCAATGAAGAAAAATGGCATCAGAATTGTGTTGTTATGTATAGTTACCAGCAGGGGCTAGCCTTTTCTTTTTCTTTTTTTTCTTCAAGGTGTAGAACCTGACAGCCTATTTTTGGCTATGCGACTATAGAGTATGCTTTTGTCAAAGTGATTATATCGAGCTTTGATCAATAGCTGACAGGTGTGTCTGTTGTCTCTGTTTTGGAACTAGGGCATCATTGCACACAGGTCCCAGCGTCCCAGATCTACCTGCAATCAGACTTCCTTCAGATGTTCTATTGTTTATGCAATAAAATACAACGACTAGCATTAATCTAGTATGCAACATCATTAATGTTAAGTGTTACATTGTCCCTTACACTGCAGCAATCATTTAGAAGTCGACTAATGCACACAGTGAAACAAAAGAAAGGGGGGTTCATTGATGTGAGGGATGACGTAAGCTCAATGGATTTGAAGAATTCAGAGAAAGACACGCTCAACTAAAACTTTTGAATGCGTCATGCTTTATCAAAGTCCATTCATGTATCCCTATACATAATTTAGCATTAAATCAATCCGTGAGTTATAGCCTTCACCTTTGCATTTGCATAATTTCCCAGCACGCTGATCTTTCCACATCTGCTGTTGGCGCAGTCCCACTGCAGACACTAATGCGGAGAGGATGTGAGCAATCATGTTGCCCCATCAGCCCTCATCGCCCAAGGCTTCTCTTTCTTTCTCTCACTGACTGTCTCTTCCTCTCGCTTTCTCTCTGTTGCTTTCCCTCCAGCTGTAAAGTTTTACTTCCTTTTTACAAAAGTATATTTTCTAGGCTTTGTCTAACCATTCTGGGATTTTTAATTTGCTAAAATCTAAAATCATTGTTTAGTCTATAAATGTAATCTAATCATGGTTTCTTTATTGACCAAATATTTTATTTAACCCTTATCCTTCCCTCGCATCCTGTAACAAATCGTTCCCCCGCGGGTCAAAATGACCCGAAGCCCTAAAATTATACATAATGTTTTTTTTGTTTTGTTTTTGTCCAGAAAGCTTATTTTATTTCATTTTGAATTTATTTTTTTTATGCAATTTTTTTTTATTTTTTTTTATTTACCTTTAAATTACTAGATTTCATCAATAAATAATAAATAAATAGTAATTTAGTAATTAAAGCACATTCCTCACATTCTTTCAACTTAAATTCACAATTTCATGCATAAACCTTTTAATTCGGCTCAAACAATCTTACATTGGGTGTCTTTCTTGTGGAAAAAAAATTATATAACAAGATTTTCATGACTCTAGCCACTAGATGGCCTTATAGCACTATTTGGAGCAAATGAGCTGTTCCGCTGGGTCCTAAAGTCAGTTTTTCTTCACAGTCCTGGGGTCTTGTATCCCTCTGATGAACACTCAATTTAAAAAAAAAAAATTAAAAAGAAATTCTGGGTCAAAATGACCCGAGGGAGGCTCTTTAGAGACCCGGATCTAGGCTATATCTAACACGGATGGATCTCTACCTATCACAATAATATAAAACTCTCCTGATATTAGAGTAACAATTACAGAAGAATAAAATAAAGCATATGTTATTACCTTTTGGAGCTTGGAAAGGTTAAGTTTGAGCAGATGTTTTATACCATCATCACTGTCCTCATCAGCTCATTTCCCAGTACATTCAGCATCTGGTTCATATTCGCGATCTCAAACATATTCTCAAAATGATCATTTTTGACATCTTCAAAATCAATATTTTGATCGCTAACAGCTTCTTCACCAGATCCACCATCAAGTGACAGTGACACTAATATTTGATTGCGTTCATTACTTGCTCTGCAAATCACTAAACCATTTTAAGTTTTCCTGATGATACTTCCTATTCTTTTGTTTTCTGCCTGTGGTACCTATGAGTGAAACGTCACTTCTCATTGTGTATCAGACATTGCCACCTTGTGGAATAAAGGTGAATTGAACTTATTCAGTCATTAAAGATTAAATTATTGTTGTGCAGGAAATATATTAACACCTTGTGTCATTAGCGACCATATACAGTTTGGTGTTGTTGTTTTTTACAAAAAAGGAATGGGAAAACAGCCATTCTTTTTTTTGTTTTTTTGTTTTTGTTATAATATAGTTTATAATGTATTGATTGAGGAATACTAAGATTGATTTAAAAAATGAATGAGGATGAGGGCAGTGAATGACATCCCGGGTCACGTATGCATTTAAGGGTTAAGGTGTGTTATCAATAAGTGTTATCAATACAGAGTTGCAAACATTGTCCAGAAAAGTACAAGCTAGAACAGTGAGTGAAATAAGGAATAGGAAAGCATAGAATAAACTTGCAGTTTCATGCAATTATGGGGACTGGAGCTTTCAAAATTTTAAAAAAGACTCAAAAGCAACATAGTATCATAAAAGTAGTCAATATGACTCATGCAGTATTTAATGTCTTCGTTTATCATACAATAGCTTTATGTGGGGGGAAATGAATAAAGTCATTATTTACTGCAATGGATAAATCCTTGAGTTGAATTTGAGAACCACATGACCACATGTAACCACATGTAAATTGGGTCAACGATTCACTAAAAATATGTTTAAAATATTTTCTTTGAATAACAACTTAAATTACGGTCTGTTTGTCATACAGTACAACGCTTATGACTTCAGAAGATTTTACTATACTGCTTTAATCATATGATCCACTTTGTTTATACATTTTGTGCTTTGAGTTATTTTTGAAACTTAAATGTTTCAGTAATTTCCCATTCCCATACACCTTAATTTCTTAGGAAAAGTGATTATCACATCCTTCAGGATTTCTCTTTTCGTGTTCCCCAGAAGAAGAGAATCATATCTTTCTGGAACTACATGAGGACATATAATGATGACATAATTGTCATTTTTAGATGAACAATTCCTTTATCAAGCATGGGCTTGCCTGGGTCCAGTCTTTGGCACAGAGAGCCTTGAGCGCTTCAGTGCTTTCACGTCACTTGATTTATTGGTGACCTAAGCTAAAGCACTTCAGGTCTACCACTGTTATTCCAGAGAGACCCCGAACCCAAAGCTAAAACAGAGCACGAGAACCTCTCCCTGACAAAATGATAAAAGCAAAGAGTATTTCTGCTGTTTGTTTAGATTTAAATATTTATCTGAAATTGTGTCCCTCATGCCCAAATCCCACTGGTCTGGGAAAAGTCACCTTTCATCTGGTCTTCCATTCTGAGTGTTTATCATAACCATCCTCTCACAAGGTTCACCACCGCCAGGCCCAGGCCACTGTAATGGGATAAGAGCATAACAAACAGGGGCGAAGGCATAAGGGAGGCATATTTATGCTGGACTCACCAAGGCATGCTCTTATTGATTTGGCTTGACAGTAACTGCATGTTTTATATAGACCAGTGAACAGGGATTTATTACTCTAGTGAGAAGAAAATGCAGTCTTTTTTATTTCCTATATATATATATATATATATATATATATATGTATGAACTGCACTGTTCAATTGGACTGTCAGCATGTGTGTGTATGCATGCAGGTATTTGTTTATGAACTACCAACAAGTGCACGCTTATACCGCATAGCCCTTGGCATGTTTGTACTGTATATATTGCATTCAAATGACTTCAGCCCTACAAACTCGATTACATGGGCAGCCAAAAGCATCAGTATGTACTAGGTGCATCAAAGCAATTTTTTCAAGTGCGGTTTTGCTTTTTTCAAAACCTCACAACACCCTCCCCCTGTCGGTGATTGGTTGGAACACTATTTGTTAATTTAAAAGATAATTTAGTGCTCAAGCTACCTCAAGCTAATTAAAAAGCCACATCAATAGTCCACTTCAGCCAAGTTTTAATATTCAGCTGGAAAGCATTGGTGTGTGGTAAGAGAGACGCTTCAAAAACAGCACAGATAGCTAATAACATCAAATGAATGCTAATCTGTTATAAAATGGTATCATTTCTAGTCCAGGCTGTACCTACTGTACTTGTGCTGGAAACCGCTAAAGTTTTTTTAATGTCATTTGTTTACTTTCTAACAAGGTTTTATTTAACTAATTCATTGTTTCTGCAAATGCCATGCCAGAGTAAAATTTTGTAAAGAAAGTCAAAAATGGTTTTAAATAATTGTCCTGATGGCAACATTAGTGCTTGGAATGTGTGATCTATTCAGCAGGTTACATCATTACACCAGTAGGTGGAGACAAGTGAGTGTATTATGAGTCATTAAAGGTGGTATCAGTGATTTCAGGCCCAAAAATATTTGTATCACATTCATCTAATCTTTCCTAATGATCCCCTAGCTGCCCGCCCCATAAGCATGCCGTCAAAAAACTGCATCTCTGTAGGCAGCCTAGGCTCTGAGATCTGCACACAAAAACAAATGGTTTAGCCAAACACTCAAAACCAAAACAAATAGTGTTCCAACCAATCACCGACAGGGGGAGGGTGTTGTGAGGTTTTGTGCTCATGCACGGCTGCACGCGAAGTCAGAGCTGAAGAAAAAGCTGGCTCAAAACCTCACAACACCCTCCCCCTGTCAGTGATTGGTTGGAACACTATTTGTTTTGAGTGTTTGGCTAAACCATTTGTTTTTGTGTGCAGATCTCAGAGCCTAGGCTGCCTACAGAGACGCGGTTTTTAGACGGCATGCTTATGGGGCGGGCAGCTAGCGGATCGTTAGGAAAGATTAGATGAATGTGATAAAAATATTTTTGGGCCTGAAATCACTGATACCACCTTTAATGAGTCATTCACTTAACCAATTCATTCAGAAACACTGGCTGTGTCCGAAATCGCCATTTGTAGTGGTGTCTGAAACCAAAGTGGACGTTATCGAGCACACTCATTCAATCCCACAATCATGAGTGTGCAACCGATGTACACTCAACAGCTAGAGAATACCCATAACGAACACACCTATTCACTCAACAGATTCAAAAATACTTAATTCAGCAACTCCATTCACTGTGGTGTATTGCTCTGAGATGCGAGACAGAACTGCTTTGGCTTTGATTGGAACTATTTCATTTGGACCATTTCAGAGCAAAAGCACATACTGTCCTGTTACTCAATATTAACTTTTTTTATGTATAAAAGCAATATCATACATACAAATGTGCTTTCGGTGTGAATCAGGAAGGTTGTAATTAATTGTAGCCATTTTGAAACTCAAACATTGCACCGTAAAAGCGTGGTCACATTAGCGAAATACCTGCGAAACAATCACAAGCAAAAAAAGATGAATGTCAACCGCTTAGAGATATATGAAGCACAGCTCACAAAGAAGTCACTTTCACATTTGAGACTCAATTCCCCTTTGCTGTTGCCATTTATAGTCTCTAACTCTGTTTATCTCTGTACTTTTGAATTGGAGAGTGGATATATCGTCTTCAAATTCTGCCATCATCGTCTTTGTGCTCAGGAAGAGAGATTCGACAATAGGACAACATTCTCCAAACGTAAAAAGATCGGCTTAACTAGAAATTACAAAAGAACTACAAAATCCGTGTAGCAAGTGTCTTTGAAAGTTTGAAGTTGGTTGTGAAGCTAAATTGCGGGGCTTAAGTCAAAAATGAAAGTTGGAAGAGAAGTGAAAAACAGACTGTGAAGAATGAAGGCTGTTTTACATCTTGACTGGAAAATACATCTGGCAAAATGAGTAAGGATTCATGTTAGGATAAGCTTTGCGGTGCATGTTTGGAAGGATGTCTGGAAAAATTGGGGATTGTGAGTGTGCAAGGAATTCCCAGAGAGGCTGTCTATCCCATCCATCTACCCCAGGTTACTGCAGGGTCTATTGTTTGATCTGCATCTGATAGAATAGAATAGAATAGAATAGAATAGAATAGAATAGAATAGAATAGAATAGAATAGAATAGAATAGAATTTCCAATATTATTCTTAAATCCAATCAAATGATCCACAATCAAGTTCAAATCAATAGTTTTAGAAGAAAATCAGATCCAACTCAGCCTAAAATCTTCAAATGTCATATATCTATGGTTCAGTTGTGGACATTGTTTGAGTTTCCAACTTTATGCAATAGAGACAAATTTGTAAGTGCTCCAAACTCCATTGGCAGTTGTGGTCATGACTATATTCTTCTGTCTCAGCAAGTTCCATCCCCTAGTTTTTTCCATCTCACTGCCTAAATGGGACTGAAAATGGAAGTCTCTGAATATGTGTCAGTTGGCCATGAGGGCTGTATTTTCCTTTGGCACTGGACGTGGCAGAAGTTTCTGCCATAATGTCTCTAACACTGTGAAGACAAACGTTCACATGCTCCACCAATCTGTCCACTTATCTTGCATCGTTCACTCTCTCCTCTACATTCTCCAACAGCTGTCTATTAATTAGGATAGAGATTATGGGAGTGATTTAGTTTTGTTTTGTGTCAGTTTTTGTCAAGTTGCTGTTCTGAAAACTTATTTTGGTGCAGTTACTGGTTCAGCAGATTATAGGGGCTGGTGTGGAGCCCAGAACTTCCTTTTCTGTTCTGGAAATGTGTGTATAGGGACTACATTGCCTTAATTATGCAAACCAGTCTTTGGCTTTCTAATGGGCTGCACAATTAATTTAGACCATGATAATGTATGCCGCAATTAACTAATTGTAAAAAATAAAATAAAATAATAATACATTTTGACAGCCGGTCCTTTTATTACTCATTTGCTTTAAAGGGATACTCCACTTTTTTTGGAAATAGGCTCATTTTGGCTCAATAGGTATGGCGGTACCACTTTTAGCATAGCTTAGCATAGATCATTGAATGGGACAGGACCATTAGCTTCTCTCTCAAAAAAAATGACCAAAGAGTTTTGATATTTTTCCTATTTAAAACTTGACTCTTCTGTAGTTACATCGTGTACTAAGACCGACGGAAAACGAAAAGTTGGTATTTTCTAGTCTGATTTGGCTAGGAACTATACTCTCATTCCTGCGTAATAATCAAGAAACTTTGCTGCCGTACCATGACTCCAGCAGGCGTAATGATATGACGCAGCGCCTGAAAATAGTCCCCAGCTCGGTAACTTCCAACGTGACCGGGTCTAAGTTTGTCTAACCTATTACACCTATTTTCAGGCGCTGCGTCATATCATTACGCCTGCTGCACCCATGGTACGGCAGCAAAGTTTCTTGATTATTACGCAGGAATGAGAGTATAGTTCCTAGCCATATCAGACTAGAAAATCGCAACTTTTCATTTTCCGTCGGTCTTAGTACACGATGTAACTACAGAAGAGTCAAGTTTTAAATAGGAAAAATATCGAAACTCTTTGGTCATTTTTTTGAGAGAGATGCTAATGGTCTTGTCCGATTCAATGATCTATGCTAAGCTATGCTAAAAGTGCTACCACCAGACACGGAGATCGGCTGAATGGATTCGAAAACGGTAAAACTCAACTGTTTAACTCTGGCGGAGTTGTAAAATGAGCCTATTTCCAAAAAAAGTGGAGTATCCCTTTAACAGTGACACACAAAATGACCAGACTCTAAAAAAATTATAGAAATGTTTGCAAGAATCTACAAAATATTTGCATTGTGGTATATTTTGGCATTTTGAAACTATATTTTCATTTAACAAAAAAAATAAAAATAATAATTCTTAAGAAGCTGTTTACAACATATATTTACCATATATATTGCTATATGGGTTACAATGGGATAGGATTGGAATTAAAGGGGTGGTTGATTATGATTTCACTTTTCTAACTTTAGTTATTGTGTAATGTTGCTGTTTGAGCATAAACAACATCTGCAAAGTCACGACGCTCAAAGTTCAAAGCAAAGGGAGATATTTTCTTTCAAAGAAATCGTTTTTTAAGGACTACAACAAACGGCTGGTAGGGACTACACAACATTCCTCCCGGGTAAGTGTCATCACCAACCCTAGAATTTACATAAACCCGCACCCGGAACACGATTTATAGATTATCAAGACAGAATATGCTAATCAATGACTAGAAGATAGACACATAAGCTACATAAATTCATCAACTAACCATTCAGAAATGTCCTGTTGTATTCTACATGTTGTCACTTCTTCTTGAGTCTCTCCATCCTTGTCTGACTCTGTTTTGAACATAAAAGGCTAAAAGTTTTTGAAATTTTCAGTGCATGTCTGTGTGAGGTAAAAGGACACAAGCTCTCCCTGTGCCAGGAGCAGCAGCTCATTTGCATTTAAAGGAACAGACACAAAACGGTGCGTTTTTGCTCACCCTCAAAAAGTGACATGCTATATAAAAATATATAGTGGGGTATTTTGAGCTAAAACTTCACATAAACACTCTGGGGACATCAACAACTTAATTTACATCTTGTGAAAAGGGCATTATACCACCCCTTTAATAACTGTGTGAATATACAATTAAATGTATCTGTAAATATGTGTTTTCATTTTTAAACATCGAATAAGGCTGCAAAAGTAAACTGTGGCCTCTTTCCATGAGACTCTCATACGTGTCTAAGGGTCTGATTAAGGCTCATAGATTAGATGATTCATATCTGTCACTCTCTGCTGAACCTTGAAATCAAATCCAATTGTGTGCTTGGATAGGTGTGCCCAGTCCTTGAGCATTGACTTCTCTGTGTGATGCTTTTTGAGAATCATCCACCAAGAGCATTTGGTGAGAAAAAAACACATGATTTTTTTTCTCCTCCATTCCTCATCCTCTTAAGAGTGCAAAACTGTATGAAATGGAAGTTAAAGGCCAAAAAAAAAAAAAAAAGGACTGCCAGGCCATATTTCTTTAAATGGACTTTGCTCAAGAGTGAAGAAACACAAGCTTGAGATGGGAAAAGGAATTTGAGGCGTTGAAACGAGACAGATGGGGCAGCAGCAGGAGATCCAAAAAAAAAAAAAAAAACACTTTAATCCTTCAAAACAGATTTTTTTTTTTTTTTATATTCTAAACTTTTTGCAGAAGTGTAAAGCAAGCACTGCGAGACTTGATCTTATCACCTCTGACGTATTAAGTTGGTGACTAGTCTGCGTTAAAGAAGTCCCTATCACAATCCTCTTTTAGTGTGCTTGCTTTTGAAATGTGCTCCTACTTGGGCCCTATCATACAACCGGTGCAATGCAGCGCCAGGTGTGATGCAATGTTTTTTACTACTAGTTTCAGCCTGACGCAGTTATCATTTTCACATCCTGCGCCATGTTGTTTAAATAACAAATGCATTTGCACCCATTTGTGCGCCCATGGGCTGCTGATCTGAAAACGAGGTGTGTTCAGGCGCATTGTTGGTGCGTTGCTATTTTGAGGCAACTGAAATAGACTGCGCCATTGACCAACTGAAACCTGGTCTAAAGTCAATGGCGCAATATTGTTTTTGTATTTAAAGAACGCGTTAGTAATGTGCGCCTATAGGCGGGTCCACAACGCGCGTACACTCTGCTTATGCCACACAAACATGCCAGATATTAAAAATAAAAGGATTTCAATGTCAAAGATTATTATTGTGTCCAAAAATATAAGGTAGAATCCGGCTTGTCCTTATGGTCTGCTCGTGCACTTTAACCTCGCGCATGAGCAGTTCCATTTACGCCCTGGAGACGCATTCGTTTTTTCCACTATCAAATTCCGTCATGTAAATAGCGAATCCGCCATGACGCGAGCGCAATTTTAAAGGGAATGGGAGATGAGACTCTGATTGGTTTATTGCACGTTACGCCCAAAACACACCCATTACTCATTAAGAGAATATGGACAACCCTTTTAGTCCATGCGCCGGGAGCACCGACCATTTTTCCCGTCGTTAAACTAGCAAAAGTGGATTCGGACTCGCCCTAAGTGAACTTGCCCTGTGCACTTTAGACCATGCGCTTAGATCGTTAAAATAGGGCCCCTAGAGTGTGAATTTTTTCGCAATAAAAGGAATTTACTCAACTACAACTCAGACTAATTTGGGGTCCATAAACTGTTTGGTTACTGATATTCTTCAAAATATCTTATTTTGTGTTCAGCAGAAGAAAGAAATTCATACAGAGCTTCCAAACAAATGGGTTTATGGGATGCGGACTGATGGGGCAATGATCCCCCCTGAGGTTCCCCGTGAGTCAGTCCTAGAGCTCCTCCTGTCCGATTTTAGGGGAAAATCAGGTCCATCGGAGACGTCTAATAGATTTCAGGTTCCAAAAGAACACCACAGACAGTGTAATCTAATCACCATGGGAAAATCTCAGAGTAAAACTGGGAATTGTGAAAAATATGATACACCAGTGTTTTGCCAGATGAGAAGTTTATCTATGTATCATCTTTTTACTCTTTTAATAAATTGTATAACTGTATCAGTTATAAATTTTTTTTACAACCAGTATGAATGGGGACTATCTTCAGTCTTGCAGTGTGCCTTAGGCTTTATAGGCAAACAGAATAGGACATTTCTCATAGAAAGCTGTTTCTCTTCACTATGTGCTTCAAACTCTATTCTGAACAACAGACCTGTTACAAATGTTCTCAGAAACTTTGAGAAATGTTACAAATAATGTCACGCATATCAAGCTGGAATACTGGCATAATTTGTGCCTGACCTTTTTTCCTTATCCAATTAATTTTCTCATTCCATTAAAATTTCATGGATCCATTTGAATGATCAGTTTAAAAGTTTCTGACTAGAGTTTCACATTTGGCAGGGTATATTATCATTTTAGGTGATAGTATGAAAAAAAAACAAAAAAAAACTGTTTACTTTGCTGAGCATGTATACAAAAATCACAGTGCAAGTTAAACTTTCTTATTGATTATCATGCAAAGCTGAAAGTGTGCTGTAATGTTGCATTAGATTGAAGTGCCAGTTAAAAAATAAATAAAACATATATACTACCATTCAAAGTTTGAAGTTTTTTTTATTATTATTATTTTCACCAAAGCTGCATCTATTTAAATAAAAATTACTGTAAAAACAGTAATATTTGTTTTGAAATATTATTGCAGTTTAAAATAACAATATTTTGTTTTAATATATTTTAAAATGTAATTTATTCCTGTGATGGCAAAGCTGATTTTTCAGCAGCCATTACTCCATTCTTCAGTGTCACATGATCTTATTCTTAAATAATCTTACATGATAATTTTTTTATTATCAATTATTATATTATGTCATGTTATTCTTTGATGATATAATTTTGTAACAATGTAACAATCAATTTAATGCGTCCTTGCTGAAAAAACATATTCATTTCTTTCACTTTCGGCTTTACATGAGAATCAATAATCCATTTTCAATTATTATATTCATTCAACATAATGCAAGCATCCATTTTTAAGACATTCTACCCACAACTATATTCTACAGGTATTTTAAGACAATATTTGGATGTTTTTTTAATGCTTCCCTGCATATGAATATTTCTGTGAAGAAATAAAAATAATAATAATAAACTTTATTTATGTTGCACTTTTCAGGCATAAAATGCAGTTCAAAGTGTTTTACATAAAAATGAAATAGTCAAATACCAACCGCAACATCACATTCAATAAAAACACATGCATCAAACATATACTGTAAAAAATATGTTCATGATTTATTATTGCAACTTTTTTTTCTTGTCAAATCAGCTTAGATAATTAATGTGGTTCAGATGGCAATGGCAATTTATTTGTACAGCACAATTAAATACAATTTACATTGTCCAATGTGCTTTACAGTATTACTAACAAATCATAAAAAACTAACAACAATACAACCACAGTACAAATATAGATCATAAAATAAGTGATAACATAATATTTTGAGTTTCTATTTATTAAACCAATATCCACTGTATTAATTCAAACTAATCAAGTTAAACCAACAATATATATATATTTTTTTTTTTTACAGTGAAGGAGATAGGACAAGGGCAGATTCACATCAAAATACTAAAACATATGAAGGACAAACATTAAAGTAAAAATAATCAACTACAACACATATAAACATATAAAACATATAAGAGACAACAAGAAAGCTATTCTTATCCACCCTTCTCCTGCTTTAAAGAACATGAAATCGCTGCCAAAGCCAGACAGCGGATCATAAAAAATTTTGATATGTACTGTAGAACCCAGACGGAATAAGAATGCAAGTCTTCTCAGTCATATTATTTAATGGTCAAACTGCAGATGAAACATGTTTTGGCTGTGCTCCAACACCACTGCTGCTTATTTGTATCCTCCAGGGTATGCTTTCACAACATAGTTTACATCATCTCATCTATATTTTATGATATGACATCAATACTGTCCATCATCGTTCCAAACAGCACAGCATAATCACAGAGGGAAACGTTGGACTTCATATGGTGAGGCTAACTGCAGGAACACAATGCTGCAGCATTAGCATTTCAAATCTGGCCCTTCTCACTCTCTGGGATTGATCCTGATGGACATCTCCAATTCATCGCTCTGTTACATCCTGAATTCTAGATTTTGGACTGTGTATCTTATGTTTAGACTAGTCTAGAAGACTTGAGGCACATGAGGATAGTCAAGCACCCTTTTTCCAGATGTTCTCGTCATTGCTGCAACCACGTACATCCTGTTTTTTAAAGTTCTAAGAGAACCAAGTCATTGTGAGCGGGTTAAGTCAAAGGTTATGCCCTTTGTGCAAAGAAGATTGAAGAAAATGACAAAAAGTAGTTTAGCAGACCTCTGCTGCTCAAAATTTTACTTGTTCTGGGTTTAAAGCTGACTTTATCAAGCCATGACTAATCTGCAGTGCCTGTGCAAGTCAGAAGTGTTAGACATGAATGACATCCAGAGCTCAGCCCATTATCATGCTGCAAAACAACCAAATAATTCAAACCAGGTTTCCCAATCCCAAATTTAGGATCTTTAATGTGGCTATGAGGTCTAAGATCAGATAAAATTAAGAATTAAATATAATTTATGTATACCCACAGCCTATTGGTATACAATGATGACAACGTTCAAATATACGTGTTCTTAATTTTTGAATAGACTGCAACTGGTGGATTCTGTTCTTGGATCTGCAACATATTTTCATTGAAAAAACGGACTAAATTACAACACAGTAATTCAACATGCAATTGTAATTTGGGGAGTGAAGTTGGGGAGGGTTAATTCCTTGAGCATCATATATAGTCTTTTGTGATCTCTGCACAAAGATGCATACAGCCATTGATTAAGGAAAAAAGAACAATATGTAGGCTATATATGAATGATTGCACTTTATTTCACAGTACAGGCACTTATGTGTACTTACAGTGTACTTACCTAAGAAAGTACTGGGTACTATAAGGTAACTACATGGGTTAAGGTTAGGTTTAAGTTCGGGTTAGTACCTACCAAGTTATTGCAATTAAAAATATGTATAGTATGGGGAACAGGACTGTAAAAAATAGACCTCATTTGTGAAAATTCAGTTCCTATATTTAAAAATATGTTCTGTTTGCTCTTCTAAACCCTTCAGCAAGTGGATTTCACTGTAAACTATCAAACAGCCAAAGCAAAACATGCCATTTTTAATTTTCAACTTTTGATTATTGTTGACTTTACTGAATCTGACAGCTCTTCAGCTCCAATGGCCTCATGGGAAAGCAAAATGTCTAGTGGTTGGACACTTCAAAGTGAATGCAGAATGTCGTATTGTTAAACTACTGTTTCATCAATATTGTGTATTCAGATATCAGTTTGACATACTGCTACATACATACATACAAACATAATTAAATATACATATTTGGACACTGGGAATGTTTTTGGAGGAAGTTATGAATTACCATAGTTAACTTTTATAAGGGTCAGCAAATTATTTCGATTAAAAACACAGCCTATGGTTACAGGAACAATTATAATTCGATCCACATGGTTTACCGCCAAAGCTGAAACAACAAAGCAAGGACCAGACGACGTTTTGCCGTTCAGCCTATTGTTACCGACAAAACGGTGGCAGCAGTTTGTAATATTTTGCCTTTGGTTTTCAGTCACCGATGACCTGTCTAACCCGCAGCGCTGTCTCCATTACCATGACCTCAGATAAGTTCCTCGGCCGTGGAATCATAGTTGAAAAAGAGGAATCTAACAAAGCAGGACTTGTGGAAGGCGGTAGAGGAAAGAAAAGCCCGAGGCGCGTTTCCACACTCAACCGGAGAAGATGATGATGTCATCACGCGTATTCTGGAGATTCTCCCAAGTCCCATCGAGGAACGACAGCGAGGGGAAAGTTTAATAAAACAACTGTGAGGGGAGGGGAGAAAAGAGTTGGAGCAGGAGAACTCCCAGGCAAAAACTTTATCCACGCAGGAGAGGACTCTTGGAAGCTCTTTAAGCAAACTGGATTACACAAAGAACAGTTTTCTGTGGATTAATGTGGCCATAATTCATTGGATTAACGATCGCAGAAGGTAAAATAATGTATTTTTGTCATATGGGGAATCTTTACGGCGGCGA
Organism: Leuciscus leuciscus; assembly: GCF_965113295.1. Classification (NCBI taxonomy): domain Eukaryota; kingdom Metazoa; phylum Chordata; class Actinopteri; order Cypriniformes; family Leuciscidae; genus Leuciscus; species Leuciscus leuciscus. The sequence goes on from NC_138736.1 coordinate 7,196,406, forward strand.
GGATCCTTGCAAACTCCCCAGGGAGAAATAGTTTAGGGAGATATAGGCTTTTTATAGGCTTCAGGGAGATGTCGATTTTTATTTATTTATTTATTTTTATTAGTTATTGCCTATTTACTGAATTTTTATGTACTATTTCAAATACATTTCACGTAGTTTATTAATCAATATACTGTATGCATGCATTGTGGGGATGCACATGATAGGAATTGTTCGTTCTATATGAGATAGCCGTTTTAATTTAGGCTGTTTCCTTTATTATTCAAATGTGATGTCCACACCGTTTTTTTTTTTTTTTTTTTTTTTTTTTTACTGCAGTTTTAATTTAATGAGGCACATAATCCACACGCAGTTACTATTTTTTCCCTTGCACTTTTTACCACTTTCGTTTGAAAAGTAAAAACTTTTTGACTTGTTGCCCTAATCGTGGCCCCCCAGCGGTAGAGCGAGATTATACGCGCGCTCAGGTATTCAGATGCGATATTTATTTGCTGCGTATATTTTTATTATGATTATTTTAACACAAACAATACGAAGATAAATGTTAATTTGTATATTTGTATCATTTGTATATTCACATTAATACAAATCACAGCAGTATTGTTTAAAGTCATATCAAATGAAAAAAAAGTGCATTGGACAGAATGAGCGCTGCTCTTTCCACACGGACATCTGGACAGCTGCGTCATAACATGATCCTGTGATTCTGTTTTGTATGAGGAGAAGGGAAGGTTTGGAGGCATCTGTATTGTGCAGCTGTGCAATCTCACACTTCTCTCTGATAACTTCCGAATATGGGCATTGCAAATACTGCTTGTCATGATGCAGCTTTCAAAGTGTAATCTGAAGGACAGTTATTTCATACAACCCTCTGGCAAGGTGCTTTTAAATTTGATACAGACCATAGTTCATTCATGATCTCTTTCTAAACCTTCTCAGCTCACTTTCTGTACCACACAGGGATTTTTTTTCAAAATCAGCCTGTGGGAGTGGAAAAAATGCATGCTCTATATCTGATGGTAAAACCATCTGCTCAATTGCAGGGAGAGACAAGGTGAAGATACGTTTGCAACATAACTTGTGGACACAGATTATTCCTCTTTGGTGAATTTGGCACACATTTCCATAAAAAAAAATGATTTAGTTTGATAAACCAGGCTTCAAGAAAACCAGTTCCAGTATCCTTGAGTGAGAAGCAGAAAGACGCTGCACCAGAAAAAAAATAAAAAAGCTAAATGCTCCTTTGGAAAAGAAAGATTGCAAAACAGATGTAATTGAAGGTTAAACAGTGCCGCAGACATGATTACAAATGCCACAGATCCGATTATAAATCTCTCAGGATTGCTCTCTGCATGTGTTTGAAGTGTCTCTCTAGCTCCCATGTTCCTTTAACCAAATGCTCTGTGCTGGAAATGTGGGTATCTGTGTAACCTGTCCTACTCGACCCGCTCCGAGTGGGACTCAAACCGGCGTGGGAGGCGCGCACGCTAACAAGGACGGCAAAAATCGTAGAAGCTAGTGTGTGTCTTGAGGCCAGGGGAGTGAGGTTTACACGCACAAACTCCCATCCAGGTCACGGCACCAAAGGTAACCGGTCCTACTCGACCCGCTCTGAGCGGGACTCAAACCTGCATGGGAGGCGGGCGCACCAACAAGGACCCTAAAGACCACAGCCGCTTACGTGCCTCTTCAGTGAGGGGAGTGAGGTTTACACATACAGCTCTTATACTGGTTCTTACATATCATTAGGTTTTCATGTTACAATTTTAGCACCTTGCGTTCCCAAAATAGTGATTCTTAGATGTGTTTATAAGTCAGCGATTAGCTGACAGCACTATAGGTCCATATAAAATAGGAATACTGTTTGTCACTTGTTTGCACTCTTCTGAAGAGAGAGAGAGAGTTTAACACTCCCTCTTTCCCTGAGCTCTCAGGCTCTGACATGAAAACAACACACTACGCGGCTTCTTGACAGCCTACTTCCTGTCAGCAGTCTGCAAAACAAAATGACTGTAGACTTTCTTACAATAGCTCATTAAAGCCCTTGTTTATTAAAAATGCACATTGTCACTTTTAGCCTTTCTCTTAAATGGTCCCGAATTATTGTTTTCGCATGCATAGATTGATTGTAACTATCAGTCTTTCATTGAAACACTATGAATTGTCGTTTGTAGCCCACGTTCTTGATTCCCTAACTAGTGCTTTAGTCATTCCGACTATAGACATTCACTTCAGATTGCCGGGCACTGAGCCAAGACAGAATGCGAGAGAGACTCTTTCCTTTATCTGCGCGGTCCAGCTGTTCGCTGCACGGCAAACAAAGTGAAATGGGAACAAAACAAGCACAAGCTTTAATTTCCATTCCTTTTTCTGTGCGTGGAAGCGAATGGTAATGAGAAATTGCCCTGAGGCATTGAATATAAGTAATGGAGTATCTCCGCCTCGCTCACCTGAAATGGATGTTGTCTTGTTTACTAGAACACTGTTGATTTTGTGGTGAGAAGTGAGGTAGAGCTTTGTAAATAACTGAATCGGAATGATACAAACAGACGTGCGGGCAGCCAGTGAAGGAAGGTATAGCATTTCTCATCTTCAGGTGATAGTGTATACTCTGGGATGGTGTTATTTCGCATGACACCTTCACTTTCGGTGTCTCAACTGGTACAGCTCTACAGGTGGTGTGACCTCAGTTGGAGGATGCAGATTAGGTGTTGCCTGCAGAAACTTCACCGACAGGCTGAAATTTACAAGAAAGCCATTAAAGGCAGAGGAGAGGGCCTTGTCCCTCGGGCGTTCTGACTAATACATCACTCTGACAGGTTCATGTCCAGACACGCCGGTGAGGGTCACTTTGAGTGAGCAGCATGTCTGTAAACAGGGAAGTGAGGTGATGTTGGTTCTGTGAAAACATGCAAACACATTTTAGATATACTTCATATTCTGTTTAGTTCCATTTGTATGTTGCAAGCAGTTAAAGGTGCTGAATCCCTCCATATGCACTGGAAGATAATACACATAAATAATTAGTACACATAAAATAGTTTCTTATATTTTATGGCAAGGGAATATGGAATGCTGTTCTTTTGAACTTTCTATTCATCAAAGAATCCTGAAGAAATATATGAAAAAACGGTTTTCAACGATGATGATGATGACAATAAATGTTTCTTGAGCACCAAATAAGCATATTAGAATGATTTCTGAAGGATCATGTGAGAGTGAAGACTGGAGTAATGTTGCTGAAAATTACATTTTAAAATATTCAAATAGAAAACTACGGAAAATTGCCTGATATAAAGTCGCAATTGCAAGTTATAAAGTCAGAATTGTGAGATATAAACTCGCAATTGCTAGAAATAAACGTGAAAATTGGACTTTTTGAAAACTAAAAAAAGTTTTCATTTTTTTAAACTAAACTTTTTTTAAACAAAAAAAAAGACTGACTTTTTTTCTCAGAATTGCAAGTTTATATCTCACATTTCTGACTTTATAACACGCAATTGCAACTTTATATCATGCAATTCTGACTTTATATCTCCCAATTGCGTGTTATAAAGACAGAATTGCGAGATATAAACTTGCAATTCTGAGAAAAAAAGTTTTTTTTTCCTTAGAATTGGATTTTATAACTTTATATCACGCATATATAACTTTAGATCTTTATAACTTTATATCATGACTTTATATCACGCAATTCTGACTTTATATCTCGCAATTCTGAGATAAAAAGTCGCAATTATCTATTAAAATGTTTTATTCTGTGGCGGAAACAAGCTTCCATAGAAAACCCAAAATGCAATATGCTCTACTTTTTAATTTCCAGTGTGATGGATGAACCAGAAGTAAAATAAGCTGCATGTTTAATGTTTTTTATGACTTAATTAGTTTTTAACCTTTTTATTTCCAAGTTAATCTGGACACCTCTTTAAGAATTAAACATGAAACGTGATGAGTTCATGCAGAGTTTGAAACATTTAGAGTGGAATAATGGCTTCTGTTTCACATATTATTATTATTATTATTATTATTATTTTAATTTTAATAGTAGCCTAGGTAGGCAGTATAATGTGCATTATTCAGCATTAATTGTGGAGAAGCTTTGTGTTTCTGTGTATGTGAGAGATGATAATGTTACTGAAAGGGACAGATGGGCACTGTAATGATAATCATCAAACGTCATGGGTTACAAAGCTTTATTGGAAATGCTTCGGATCATTAGCACATTTTCTACTCTAAAAGCACCCATCCAACCTTATAGGCACCATTATTAATCTGGCCTTTAACCATTATATTGATTATGACTGCTCCCGCATGCTTTCTTACACTTTCTAGCAATTATTTAGAAGCTCTTTTATTGCAGACGTATGGTATTAAATGTAAAAGAAAAAAATGGTGCTGTGTCATAAAGCACACACCTTAAGAATGAGCTCATTACAGCATTTCATAACTCATCTGTGTTCTGATGATTTACATTGGTCTTGGTTTCCCTCTCACCTGTTCACTTATTCTTTTTTATCATGGTTAGGAGCTGAAGGAGGGAGTCATGAGGGTCATCTGCTCCTCTCTGGTGCTTCTCACCATCTGCTTGGGTCACGGGGGTCGACTGGCATCCGCTGAAGGTAAGAGTCTGGTCTCCAAATCAAAGGATGACTTTGTCAAAGGCTGGTTCAAACAGCTAAGATTCTGTATGTTTAATTCATACTTCTTCCAACATAACATTATGAATATTTAAAGGAATAGTTAAAATCCTGCTATCATTTGCTAACCTGCATGTCAGTCTAAACACATAGGATTTGATGGAACATAAAAGGAGACATTTTAAGAAGTGCAGCCTGCTGGTCGACATTGTTAGTACCCGTGGAGATTGACACTTTCAAGCTTCAGAAAGCATGATGTGCTTCAAACGCACAATAAAAGTGTTTGTGCACTACTGTATTCCAAGTCTTTACAAATCATACCATAGTTTTGTGCTTGAAACAGACATTAAAGTGGTTATCCACTGAACTAGCGAACCACTGAGAATGGATAAATTAATCAGTTGAACTCAAGAACCACTTTGATTCATGAACAAAGCATTCAGAATCAAAGCAAGTAGCCAGATTAAGGGATTCACTGAAAATTCATTCATGAATCATGTGTCACAGCTTCTCTCAAGAACTCATCTAATAGAATTGAAGCAGATGTCAATATTAATTATTTTCCTCTGTCATATGGCTTCAGTAGACTTGGAACAGTTGTTGGGCCACTTTTATGATGCTTTGTTGTATTTTTGCTTGATAAAGCTTAGAAGTCTCAGTCAGCATCATAATTGCATGAAAAAGAGCGACCAGCACAATTCTGTAAGGTATCTCCTTTTGCGTTTCACTGAAAAAAAAGACTGAAAGTCATACGTTTTGAACAACATGAAGGTGAGTAAATGATGCCAGAAGCTTAATTTTTTTGGTGAACTAAGAGAGCAAACAAATCTAAGTTGATGGATCTTGAAGAGGAAGTATAACTGTCATATTGCAAATTAATCTGAATGCCTGACTACATTTCATTGTTTAACTGAATGCACTCTTTAGTGAAGCCTTCTGTGCATACTGCTGTGTGCTGTATGCCTACTAGCCAAACTTGTGTTTTACCCAAAGTACTCATTGTTCTTTATTTTACAATTTCCTTTCAAACTTTTATAAGGTCTGGTATTACTTAAAATGAAAAAAAGAAAGGAGGGGGAAAAATCATGAAAGAACAAGGACCTGTGGAAAATGGCTCAGCGTTTTAAGGGTGATTCCATGCCTTGTTCTCCAGACTGCCAGAGCTGTGTCTCAAAAATATGGTTATGGAAATTACCCTTCATACAGCAGAATTGAGTTGTAAGTGGTGGACCCTCAGTATTGATATTTTGAAATTTTTTTCTGCATGTCACTTTATATCCTCAGTGTAATTAGGCAAATTTTTAAGAAGTTTCAGAAGTTTTGAAGTCCTTCAGAAACTACTGGCTAGTGGTTTCATACAAGACTGGCTTGTGCCCTAATAATGTAAGGAAACATGAGAAGCCCTGTTTGTTTTGAGGCAGAATCTCCAGTTTAAACGATGTAAGGACTTGCTTGTTATCATTCATCACTTTATACTAGTGCATGTTGTTTTTGCACTTTTGCTTGTTAGGCTCTTCTCAAGCTGGGTCTCTGTGGGGTTTGAGGCAGGAGTGAGAAATGTCAACACCTCCAGTTTTTTATTGTATTATATAATAATGCTGCTTTATCTTATTATTATAATAATGTAAGTCTGGCTGAATGTAGCCAAACATCTACTGAAATATTAGTGGGCCCTATTTTAACGATCTGAAACGCAAGTATCAAACGCAAGTATCTAAGTAACTTTGTGGGCAGTTCTCGGGCGCTGTTGCTATTATATTGGCGGGATAAATTACTCTTGCGCCCGCGGCCCGACGCAAATCTAAAATGGGTTGGTCTGAAGTAGCTACATTACTCATAGGTGTGGTTTGGGCGTAACGTGAAATAAACCAATCAGGGCGTCATCTCACATTCCCTTTAAGAGCAGGCGCGTTTGTTCCATGGCGGATTGCTATTATAACGGCGGATTTGCCAGGCGCACGCCAGGAGCGGTTCACAGCCGAGGAGACAGACGATCTCGTCAGGGCCGTAAAAGACAGAGAAGTGACATTGTATGGGGATGGGAGAAACCCACCCAAATTAGCTTCGGTTAAACAGGCGTATAATAATTTGGGTAAATGTGTAAGCTAAATTTATGCCTATTTTTTCACATCTTCATGGACACCTCAATGATTTCCCTCATGTGGAATATTTTTCCTTGTAATTATGTATGGTTTGCAAAAATGGCAACTGTTGCGTCTGTGTAGATGAGAGAAGCAAAGTGTATGCACGTTGTTCACACGCTACATTATGGCCAAGCATGTGCCCTTAAAATAGCATCTGAACGCGCCACTGACTTTAGACTAGGTTTTTCCTGGTCAGTGGCGGAATTGTTTTCTGGAACTGCAAAATAGCACCAGGGAACATTTGCGCCGGAACATGCCTCCTCTTTGCGCTGAATCGCCCCCGGAAGCGCAAGTTCATTCCCTAGTTTACCGACGTGCGTCTGTCGAGGGAAAAGTCTGTTGTGCGTCGGGTACAAAATAGGAATGATACATGCGTCGGTGTACGAAGTCAATTGCACTGGGTGCAAGATAGGGCCCCATTAGTGCTTCTTATGCCAAAAATATTGTGTCGATTGATGATAATATGATTATGTCTTTCTATGTTTAAGGCTAAACCTCTTTTTAAACATTTAGCAGTCAAAAACCAGATTTGATTGAAACTTCAATCAAACCATATTTGGTCATTATTAAAGTCATCATGAAATCAAAACGGATGCTATTTACTTCATGCATGCTCTAAAATAAAATAACTTGCTATTTATATGATTCACATTTTAATGTGACTTTTGTATGACTTTTTCCCTTGTGCATTTTTGTTCTGATTGCACCATTTACCCTTTCATCACCATGTAAATCTGTGCTCAGAAGTGATGCACGATTGCTTTAACTAACAAACTAACTCTCAAAAAAACTTTTCCTACATTCAGCCACATCCAATTACCCTAGGCTTGGATAGTAGATTTCTGGGATGTCTTTGCTCACCCCCAGCTGTGCAAATCCCCAATTGACTTTTTCCTTAATGAGTTTCTCCAGGCCAACTTTGGGACCTAAAAATATACAATAAACAATATGCAAGCAGGGACAAATAGAGCAGAGGCCAATCGAGGGAATCTGAACAAGGGTAAGACACAGTATCTCACATAATGAGCTTTCCAGATAACCGACTGAATCCAGGAAAGGTGATATGTTTTTATTTTTCTCCCCAAATTTTTCTTCTATACCCTCTTTAAAATGGATGTATTTTTATATTTCATTCTTTTGGAAAGTGAAGGACTTTGAGGAAGAACCTCAAAAGAGTCTAACGGTGAAGCAGCTTGTACAGCTACGTATCTCTAAATTAAAAGAATGCTGACTCTGAACATATGAAATCCTAAACCCCAGAAACGTTCACTCCACTTCAAACTCTATAGCCCTGTCTGCAATGCTTGATGACGTGTCTGTTCTCCATGCATTTGAAATGCACCTCTCCTCCCCCTGCGTTCAACTTTCCATCATTGCCTCGGGAGCGAGAGCCGCCTCCAGCTTTCCTATCTCCTCCCTGACATCTCTGAATATTAATCCCGCCTTTTTGCCGTGTGAAAGCTGAGGGGCTTTGTAGTACCTTGAAGAAAAGGGATTTAGCCGAGTCTGTCTGATTTCAAAAAGTGGAAATGCGAGAACAATTCAAAATTAATTCTTTATCTGACAGATAAGTTTTTGTTGGAGACATTTTCTCCCTCTCTGTATCTGCTGAGTTGGCTGTGGAGAGATGCAGGTGTTGTAGATTTAAAAAGAGCTCTTTGTAACTTGACAGGGCAAGAATACGAGTTGGAAAACCCATCACCTGCTCTACTCCGCCACTAGAAGCTCAACGAGACGGCTCTGAGCTGCTTCTCTCTTTTATTGCTTGAGTTTCTCATACTCATCTGATCTCTGAATCTTCTAAGTGACAGTTCCCTACGCTGCAGTAACTTCCTAATGCACTTTGATTGATGTATGTGTCTTTGAACCAAACCATGCTGATTAAAAACTCTTCTCGTCTCAGACACCTCTGACATGCTTCTTCACAAAGAAAAAGTTTTTATTTTTTTTACAGAACTTTTCAGTGTTTGTAGATCATGAAAAAAATAAATTTTTCGCCAATAATCAGTATCGTTCAATAGAAGCAATTATTTTCACTATTCTTTAAAAACAGCTGATGATCAGGTCCATTATATCCTGTCAATCAAAAGGGTGTGGAAAAGCGTATCAGACTGCATCTCATACCGTGAAGAAAACGTCTCTTGTTGAATTAGGGCTGTTAACGTTAATGCAACAGTTAAAGTATAATATAAAAACAGCAATGTTGAATTGAATTTATTAATTTAATTTAATGTTTGCTTGCAAGCTCTATTTTACCCTATTAATTAATAATCACCCGTAGTTCAAGAAAAAGTTGCCATGTCCAGGTTTTTTCCCTACACCAAACATTATTTGAAGGACGCCTTCCATCCAATACAGTTGCCAAGAGCGTTGTTCTTTATTACTTCTGATAAGAAAAAAAGTCTCAGCTTACGAATTCTGTCCATTTTATCACAAAATGCTTGCAATAAATGGCATTTTGACGCTCTTAAATGTACCGTGACAGATCGCTGTAGCGCCTCAGTTCAAGTAGCAGCGTGGAGGAGCGCGAGTCTTTTCTTCCACTAGTTACAGTTACAGTATAGCATGAATAAACATGCAGGGATATCAAAAGGTATGTTGAAAAATACACTACAACTTACCAAAATGTACCATGTCATCGCTCAATCAGTGTTTCACCCGTGGAAAGACATCAGTAAAACAACTTAAGAACAATATGTCACTTAACATTGCATTTACCTCTGGAAAGTTATCCAATATTCCCAGTTTGTTAGTTATCCATAAAAAAACTGTAGATATGAGCTTATTTACTTAATTATATGTGTATATTTTAATACATTTTTCATGGAGACAAGTGTTTAAATGTAAACTACCTAATGTGCAACTGAGTTCGTTGTAATCAAACATTTCAGTTTTTATTTGTGTAATTAATAATACAAAGCAGTTTACTATAATAGTTGGGCTTTAAAAAAAAATACCTCTAATATAGCTAGTAATATACCAAATGAGAGTGTTCTCTGTAGTTTACAGCATTAGTTAACTTGTGAGAGATTTTTTTTTTTTTTTACGGAAGGGCAAAATCAGTATCAGTATCGCAGATATCATTCTGAATAATCGGCTATCGTATCGGCGGATACATTAAAGGGATACTCCAATTTTTTTGGAAATAGGCCCATTTTACAACTCCCCCAGAGTTAAACAGTTGAGTTTTACCGTTTTCGAATCCATTCAGCCGAACTCCGGGTCTGGCGGTAGCACTTTTAGCATAGCTTAGCATAGTTCATTGAATCGGACAAGACCATTAGCATCTCTCTCAAAAAATGACCATCATTACGCCTGCTGGACTCATGGTACGGCAGCAAAGATTCTTGATTATTACGCAGGAATGAGAGTATAGTTCCTAGCCATATCAGCCTAGAAAATCGCAACTTTTCATTTTCCATCGGTCTTAGTACACGATGTAACTACAGAAGAGTCAAGTTTTAAATAGGAAAAATATCGAAACTCTTTGGTCATTTTTTGAGAGAGATGCTAATGGTCTTGTCCGATTCAATGATCTATGCTAAGCTATGCTAAAAGTGGTACCGCCAGACCCGGAGATCGACTGAATGGATTCGAAAACGGTAAAACTCAACTGTTTAACTCTGGGGGAGTTGTAAAATGAGCCTATTTCCAAAAAAAGTGGAGTATCCCTTTAAGTATTAGGACATCTCTAATACAGAGTCATAATGCCCAATCAAAATTTTTAGTATGTTTTAAATGTAACTTCCTCCCTAAAAAGTTATTTACATCAAGTTGCACAACAGGTGAAAAAAGTTTATCACTTTATTAAATAAAAATGGATGGTGATCCTTGGTGTTCAAGTCCAGTTGTTCACTTGCAGTTTTTCTTTATATGTTAAACAAGTTCAAGCTTAAAGTTAAAAAAGTTTTTTTTCCCCCCATTAGTTCATGCCTTTTCTCATTTAGAGCACCAAAAGAGCAAGGACCGCCAATAATGCCCCCTTAAAGTCACCATAAAACGGAAGTTGCAATAGTCTTTTCTTCCCTATGTGATGTATTTCTGAGTTAAAACGACTTCTGGAATGACAAAAAATTAAATAAAAATTGGGTGGGACTTGATTTCATCCTTTAGGAATTGATTGGATTGTATTAACTTTGTTAGATCTTTTTCATATGTTGCCCATCAGTTGAGTGTGTTTCAGACCACCTGTCATTGTCTTTGCCACCATGCAGTGAGATTGGGAGAGTGATTCCCCCAGAGAAAAGCAAGTTATTTTTAGCTCCATTTATATGTGAGGTGGTGTCTGTCTCCTTCACACAATCTTTGAATGGCTCAACTCTTTTACCTCATGTTCAGGACTAAGTTTTGACAGGACACTTCATGATTGGTTGTACAAGTTTTTTTTTTTTGCAAAACCTTTCACAGTTGGCAGGACAAGATCTGCTGCAACTTGACTGCTTCTCTCTTTTTTCAGGTGTCAGCTGCCCGTCCATACAGGTAGAAGACTGGAAGTTTCCTCAAGCTGCCAGACACAACATTACAGGTAAAGACTGCTGCATATGGACCTTCATTAAAGTAGCCAAAAATGAAAATTCTGTCATGTACTCGCACCCTCAAGTCATGCCACAAAAGAAGATGTTTAGTTGAATGTCCAACCTGCTCTGCTAGGTGGTTGTCCAAAAAGGATTATAAAGTCCATATGATTTGTACACTGTATTCCAAGTATTATAAAGCAACATCATAGCTTTGTATTAAAAATATCATTCACTAAAAATCATGACTCAAAATGCATTTCAAGTTTGAGCGAAATGATGGTGAGTTGACACACTTTTCATTTTGAGCAAACTTATCCCTATTCTCATGATTTTATGTTTATGTAAATGCAGAAACACTGGATTCGTTCTTGCTGTGATGCTTTTTAAAATCAATTTAATGATATATATACATACATGCATATACTGTGTGTGTATGTATATATATATATATATATATATATATATATATATATATATATATATACATATACATATATAATTTATATAGAAGTCTCTTATGGTCAACAAGGCAACATTTATTTGATCGTAATACAGTAAATACAGTAAGATTGTGAAATATTGTTGCAATAAAAAAAAAAAAAAACTATTTTCTATTTGAATATATTTGAAAATGTCATTTATTCCTGTGATGGCAAAGCTGAATTTTCAGCATCATTACTCCAGTCTTCAGTGTCAAATGATCCTTCAAAAATCATTCTAATATTCTGAGTTGATGCTCAAGAAGCTTTCCTTATTATTATCAACACTGGTTTCTACTCCCTTCGGCTGTGCTGCATCTTACTTCCATTATTTCTGCACACTGCATATCCAAAAATGGGAAAGATGTTCACTGTAATCATTCCAGCCTTTTAATACACTTAATAAAAGTCCAACTGCCCATAAAGCAGTCTAAGGAATAGACTCTGTCTATGTGCTGAAAGATATAGATACTCACAGTATTAAGATTCCTCCTTTGGCCTTATATGAATTGAAAACTGCCACAGCAGAGATGATACATAGTGAAGGACATGTCAGATAGCAGCCCACTCTTCATTAGCCTGTGGGGTGGTAAATGGATTGATCGTCCGATCCGCAGGTTTCAATCTGGCGCGGCGTTTCTCCCTGCTGAAGAACAGCGAGGTCAAGAAGATCCGAAATCTGAGAGGGCCTGTCATCCTTCGCCTTGGGAAAGTCCAACTCATCCAACCTACAGAGTAAATGTTTTACCTTTCCTCTTCTTATTTGTCTTATCTATTTTCTAGTTTTGGACAGAGGGAATGGTTATTTCTGTCTTTTCCTGTGACCCTTTAGGGTCTACTATAGAAAAAAAAACTAAATTTTCACTCTCTCTCAGACTATGGAGTCTGTTCATCCTCTAAAAGCAATACAGTTCAATAAAATATAATTGCAGAACTACCAAAGTATTAGCAGGTCTGTACAAGCCTTGAATTCCTGGCTGTTGACTGTTATTTGGTTTAACATTTACAGTAGCATCATGAAAGAATCACAATAATGTCACCAGAGAGATTTTGACTTCGTCCTTATGTTACGTCCATCTCTCTCCAAATAAACATTTCAGCAGAGTACATGCTGCTTTGTGCGTTTACACAGAAACGCTGTTAAATTTTTTATTAACAATAACTTTAAGTGCTTTTGGTGAGACCTCAAGCCACAGTAACAATCCGTTTTATGACAATGCTTTTATTGAGCCGCGCATAGATGAAAAATGTCATTGATATAAGCTAACGGGTTCTGTTTCCTCTGAGTTCTTTGTACTTTATGTTGGGATGAGAAGTTCAGTTCGCATTGGTTTAGACTACACATCAGCTTTCCTTAGAATTTCCTGTTATCCTTTTCTCATGTAGACTTAACAGAAATGAGAGCTTGAGTGTTTGAGCCAAATAGGTTAGAAGAGTAAGACTGAAGCTTTTGTGCTGGACTGTAGAGCGTTTTTATACTCTTTTTGTACTTGCTCTGTCGTCATACAGTATATCATGAACACACACACACACACACACACACACACACACACACACACACACACACACACACACACACACACACACACACAAAATGATGTCCTTCAAAAGCCCTTTTTGGACAGGAGAACTTCTTTTCCCTGAGGAGGTTAGATAACTTTGTGTTGTACAGGCTAACTTTCAGATTGATATCTCATGCTAATCGAATAAGTGTTAATCCTCTAACAATCCTCTAACATTTTTTTGAAGGAAGATATGGTGACTACAGGCAAAGTGGGACATATTCTGATCATTTAAATTTGTTTTTAAAATAAGATCCAAATAGCTACACTGGTTTCATCACATTCTATGGGATGCTTGGATACATATATCCTCAAAAATATTAGTTATCCATTATTCAGATGTTTAGACATGTGATCTTTTTTTCTCTAATAGTGATTGAGCAGCTGTTTATCTCCCTGTCATAAGATGATAACTGTTCTCTGCCGCTCTCTTTAGAGAAAGCTGCTTGGCAGATGCAAATGAACATTAGGATTTGACACAGCTTATCTTTGTGCTGATGGTGCATTGCAAGAAATGTTACTTAAAGGTTAGGAATTTGGATCCAGATGCTTGGTGGAAGTCTTGCGAGACCATCAACTCATCTCTTATATTAGATGTGTCCCAATTTGTGCATTTACCTTTGCAGCGATGTACTGTTAATGAACATTGAGACGCCATCCACACTGCTGAGAGCGACGCTTAAATGAATATGTAGATATGTGCTGTGCACTTTCCTCTCAATAACAAAATAAACACACAACAAAATGACAGCAGTGAGAAAGCAGCGGTTAAGAAAGCGTCTGATCGCAGCGATGTGGATATGTTTGCACCAGTTCTGCAATTTACCATTCATTCAAAAATACAGTTTTTTTTATTATAAAGTATATGTAAGACTAAAGTCTACAGATCAGGCTATGTAAGACTATAGTTTGAATTAATCCCTTTACTTTGCATGACACATTGACATTACAGTACAGACTAGCAAAATGGAGGGACTATCAGAATAGAATAGAATAGAAGAGTATATAGTGCATAGTATAAGTGCATATTGTGCATCATCTGAAACACGACTGATGTGTCTCCTATGGAGTTTCAGAATAAAATCTCAACAATTTCACAAAATGTGGTCAGAATTGCCAATATGTGATCCTGGACCACAAAACCAGTCACATGGGTCAATTTTTTGAAATTGAGATTTATATCATCTGAAAGTTCAATAAATAGCTTTCCATATGGTTTGTTAGGATAGGACAATATTTGGCCGATATACAACTATTTGAAGATCTGGAATCTGAGGGTGCAAAAAAATCAAAACATTGAGAAAATCTCCTTTAAAGTTGTCCATTTTTGTTCGCGATTGTGCTTCATTCACTCACAAAAATATCTGTTTTATATATTTATGGTAGGAAATTTACAAAACATCTTAATGGAACATGATCTTTACTTAATATCCTAATGATTTGTGGCCTGAAAGAAAAATCGATAATTTTGACCCATACAATGTATTGTTGGCTATTGCCACAAATATACCGTACGACTTGTGACTGGTTTAGTGATCCAGGGTCACATATATGTTAGTTTCCAAAATGCTTTCTTTCTCCATTTCATATCTCTTTTAGCTGCACTAATAGTTGTCTTTTGGTGGAAAGTTGTACGGTTTGACCTTCTGAAAGATACACATACACGTACACACAGGCATACCCAAATCCCCCCATCATCAGGGAGTTCCTCTCTAAGAATGGGTTTTCTAGAGCCCCAGGTGCTTTCCCCATTTGAAACCTGAGCTCTTTCTCAGCCAGAGAAAGAGAGCAGAGCCTACACTTGAAACTCACTCGACATGGCCAGCTTACTGCAGAGAGAGAGAGAGTGAGAGGGAGAGAGAGAGAGACAAGATTCTTCCTACATAAATGCTCTCCTATATTCTCTTTCTGTAAGATAAAGTGTAATGTAAAGTCTTGTCAGCTGGTCTCTGATATGTGATAGCTGCAGATGGTGTATAAATTGTTCGTCCACCTCTGTGTTAGTCATTCTCTTAGCTTAGACTTGGCCTGTAATAGAACTGTCTACCTCTTGCTTTCCTTTATCTAGGATTTCACCTCACCTGGGAGAGAAATTGAGTGTGTTTACACATGTCTTTGAATTTGTGTTCGAGAAGAAGTAAATTTGGGGGCCGATAAGAATAACAGATAATCAGCAGCTTGTTGTGGCTGATCCTGATAATGAAGCATTTTGCGTTTTCTAGCTAATTGGCTAATTAATTAAAACTACTCACTGGACACCTAATAAGTGTTGTTTAAAAGCACCGTTCTTTACAATTAATATAGGCGAAATGACAAATTATTTTTAATTAGCTAACAAATTAGAAATGTTCTGTTTTTGATTTATGAAAAATGCTCACAATAACCATTACAGGATTTGTTGAAAAACCATACCAATCACAATATGATTTGTGAATCATTCACTAATAATAACTGAACTTTCCTTGTTACTGGCCACCAATATATCATGCACCTCGATTCTATAAAGTGTCGTAGATCTGCTATCTCTAATAATTAAATGAAAAAATCGTTAATCTTTGATTTATGATGGCCCTTTCAGTGGAGTAGTTTTGTTCAGTAATATCAGCAAGAAATCTTTGAAAACAATGTGTACCTCACCCCCTGTCATAACAAGTTTCATCCTGTACAAACTCTCTCTCTCTCTCTCTCTCTTTCTAGTTCTTAGGCCTGATTTCATTTTTTCCTTAAGGAGGCCAGCCTCACTGTTATTACTTTTCAGCACTCTCACACTGTGTGTGTGTATTTGGGATGGTAAACACATTCCTGGAGTTTGTCTGCCCTTGACCCACCAAGAGGCAGGCAAACTGTTTATCTAGAGAGAGATCGTCGAGAATGAAGATGAGGATTGCTGAGCTGCATTTCTCTTCAAAATTAGTGTCAGGGGTTATTATCTCTCTATCTGTATCCACACCACCATCAATACAGATATGCTCCCACTACTGCTACCATTCAGACTGATTCTGTACTATTACAACCCACCTGCTCCTCGTTTATTTGTTTGTTTGTGTGCTGCAGTCTAACCACATGCTTGTCTCCTCAGTCAAGTATTTCCTCATGGACTTCCAGAGGAGTTCACCCTGGTCTTCACCATGTTGCTGAAGAAGAAATCTTTGAATGACAACATTTACCTGTTCCAGATATCCGATGAGCACGGGTATCCTCAGGTGTGTGTCCACTTTCCCCTCAAGTCCATAGATTTGTGTCTTCAGGAACTGGTAATTATAGGGCAGCATGTTAAATCATAAAATTCTAATCGCTGATTATTTGTTAGATATTGTTAGTGGTGCAGAAGTTAGCACGATTAACCGTGACACATGTATAGAATTCTTGTATCCTGCTTTTGATCAAATATATTTTAACAGCAAGCTAGTGCTTGATTATTATGCTACAGCAAGAAACTAACACTATGTTTTGAAAACTAACTCTGTGTTTGAGTTATTGTCTTTTTATGTGAGAAATTCGGCTTTGGCACATAAATAAAAGAAGTTAAAGTTAAGTACAAGAACGTTTTTTTTATATAAAGATAAAGTCATCTTAAAGGTATAGCGGAGGATCTTTCCAAATTTTAGATAAGACCCGCCCTCTCCACTTTTTGAAAAGTTTGATTGATTCACCAGAATGATTGACAATTAGGAGGACCAATAGTTTAGACTACCCACCAGGAAGTAAAACATCCTCCGCTATACCTTTAAGACAGGCAACTTAGTCTTAAAATGAGTATCATGAGTAAAAAAAGTAATAGCGTAAAATAATTTTTTTCTATTTGATTATATTTTAAAATGTAATTTAGTGTTGTAATGGGAAAGCTGAATTTTGTTCACGTCTTCAGTGTCACATGATCCTTCAGAAATCATTCTAATATGCTGATTTGCTGATCAAGAAACATTTCTTATTATCAATGTCAAAAATAGTTGTGCGGCTTAATATTTTTGTGGAAACCATGATGCATTGTTTTTTCAGGATTTTGTGATGAATAGAAAGTTCAAATTAACCTTTTTTTTTAAACTGAATTCTTACTGACCCCAACAGAGACATACTGACCCCAAACTTTTGAAAGTTGACTGAACTGAAAACATGACTGAAAGAAATATTAATGACCAAAAAGCGTGTGGGAAAAAAGCTATATACATTTGGACCCTGTATACTGCAGCTTCAACCAAATCACATTTTATAAATAAAACGCTCTTTTTCCCTATTTATCACACTTATTTAGTTCTCACTGGACTGGAATGGTCCAGATGGCAACCTGGCCCTGCGGGCGAGAGGGGCTGACCCCGAAGGGACTATGGTGGGATGCGTGTTCGAAGGTGACGGTGTGGAATCCCTGATGGACATGCGCTGGCACAAGGTGGCTCTGAGCCTGCAGAGTAATTCGGCCTCCTTGCATGTGGACTGCAACTCCATCGAGAACAAGCCTCTGGAGCTCCGTGGCCAATTGCCCATCAATGGACACACGCTGTTGGGTATGAGGGCTACTGATGCTGCCCCTGTGGAGGTGAGGACCTCTGGTGATCCTACAAGTGTTGTAAGCCTTTTTTTTTTTACAAGGCTTAGAGTACAAGGATGTCAATTAGATGAATGACTGCAGAAGCTTCCAGCTCCTCTGTTAATTAAGCGCTACAATGCTAATAGAGTAGTCGGAAGTAGAAGTTTCCTATAAGCCGGCTTCCCGCAGGTTTTGCCTTAGGCATCCTGTCTGCAGGGGAAATGTGGCTGGGGTGTGTCTGTGGATGTATGAGAGACAGGAAGACTACAGGCGCTTCTCTTCAGGGCTAACACTACTGAGCTCACTCAGCTCGAAAAAGATGAAAAGAACAGCCCGTGGTAGCCTAAACGAGCTTCATCCATTACTAATTAATTAGTTCGTTAATCCAACCGCTTAGCGAAATGATCATGTAAATGGTCATATGTAAAACAGGGGGGGTCCAGCATTTAAAAAGCTTATTCTCTCTGTTCTTGGTCTGCTTTTAATATGCATTCTCTTTTTCTCTTTTTTCAGATTGATGTTCAGCAAGTGATGGTGTATTGTGACCCCTCTTTGGCTATCCAGGAGGCCTGCTGTGAGATACCTGGAGCTCGGGTAATCATGTCTGTTTAAACCTCAGAAAATGCTCTTATACATGGTATTAAGCAAAATATCAAATACATTTGGTGTGGTGAGGTCATTTCTATTAGTGGTTGGCCGCTATGGGCTTTTAAATGGCTTTGTATACTGATATATAGAAAGCAGGGTGCATTACGGCCAATATAATGGAAAGATGTACCTATTCCAGTTTAAAATGAGATGTACACAACAAAAACAACACTTGTCTGGACAATGTTTATTGAATGGACAAAAAAATTGAATATGTTATCCTAGGCTGTTGGTAGATTTTGTACTGTAACAAAAGGAAATGACTTGGCCATTTTCATATCATCAACATGTAATTTGTCTGATAAATCACTCTCAATAATTTCATTTTGTAGCATAAAGGATATGTCAAGGCTCAATTAATGTTTGTCTGCATTTTTTGGGCAACTACACAAGAAAAACCATTAAATTAAGTTGTTTGATCAGACAATTTAAGGAATAGTGTTGTTATTGTTTGCTAAAACTATTAAAATATTTTTTGTTAATTAAAATGAAGCTTAAACAAAATGAAATATAAATATTAGATGAAATACTTAAACTTAAAAAAGAAAGAAATTATTGCCTTTGCAGGTTACTGAAGTAAGTTTGTTGGAAGTACTAGAATTACTAAAATAAAAAACCTAAATATAAATAAAATACAAAACTAATAATGTCAAAAGCACATAACTACTATTTTACTATTTACTAATTACGAACATTTTAAAATAAAAGCTAATTCTAAATATTAATAATTGCTATAATAGTTTGCTGGCTGCTGAAAATTCAGCTTTTACTATATTTTTTTATCAAATATGTATTTTGAGCCATTTTAAAGGCTATTGTATATTTTTATTCCCACATAAAAAGATCTGATTACTTGTTGAATCATCACAATAATCGACTGATTACTTGATTATAAAAATTAGTGACAGCCCTAAAACATTTCAGAATGGACCTGCAGTGCTTTCAGTCTAATAAAACCACTAACCACAGTAACTGGTGAGCAAAAAAAGTTATTCAAGCCCTGAATACATGCAACTAACCCTGAACCAAATCTAATCCTAAACCTAACTCTAGAGTGAATACTGTAATACCAACTGTAATAGTGAAAATAAGAGAAAAATAAGTTAGTGAGAAATTTTTTCTTTTCTTTTTTTCGGTGAACTGCTTCTCTGAATATGAAGCAGTTTGCATCAAAGTAACTTAGTAACAAAGTAAAAGTTGACTCCTACAGAGTCATTTAACAATGTATGGTCTCATGCATATACAATAAACTATTGGATGGTTTACCCTAAGGGATTGAACCTACCACAGACCAAGTCTATGTAGGTAAAATAAATATAATCAAAAATATATCAAAAAAGGTGTTTTTCCCAGCATTGTAAAGTAATATTTCACCCAAGCTGATGAAACACTTGCACATGTTTTCAATGATCACAGCGGAGGCAAAGCTCATGTTTTGCTAAGGGAATGGATGCGTTCTTTCTGTCAAAAAAGCATTGTTGTAGTTGTACTTGATGGATCAAGCTCCAGCAGCGGCTCAGCTTCCATCGGGACAGCTGTGGTGGAGGAACAGCGCCTGAGTCATCGATGTGGGAGTGCTGCTTTATTTGAGGATTTGGAATTTGGTGCGTTTCTCCTTTCTGAATTGATCAGAGCTTTGGCAAGACTTGCTGAATCAAAACGGCTCACAGGAATGTGTCACATTTGCAGATAACTTCAGCCTGTATGAAAAGCATCCAGCCACCCACAGACTGAATAGTAAAGAAGGTAGAGATCAGGAAATGTCACCTGTGAAACTTATTTGACAAAGGAAGTGCACATGGGAATGGGTACAGCCAACTCTGAGCTGGTATTTTGAATTTGCTGCAATTTTGGATCAGAGGATATTTCACAGCCAAGAACTATTAGATATCATTAGTTGTGAGCCAGATGGACCATTTTTAGTCTGAAAAGATGATTCAGTGATTATTCCCTTTACATGTTACCTACCAGTTTGTGAGGTAAGATACGAATAACATTCATGTGACTAAAACATGAAGGTTTCTGTTGTGAATGTAAGCTAACAAAGTTCTTTGTGCTCTGTTGTTTTGAGGCGGATGCTCAAAGCTCCCTGCGAGCAGTGTTTAAAATGGAAACAAGAGCAACTATTTCCCCCAAAAGCATGTGCTCTAACATGGCTTTTTAAAAGCAGAGGAGTTAGCGATTACATCTTTGAGACGCAGAGGAAAAGATGTCTTAGGTCGCAGATTTCTTCAAAGACCATATTTGTTGAAAGTATCAATACCAGGAAGAGTACATGAGAAGGATTTTTGATTTACAGTACATGAAATCCAATGTTATTTTTGTATTATTTATGTACTATTATGGTATGTATTCATAGTTTGAAGTAGCTTTTATTTTTTATATTTCCAGTTTAAGTTTTATGAAATTTAGTTTTGTGCTTTTGTCATTTTTATTAGTTTTAGTGTTTTTAATATTAGCTATTTAGCTTTCTAGTCGTGTCGTAATTTCAACCTAAACTTATTTCAGGTATTTAGTTAAGTAACATTTCTAATTTCTGACGTTTTTCAGCTAATATTTATATTTTATTTCAGTTGATGAAATAGTTTTATTTAAAGTGCACCAAATATGCTATTTTAAAGGTTCCTAATTTTGTTTTGGAGGTCTCCTACAATAGGTTTACATGTATCCAAGGTAATATAAAAACACTTTAATTTTCTCTATATAATATACATTGCAGTATCGCTTCTTTTCTCACAGTGTCTGAAATGGTTTGATAAAGGTTTCGGTCTCTCTAAACCCCTCCTTTCTGAAAGTCTACTGTGCTCTGATTGGTCAGATGGCCCAGTCTCTTGTCTTTGGTCTACCGCTTACAGCGCGTGTCAGAAATGAAACGGCTATTACCATACCTGAATTTCGGCTCTGTAGGATTCCTCAGCACTTGTATACACCGTGATATTAAGTAATGATGGCGATGGGTTCCAGTAAGACTGCAAACACTGATGACTTGTTTCAGTTCAGAATTGCTTGTTTTTTTTGGCGGGGGGGATGTAGTGGAGGCTAAACGCACGTAAACGGCGTTTACGCACCTCCCAAAATTTGGAAATAGCGTTTGCCCACCTCCAAAGTGCGTTTATCCACCTCTAAATTTCACGTTATTTGAGCGGACTTTGCTTTTCCAGTGCGTGATCGCCGACCGGCACATGATTCGAGCATTTGGGCCGTTAACTACAGAGCAGAACGTGCAGCGCGCAAACACGGAGCAGAGAGCGCAGCGCGCCGAGTTGAGTAAAGCTGGCAGTAAATTCACAGATTCGAACTTCCCGGGTCAATAACTCGTGAGCTAAACGTTGTTACTACACAAATAACACCTCTTTTTAATCGTAGTAATGTAGACAAGCAGCTACAACCAATTTTTTCTCAAAACGAGCTTTCCCTCACAGTGGACAAAATACATTGATCTCTATGCGCAGGCGGCAGAGAGGCAGATCCGAAGGGACCGTCTGCAAAGTGCAAAACCCGAAAACAGTCAATAACTTCACTGTCACATAGTGTCATCAAAATAAGTTCACACATCACTGCTGTCCTGATGGTTATACTACAACACTTATTTTGTATAAATATCTTTTTGCATAATTTTTATGATTATTATTTATGAAAAATATTCAATAACTTCACTGAAATTCACTCTATTGTTGCCAAATTCAGTTTACACATCACTGCTGTTCTGATGGTTATACTACAACACTTATTTTTAAAAAAAGAAAAAGTTTTTAATTGTATGTAAAATTGTAAATGTACCTTTTTGATGATTTTTATTTTGAAAAATATTCAATAACTTAACTGTAATTCACTGTATTGTTGCCAAATTCAGTTTACACATCACCGATGTCCTGATGGTTATACTACAACACCTTGGTAGTACCATCAAATGATAGCCTATAGCGATGTCATCAGGATGCACATACACCGGTAGGCAGTGGCCCACCTTACCGGATGACCACGTCGTGGTCCACCAGAATTTATAGTTTACCCACCTCTTTTTTTACCACTACACCACTGGGGGGGAGAGACAATAATCGTGCACTTTGACCAACTTTGCAGACATTTTACATTCACAAACAGCTGTGTTAAACACTACATGAAAGGTAATATCTGAAAAAGCATAATAAGGTGACTTTAACAGCATCAACAAGGATCAAATTGGTTTGACTTGTGACCTTTGTGCTTCCATAGTGCCCACCAGATGCTCCCAAGAGTCGACGAGCTGCAGAGAACCAAGTGGAGTTCGTGCCCAATCCCTTCTCTCAGGTAAAGTATTGTTAAATTGTTAAAAATCTGTTTAACCAAAAATGGATGTTATTATGGAGATGCAGCACATAAACTCATTTGTTTGATGCTGCTCTTGAACATGAGCCACTGAAAGTGTGCAAGGGCCTCTAATGAATAGATCTTTCAGAAATTAAGAGAGGGGTTGTTAGTTATTGAATGTGGGATCTTGATCTTGAAATGGTTTGAAGTGTTTGAAGACACACATGTACTTGCTCTCAGTGGGAGCTATTAAGGGGGCGTGCAAACAGGATGCATTCATAAGCAACAAGAATACAATGGAATGGAATATGTTGAAGAGGCCTCGGGATGTGTTTTTAAAGGGGTGGTTGATTATGATTTCACTTTTCTAACTTTAGTCAGTGTGTAATGTTGCTGTTTGAGCACAAACAACATCTGAATATCAAAGTTCAAAGCAAAGGCAGATATTTGCTTTTAAAGAAATTGTTTTTTAAGGACTACAACAAACGGCTGGTAGGGACTACACGACATTCCTCCCGGGTTAGTGACATCACGAAACCTAAAATGTACATAAACCCCTCCCCCGGGAACACGCAGTCCAAGTTTAGAAGAGGAAGAGTTGTTGTAGTAGAGCACATTTGTGATTCTGCTCAAGCTGTTGCATCCATCTTTTCACATGCAATACAGTACGTAACACAAATGCAATATATAATGTCGGTCTGTAGGCAAACAGTTCCCACAAGAGCGATTTATAGATTATCATGACAGAATATGCTAATCAATAACTTGAAGATAGTTAACTCCACATCAGCAACATATATTAATCAACTAACCATTCAGAAACGTCCTGTTGCATTCTACATGTTGTCACTTCTTCTCGAGTCTCTCCATCATTGTCCGACTCCAATTTAAACATAAAAGGCAGAACAGTTTCTGACATTTTAGTGCTTGTCTGCGTGAGGTAATCGGAGCTGCCAACACACACACACACACACACACACACACAAAAGCTCTTGAAGCTCCGCCCTCTGTGCCGAGAGCAGCAGCTCATTTGCATTTTAAGGGACACACACGAAACAACGTGTTTTTACTGACCCTCAAATAGGGACAATTTGAACATGCTGTACACAATTATCTGTGGGGTATTTTGAGCTAAAACTTCACAAACACACTCTGGGGACAACAGAGACTTATTTTACATATTGTAAAAAGGGCATTATACCACCCCTTTAAACAAACTGAATTGTTGAATGAAATGAAACACAGATTCACAATGGCCAAAAACATCCATCAAATGCATTTGTGCATATTAACCAACAATTAAAAGTGGTGCAAACAGAACAAATCCTGTGTGTATGCACCACACAGCCCAGAGAGGTGATCTTCCTATAATAGGTTTACCAGGTTTACCCTTTGGGCAAATATGCTAATAATATACTCATTTGCAGCATCCAGTTGAGTTTTTCGTACATTTCCCCTGTTAGAACACATGAATGGTTCAACCCAGCAGCATTACAGCACATAAATAGATGAAGAGATGAGATGAAGATGTGATGCAGGCTGATAAATATTTCTCATCCTGATATTCGACATAAAAATGACACAGTTAGTGGCCATTAAGCATCCCACTAGCAGGCAGTTGAACGAGCTCTTCTGCAGAAACTGGAAATGAACGTAAATTCTTATGAACAATGCCCAGTGGGCTGTAGCAGTGCTGAAATCAAACATTCTCTGCTTCCACTGCTCTTTTCTTTATTTTATTCTTGTTCCTGCAGTCCTGGTATGTGCACGTGTATTCCTGCACCTACATGTTGTCCGTCTTGCGCTCTCTTTCTTATTTTTAGGGGTTATTTTGCATGCTTAATAAATTGTTAATAAATTGAAAGCATTGCTATTCAACTATGGTTGCAAGTTCAGTCGTTACCAACAAAGTTCAGCGATTTGGTGTTTCCTGAAACTTCACAAGTTTCGCAAGCAGCATCGCAAACTTATGTGGTTGGAACTACTTCTTTCGAGCTCTGGTTAGTAGCATAGTTTCTTGTTACCATAGCATGTGGACTTAAATAGGTCATGATCTTGGGCACAATAAGCAAGCTAACATTCAGTCCATTCGTTATCTATATATCTATACCATTTAAATATATATATATATATATATACATTTTAATCTAGGTATTTTTGCATGTCAAACAATTTGGCCAACGCCTCTTCTTGTCGACTAACGTTTGGTCGACTATTAGGAGGCAGCCATAATATTAGGACATTCTTTCTCAAAAATATATTTATAAAAACTGTTTCTATGGACTTTTGATTTGATAAAGAAGACACTCTGGCATTCGGCTAAATACCTCCTCATGTGTTCCATGGAAAAAGAACAATTATGTTGGTTTGGAGGAACATAGGGGTGAGTAAATGATAGACTTTTTAGATGAACTATCCTTCTGCTGGCCAACCATACTCTATAAACAAAACTCTACCAAAGGTGCATGACATAGAGCTGAAGTTTGCATCAGCTGCAATGAGTACACGCAATTGCACTGACCCCAACACATCATTCTACGTCTCTACCTTCTCCAGGAATAACCTTAGTTCAGTCTTCCAGATAACAATAACTTCTTCTTAGACCAGGGATTTGGATGCTATTTCCCCCTAAAAAAAAAAAGAAATTCATCAGCAGTTTCTCAATGATGTTGGCGTGGGCTGCTCTTGTTGTTTCTCCTGGCAGCAGTGAGTCATGATCATTAGCAGGGCTAATAAAAAGCTGGTTGGTGAATTCACTTCAGCTGGTCTCCAACTGGTCACATATCTTCTCCGCTTGCCACGTGTATTGTTTCATATACACTCACACATGCAACATAATTACATCCAGAGGGCTCTGTATTAGAGCCAAACACACTCAAAGCAACTTGTTACATCCACACACATTTACACGTGCATCAACATGTAGTTTTTCTTTTGCAAGGTAAAACAATGAGTCACAAGTACAGTAGAACATTTGAGGTGGAAATTATGCAAATGCTCTTTATCTCTGCTGCCATATAGTAGAGACAGAGGAATTAGCTCCATTGGTACACATTAGATGTATCAATTCGTGTGCTTTCATGCCACTTCCTGTCTCAGTATTTACTCATTTCATCCCTCTGATAAAATGTTAGCAGCGCTAACAAATTAATGTATGAAATTGAGTAATTGTCTGAATTTAGACAGCATGGCTCAATCATTTTCTAAATTAGTATTTTTTTCTTTAAAATGATTTGAAGCACAATTACATAAGATATATGTTGAATGAAGTTTATTTTTCTTACCCGCGTAACACAAATTACATTTTTCTTGTTTTAAGCACAAATCTAATAAGGTTTAAGCTTAAAAAATTTAGTAAGAAAAGCTATATATAAAAAAAAAATGGATAAGAAAAACTAAAACGTCAGAAAATGTCTTGTTATTATAATATCTTACTATCTTGCACTATAAGTTTATGTCAACCTATTCTACTAACCTTAAACCTAATAGTCTACTAATACTCTAATGAGAGTTAGTTGACATGTAGTTGCAAAGTTACTTGTAGTTTTTAGACTGTCTTAAGTGGACTATAAATAAAGTGTACATTCAGTTAACCATTAACTATTGGCTTATTTCTGCTTATTTATCCTTCAAATGTTTAATAAGTTGTAAATAATATGTATATGTTCAGTTAAAGGGATAGTTCACCTTAAAATTAATATGATTAAGGGTGTACGGCATTAGAACAACGCCAGGGTGAGTGAATGATGGCTTAATTTTCACTTTAGGGTGAACTATCCCTTTATTTATTGATTACTGGTTTGTTAAAGCTTAATTTCTGCATAAATAATGGGTAATATGCCTTTGTGTTCAGTTAATCATTAACATAATTATGGAACCTTAAAAGAAAGTGTTACAGTTCAATACATTTGTAGTTGCATTACTTAAAAAAAAACTGCCATGTTTTGCCTACGTGTGCATGAGATCATGCACAAATGATGGTGTGTGTGTGTGTGTGTGTGTGTGTGTGTGTGTGTGTGTGTGTGTGTGTGTGTTAATTTGAGGAATTTTTCCATAGTTGTAACCAGACAGCATCACAGCTGTGAGCTTAAGCTCAGCACACTCATACTTCCAGCCTTTTTTTCCCAAAAAAATAAAAATAAAAATAAAACATGCTCCCATGTTTTCCTCTGACCCAGGTTACTGTCTTGTAGCATAGCAGTCTGTGTTTTACGACGGACTGTAATGAGTTCCAGGCTGTGTTGGACGCTGCTAGCATTAGCCTACTTCTGCATTAACCCCTTCCTCCTACGCAGATCCTCAATCCACCCCGCATTAAAGTCCCTTAAAATCACAGCATTCCTCAGTCATTGCTTTCTTTTGAGCTCACCGTCAAGGAGAAATTCATGAGCTGAGACGTGCACGGTTGCAGCTAAACAAAGTTCCCTGCATTATTCATGCGCTCATTCCACTAGGGTTTTTGGAACAGGTCATCATAATTCTCTTCCATCCTGTGCAAGCTTGTAGCTATATGAACACCATGTCCATTTCGAGTTCTTTTCAGAACCCTGTTTTTAGTGTTTGCATGCATGTATGCACAATCAGCAATTTCTAATCTGGATCTCAGGGTATGACTGGAGATTAGGTACTGAGCACTTTTCTTCCGTACTTTCTTTAAAAAAAAAATCATTTCTCTTTTCTTTTCCATGCCTATCCAGTCTGATCAGCCTTCCCTATGCTATGTTTGCTTTCTCTGCTCGGACATGACTCAAGGATTTACTTTCACATGTGCTCTACAAACACATCTTTTGTTTTTCTGTCTATCGCTTATGTTCTCTTTCAAATCATGTCCCTCCTCACTGCACTTCCCCCTCTCTTTTCCTGCCAGTTCTCCTCCTCATTTTGCTCTCTTTCAAAAGAGTCTCATTCACTGTTGATCATACTGACGAAACTGACCGTAAAAGTAATATGACAATACAAACAGATTTGTATTAAGCAAACACTTGAGTGCGCCAACATCAGGTCAGCAGAACTTTGTAAGATAAGAAAGGAGTAAGAGAAGGTGTTTTACGTACATAGACCCTATTTAGGGGGCTTCAGCTCTTCTATCTTTCATCTCAGTCCCTCCTAAAAAATTGTGATTGTGTGATCTCTCTTTATACTGCAGTGAGATAACAAAATATATAGGCAAAACATATTTTAAGATATGTCAGTGCAAGTTGCTCTCAGTTAAGACAGCTTAAACATGCATTTTAGTCTGAGACTAGGCTTAAGCCTTGTCTGTGAAACCGGGCACTTGATGTGATGCCTCATATTGATGCACATGCCATCTTTCCATGCGGAGTAAAAGCATAAAATAAATTGCAGAAACATTTTTATATTATAAGAAAAGAAAACAAATCGGACTGCCATCATGTTTCAGAAATCTGACCTTTTTTGTCCGTTTCTTTGTTTTTATGTTCTACAGGCAATCCTCGGATCCAAGGAACTGGCGGAAAAAGTAAGTTATTTGAATTAAGTCTACCGAAAAATGATTTATGAATAGCAACAGACCGTCCCAATTATGAAGCTCCAAACCTGACATAAAGAAGTGCGGCCCCTGCAGATTCCACCCAATAGCTAGAAATTCAGTTTAATTGGTAAGTAATTTGCTGCGTGCTGAGTTTCAGTGGGAAGAACATTGACACTGACCCTGATAAACACATAAGATAATTTGCTACTGATAACAGATCATATTGTGTGATAATACACCAAACTGGATCCAGAGAAACTTTTGCCTGGTATAAATGTTTTGCTTCTCTGGCACAATACGAGAATACCGCCCATGTTTCTTACACAAAACTCCTGTTAGGTTGTCACCTTTCCCCCTCTCTGCACCCACTCAACACTCATGGTTTATGACTCATAGAGAAAAGGTATTGCCTGCTTTCAAATAAAATGCAAAGCCTGAAAATGCCAGTATTTGAGTGGGATGCAGCAAGTGGTATTTGTGGTTTTGGTTTGATTCACAGAGCTAAACAATGGGTCAATGGCCCTGTCCCAAATTGTTTTATATCATTGCTATTGTAAAATAAAAAAATAAAAAAACTTTACAAAACCACAAATGAAAATTAGAAACTATGCCTTGACAACTAACTGAAACATTACTAAAAGTATAAATATGAATCTGTCAAAAAAACAAAACTCAAGACTCTTCCCTCCTTTTATTTTTGTTTATCTATCTTATTAAAGCACAAATCGAGGTTACAATGAGGCACAATGGAAGTAAACACATTTTTTGGAGTATTTAAAAGCAGATGTCTGAAGCTTACAGGCCTGGTTTCACAGACAGGGTTTAGATTAAGCCAGGATTAAGCCTTAGATAAATTACATGGTGACCGGGAGGTTCACTTAGTTTGGTCATGGCCATAACATATAAACTCGTGGGAACGTGAAAATATATCGTGGCCGTGACTCCGCGAGATATTAATTTGTGGGAATGTCATATTAACTTGGGAACGAACGTGATAAGTAGTGGCCACAAGTTAAATACATAAACAACCTTACGTGCGTGGCCTTAGCAACCTGGAATTATCAGAAAAGGATAGGCCTATGATAATCTATATTTTTAATTAAGAATGACAAAATGTCATTGCGAAAAAATATAAATTGGATGTAACTTTACACAGAAAAGGTTAGTATGTGATTTTCCCCCCGCAAAATTAATATTAACGCACGTTTTGTTTACATCTTGTGGCTAAGTAGCTATTTTAGCGTTAATAGGTTGGCCCCATTTACCTCCATAGTAAGTCCTTCGCTGTAACTCAGATCTGAGCTTTTTTTTACAGAAAAGAAAGGACAAGTTGAAATTAAATTTTGTGATGATCAATATTATGCCACGAATGCTCCTGTTTAAGCTTAACTTGTATTGAACCAACCCTGAATATTCCTCTAGCATAGCAATGAGCTTACAATCGGTCTGACAAACAAACTCTCTTAAAATGATATCGTTTCTAACAGTAGGCTCGCACATAAATCCATCGATTCATGCGAACAGAGCGAGTGCGTGCAAATCTCAAGGAGTTGATTTTCATCACGTTGCTTTCTTCTGTGTGCACCTCTGGAAAGAATGAATCAGCCCAGTGCGTCAGCCAACCGTTCTCAAAGCTGCGGCACGGGCACCTTCTCTCTTACCTCACCACATCAATGCGAGTTAACCGCCTGTTGGCTGAGCAAAACTCCATGGGTAGCCTAGTAGATTTAGTTTTAATTGTGCTCCTCCTCGTCTAAAAACGAACAGTTATTTATTAGTATTTCACTTTGGGTGCCTCCCCCTCCCCTATAGCAGTGCAGCTGGCTTTGGTGAACATTGCCGTGAGTAGTCTTCTGTTCTTATTGATCTTTGTCTCCCATGAGAGAACCAAGCCAAGCTGAAATGACACGCTGTCGTGGTCCTGCATTATCCCATGCCGATTAACATTATGTTGCACTGCCACCCGCAGGCCAACATATGTTACAACGTCAAAGGCAAAGCTGGATTAGAGTAGAGTGGAGCGAAAAAATACTAAATCCAAAAATCATACTTTAGAAAATTAGTGGTCATGGATAGGAACAACTGGGTTTTCTCTTTTTTCCAGTGTGCAGGCTGTTTACTGCTCAATGAGGAATCGAGTGTGGGTATTCACATTCAGTTTGTAGTGTGCAGCATGTATAATGGCTGTGTTGGTAGGCAGCAGGATTTGCATGCATGAGTGTGCATGAGTCCTGCGTGCAGTGTTAGCACGCCTTTGGAAAGAGATGCATTTACATCTTTGAAAATCTGGCATAGATTTAGGATGCTTGTAAAGTTTGAATGTTTAAAGTTTGGCCAGACTTTCTGCTACCTTTGAGGAATTGTATGAGAAGCAGCCAATGCACTTGCAAAGCTACATGCACTGTGTAGTGTTCTTAATGCATTTTGCTTGGAAGAAAAATGGCAGATTTGAGTTTTGTTTGTGCAGTGCCAGATTTTTTTGCAGTGTCAAGGATTAATCAGGGCTTTTACCACCACGTCACATGCTCTATTCCATATTTGCATGTACACAATTCAAATCTTGGCACAGTAAACACATTCACTGTATATGTTTTTTGCTTTTGGCCCTTGCCAGCTTAGTCCAAGCTGGTCTTTTTTTTTTTAGAGGGGGTTCATATGAAATTGTGTTATACATGCAATACATTCTTTATTGAATATTGCAGGTTATCCAGGAGGGTTATGCGGGTCAGTCAGGCCTCAAAGGAGAAAAGGGAGAGCAGGTAAGAAATGGCGATCTTTGAGCAAGTATGTTTGTGCGCAAAATCCCACTCTCTGTCCAGGCCTGGGAATAAATGATTACAGCGCTGTTTAGTTTGGCATTTTAAACAAATGCCTCATTAGGAGCTAGCTTCTGTGCAAGTGATCCAGCTTGGCCAACTACTCAAAACTTTCATTATTACTGGCATCTATTCACGCTTCAGGTCAAAAAGTGACAGATTTTTATTATACTATATTTTAATTCGATAATGTTTTATTTATTTAATATTTTGTATTTTCAGGGGATTTTATGGTACTAGGTTATATTTATGCAGTAGTTATAATCC
Source organism: Leuciscus leuciscus (assembly GCF_965113295.1). NCBI lineage: Eukaryota > Metazoa > Chordata > Actinopteri > Cypriniformes > Leuciscidae > Leuciscus > Leuciscus leuciscus. Next base: position 7,227,782 of record NC_138736.1, read on the forward strand.
ATTTATTAACTTTTTGAGATTATGAAAATTCCAACTTAAACTGTCATAAATAAATCTTTAATGCTTTGGAGCACAGACTTGAGTTTATTAACTCTTTAATTACACTTGGAAGATTATTGCTGAAGTGAAAATGCAAAAAAAAAAAAAAAAAAAAAAGTCAAAATTGTACATTTATTGTTGTAAAAAAAAAAAAAAAAAAAAAAAACATTTTATATGAAATATGCATTTACCAAAACGCGTTTTACTCTAAAACGGTGAAACAATCAAAGCCATACATCTAAACAAGCTGTGTTTCAAATTTAAGGTTGATATCTCCAAAAAATTGCTTTCATTAAGATTTTGTTTTGGCGAGTATGAAATGCTTCCACTTGATGAAATTCGATGTTTCCAATGCCATCATTTTTGACCCCGAGGAGCACAAGTGTGACTATTTTTTTCAGGACCATTTAACCTTTTTGAATCGTGTGTATGTGTGCGTGCGTGCGTGCATCTGTGCGTCCGGCCAAAACCTTTACCAAGTTTCGTTACATTCCGATGAAGTAAAAAAAAAAAAAGTGTTTAAAAGCTCCAGAGGTTTAAAATATGAATTACTTTAATGAAGAACCCTTAGAGTCTTCAAGATGGAGACTGATACGAGGCATTTCAAAAGCAAGACTGTTGCTGTATATGTGTGTGATATTGTTCCTTAAATTGTTCATATAAAATGTTTGATCTCACAGGGTTTGGACTGTACTGGTGCTGGAGTTCCTGGACGAGTGAGTCAATATGGTTTTTGCATTTGCATTCTGGCACTGACATAAAATAACATCAATTTTATAACATATAACATAAAAAATGATATATATATATATATATATATATATATATCAGGCCTAATATATATTTAACATTTTCAACAGGCCTAATATATAGTATATTAGGGCTGTCGATTTAACACGTTAATTTAATTAATTAGTTATGTTAAAATTTAATAACGCATTTAAACACTCAATTTTAGCAATGAAAATAATACCTATAAAGTCAGAGAAGAACTGTTGTGCGTCTCAAGCAACATGCAGAGGTGTTTAATTTCTGAATTAATCTGTGTTTTGAGCGAATCAATCTGGCCATTAATAAAGAGAGCCATTTACTTAATTCCTGAATGAATCAGCCGTTTGAACGAATTGAAATCTTAATTAATTAATTACATTAATTAATCGCCACTTCTTGTAATTAATTACATTAAAAAATCGTATTTTCTTAACAGCCCTAAATGGCCTATATATTAAAGAATATAAAATAAAATATATTTTAAATTAGATTATCAGCATAGCAATTTGCATGAGTCTTAGTTTAATTTTAGTATTGTTTTCAAGTTTAAATTAGATTATCAATCCCAGATTTTCTTTGTGGTCTCCTCTGAATGTAAATGCATTACTTGGATGACATGTTGTATCTGTGTGTTTTAGTGCTTAGAAGGTGTTAAAGGGGAGAAAGGAGAGAAGGGCGAGTCGGTAAGTGTGTGCGCCAACCTTGTCTTTTAGAGAGAGAGGTGGGCGATCGAATTTTTGTCCAACAGGCTTCACTGAAGCAGAGGGGATATCTTGATACTATTTCTGGCTATTGATTCGCCCATTTCTCATTCTCTTACGTTTCAGGGTCTGGCTGCCAACTGGGGGGAAGCTATAGGAGTGAAGGTAAAGGAAGATGGCATCGTGTTGATATAATGTGTATGAGTGTATTAGAGCTTACCACTTACTTCTCTGTCTCCTCTCTCTCATATGCGTACTCAGGGGGACAAAGGGCAGAAAGGAGAAATCGGAGCCCCAGGTCTGGCCGGAAGTCCAGGCAAAGATGTAAGTGACTAGCATTTGATGTGAAACTCAAACATGCTCTTTATTTATGCCCTACTTTAAGTACATTGTATATTCAACATTCCTCTAGTTCCCCTCCTTCAGACATGTTGGAATATTTCAGTGTCTCGCTGCAAGAGTGTATTAAAAAAATAATGAACGATTGTGTAATCTATCACATACACATTATGTCTCTGTGCACATATTTGAATTTTAAAAGGATTTTAAAATCCTTTATATTGTTTAAAGTGGCTCCATATATTCAAAGCGCTCAGCTGCGAAAAGCATTATGTATTGGACTCTTATATACTCTCTGCTGCCTTTTCTTTTGATTAGCTATCTCTTTGGGTGTTAAATCTTCTTAATGCTGCATAGATTACATAAGCCAACAAAGAGCCACAAATCAATGCAGCCTTATTGATTCTTTTAAATGGATAGTCGGGTTGTATTATGCTTAATCTTTTCTATTCCGTATACAAAGCATATCTAAGGGGATGGCGAATATGGCCGAGCCGGCTAATGCATACTTGGAATTTTCCTTTGCACTGTTTATCTATCTAAGCCTCAAGTCCTCGGTGAACTGACTTGTTTGATTCCTGTTGGAGGGTTGTTATGTAAGCAGTGCGATACTGCTAATGCCAATGTTTGAGATGAACTCAAGCTAATGATCTTTTATTGGTCTTGCCTGTCATAGGGTCGAGCTAATCCTATTTGTGTGGTGGGCCCCAAAGGACAAAAGGTAAAACGGACTGATCCTCTTGGGATTTATTTAACGGTTTTCTGGGATACTATAAATGAACACTAGATTTGTGGTATCATTATTTTTAGTGCTTGTTATGCACAGCCAGTGTTTCTCAGCTCTGATTAATTCACAGGGCGTTCCCGGTGTGGTCGGTCCGGAGGGGCTTGCAGGGGAACCAGGACGCCCAGGCCTTCCTGGACTGCCCGGAGTTGGGAAACCAGGACCACCAGTAGGAATATTCATCACTTAAATACAGTCTTTCTAGACAATTTTAAGATTCTAAATAGAGGTTTTATTACCTTTTTAAAGTTACAACATTTTGGATGTATTGTTTTTGAGTTTGTTGGATAGAAATTCTAGATTTGCTAGAAAGTTCAATATACAGCAAAACTACTTGGGATTGTTGTCGAAATGCACTGAGCTGACCTTGAGCTGACTTTGAAAATTACATTTTGTCACTTATTTGATCAGACTGCCAATTACACCAGAATTGGGGGAAAAAACTAATACAAATCAATGAATTAAAAGTATTTTTTAGGTCATTATATATACACTACGGTTCACAAGTTTGGGGTCAGTAAGATTAAATAATACAAATGTTTCTATTTATCAAAAAATCAATTTTACAAGAACATTATACAGCACAAATGTTTTCAACGTTAATAACTAAGCCTGCATATTAGAATGATTTCTGAAGGATCTGAAGAATAATAGAATGATTTCTGACACTGAAGACTGGAGTAATGATGCTGAAAATTCAACTTTACTATCACAGAAATAAATTACATTTTAAATGTATGATAATAGTTCAAAATATTACTGTTTTTACTGCATTTCTGATCAAATAAATGCAGCTTTGGTGAGCATAAGAGACTACTTTCAAAAACTAAAAAATATAAGTGACCCCAAACTTTTGAACAGTAGTATAGAATTGAATAATTAACATATAATTAAATAATTAACACCTAATTTGGGTTACACTTTAGTTTAGGGTCCAATTCTCACTACTACCAAACTATTAACCTACGACTTTTACCTCAATAAACTCCTAATTACTGCTTATTAATAGTTAGTTGTTACGTTTAGGTATTGGATAGGATTAAGAATGTAGAATAAGGTCATGCAGAATAAGGCATTCATATGTGCTTTACTAATAAACAGCCAATATCCTAGTAATATGCATGCTAATAAGCAACTAGTTAATAGTGAGAATTGGACCCTAAAATAAAGTGTTACCATAATTTGTTAACAAAAGCTTATGATTCTTACACAGTTTGTTCATTGTGATAATTTTCACAAATGATCACAACTTTTATGAATTTGAAGCGTAAACAAAATCAGCAGGAGTAAAAATCGAACTACACCACGGTCACATGACTTCAACGTCACCATCACTAAGCTTCTGACAACTCTTTTAGTCTTCGTTTAAAACATTTTCCCTGAAAGTTTGAGTTATAATAGTTTGCAAGAGTGCGATTATGAACGCAACAAGGCTGTGAAATCGGACTAGTGAGTAGATGAGTTTACCTGTTCGGCTGATGATGTTTAATGTCCCCGGCAACCTCTGTGGTCCCTTTTAGCCACTTGTTAGCAACCGCTATTTACAAGACAAGTAAAAGCTTTAAAAAAATCACAAGAGAGTAATACTGATGTATTTTATACCGTAGAATAAAATGTGACAATATCTTGAGCTTGTATTCACCTTATTTCAAGCATTTAACCAAAAATTAATTATAAAAAAAAACATTGACTTTAGGACGATGGAACCAGAAGTGCCTTATGCTAACTCTTTTCCGGGATTTGGCCTACAAAAATATGTAATCCCTGCACCACTCTATAGTGTAATAATCAGTACCTTAAGCATTTGTCTTTTTCTCACAGGGGCCCCCTGGTGGACCTGCAGAATCTAAAGGGGAGAAAGTATGTTTATCATTATATACCAGAGTATCTTTGATTATTGAGACTGAACTACAGGGATGTTTTCTTGCTTTGACCCCAAAGTGATGAAGATGTTAACTTATTTTTAATGTAAACGTACCATTTCCTTCCTCAATGTGTCTCATCCAGTTTCATATGTGCTAATAACAAAACAATCTGTACATGTCTAGGGGGATTCTGGGATACCTGGTGTAGACGGACAGCCTGGAGATCCTGTAAGTGCATTTTTTTCTCATTCTGACCTATAGAGAGATGTCAATGTGAAATGATGGTGTGTGCTGAATTGCTAATATGCAAGAAGCTAATTATCCTGATTTTCTATCACTATCCTGATTGTTCTGTCACTGTAAGGGACAAAATGTGTTTACTATCATCAGCACCATAATTAGTTTTATTACCACTGGAGCTATCAGCACATAATTTGCATTTGCAACTGAATGAGCTTCTGCGGTTCTAATCTCCATGCACACCCAATGACGTGTTTTGGTTTGCTGACAGGGTCCGAGAGGTCCTTCGGGACATAAAGGCGAGAAGGTAAGCTAAAGCAGTCTCAATTTCAGATTCTGCATGAAAATTGCTACTGTGTGTTGATTCTGCTCAGAATTCACAGAAAATCACAGTGAATATTCCTGCTTGTTATTGCTTTATTTTCTATTTAAAGGGACAGTTCACCATATAATTATTTACTCATTATTTACTCACTCATGTCATGTTGTTCAAAACCCATATTATGTTCTTTCTTGCATGGGGCGCAAATGTCCAATATGATTATTATTTTTTCCTTCATAGAAAAACCCTTTTGTTACTTGAAATAAAATAATTGTTAGCTGAAATTAAATAAAAGATAAAAATTTATTGTATTTTAGCTATTTTAATTTAGCTTTTTTTAAATATTTTGAATCAGCTTTTTTTATATTTTCATTTTTCATTTTAATTAATCTTTTTTAAAATAATTTTATTATTTGTTTTTGTCATTTTTATTTATATTACTATTTTAGGTTTTATATTCAGTTTTCAGGGTTTTTTTTTTGTGCTTCAAATGACAATTTTTTAAGTTTTTCATCTAATTATGTTTTAATTTAGCTTTGTTTCAATTAACAAAAATGTTTTCAGTAATTAACGATAATAACCCTGAGTCATTCAGGTTAGGAACAATAAAAACGCGAGTAAATGATGACAGAATTAGTATTTTTTGAAAATGCTTCTTTCTTTTCTTAGGGAGAATCGTGTGAACCATGTCCAGCGATCTCTTCGGAGTCTGGCATCACCATGCAGGGGCCTAAAGGAGAACCAGGGGCCCCAGGCAAAGGAAAACAAGGCCCACCTGTGAGTTTACTCCGAAACCAACTCGAGAAACTGCTTGTGATTATCACAAAAAGCTAAAAGCAGTTCATTATGTTTGATTCAATGTCTCTGTGTAGCATCCTGAAACTTTTTTTTTTAATTCTATTACTCAAATCTGTGCCTGGAAGGCACTTTATCATTGCAAAAAGATGCTGTTCACCTCAGTGGGCCCGCCATATTTGTGTTTGCCAAGCTCGATGAAATAAGCCAACAATCAGCGAGGTATTTTTCGCCTGCTGTTGTTGTGTTGAATGAGAAATGCTGTCGCCATTCTACTACCCTCTCGATGAGTGAACAGATATTCTATCATGGTTCATTATAGCTTCATTGACCTTCAGGTCTCTCTTTTCATCCATGAAACATTTCCACCCTCAAAGTTTAGACCACTTTCCACGTCAGATTCCATTTTACTCAGTGACTATGGTAAAGGCCCTTTCATTTTTAGCCCATTAAAATTTCTCCATTCTTTTCTGACAGAAAAGTATTCTATGCGGCTTACCATACAAAGCGCTTGTTCGTATTTCTCTGTAACGATTTCCAATACCATCACGATCTATTCCTCATACCTAGTTATAGGACAGAGAGTGAGAGCGTGGGATGCAGAAAGTGACAGGGTGCAAACGCGGGACATTGGCAGTGGGGAAGCTGCGGTCAGCTAGGATGATATTAGTGTCATGATTAAGGAGAATGATGCTCATACTCATATGGCTCTCTTTTCATAGGGCCCTACAGGAATGGATGGCAAATCAGGAGAGAAGGTGTGTGTTTACTGCTTACTTGTTTCTGACTGCATCGAAACCCAGTATAACACATGAATATATCCATGAATAGAGGGGGAATATCATAATTCATGTGCTTGCTAAGGCAAGCATCACTAACAGTATCGCTCCTACTTACTGTTTGATATTCCAACAAACCCTTAAACTTTCAGTATTAAACTTCAGCATGTAACGTGTCCTGCATCGTTTGTTGTATAGAAGTACCTCAAATCATTTGCTATTACTTTTGACTTAAAATTGTATCATTTACAATTAACACCAGCCAAATCTTTTTGAATAAAAAAAATAAAAATGACTAATAAAATTGGGCATTCACAAAGCACCAGCCAGTCTTTTGGATGAAAAAATAAACTACTCTAACACCATGAAGGCTATTTTTCCATGGGCAAATTCCACTCACATTTTCCTCTGTTCTTTTTTCAATCATCTTATTTTGTTCCCATGAGGTCCACTTATAATGTTAATCAAGATTTCTTGCACTAAAACTAGTCATAATTTAGCTTATGTTACCATTTTCCACCCTCTCTCTGACCCTTAGAATTAATTGGGCTGTTTTTGCTACTTTACATTTCAGGCTTTAGTGTAAATACCCTCTTTGCATGGGAAATTAGAAACAACACTTCTGACTATTAGTATGTATCCAACTTCCTTCTTATTACTTAATTACTGACCAGGGCACTTTATATCTGTTGTTGATGTGTAAATGCGCCATGATGTGTTAATGTATTCATTCTTGTTACATCGCAAACTTCTTTATAATGAGCCATTTTTAACAGCTTGCGCCTGCTACTGTCAGGATTTACTGAAGACACCCAGTGACAAATGAGTGATGAGAAGTCGTGGACACAGTTATTTTTGCGGCTGACCTTATTGCATTTGCATTTATAGGAGTTTCCCTTTCAGACACAAAATGTATGGGTGGAGAATATTTTAATTAATCATACAAAGTAATTGACTAAGGTTTGCATTAGTAGGTTTACTGGTATTTGCACCATTGTTTAACACCCAAAAACAGCATGTCTTACTGTGGTCAAAATCAAGATTTTAACTTTGTTTATATGTCTATGTGGTGTTTTTAATATGCTTTAAAGGTGCATTGTGTAATGTTTAGGAGGATCTGTTTACAGAAATGCAATGTCATATACATAACTATGGTTTCAGTGGTGTATAAAGACCTTACAAAACGAACCGTTATGTTTTTATTACCTTAGAATGAGCCATTTCCTTACATTCTACAGTACCGGTAGTCCTAACCGGACAAACGCGTTTCGTCACTATGTTGTTCTTCGTGCAAAGAAGCAAGCTAAAGTCAGTGAATAAAACACTGACACGATGAACAAGTAACAATAATATTCGCAATAACATATCATTTCTGAATACTGAATATTCTGAACATTCACTGAGATACACTGAACATTCTGAATACTGAATCAAGTAAACCTAATTTCCTAATTTATCTTTGTAAAGAAACCTCATTGCTTAACTGGCTACTCTCTGCTGTCTCAGACGACGACATCTTTTCCTGTCGGCTACCGTAACTTCTGTTGGTTGCAATTCGCAACCTCACCACTAGAATATATTAGCTACTAAAAATAACACAGTGCACCTTTAAGACAAACCATGTGTAAATTCATAAGTCAACACCATTGCTGTGTATTTTCTCCTTAAAGGGATACTCCACTTTTTTTGGAAACATTTTACAACTCACCCAGAGTTAAACAGTTTTAAGAGTTTAGAGTTTTACCATTTTCGAATCCATTCAGTCGATCTCCGGGTCTGGCGGTACCACTTTTAGCATAGCTTAGCATAGATCATTGAATCGGACAAGACCATTAGCATCTCTCTCAAAAAAAATGACCAAAGAGTTTCGATATTTTTCCTATTTAAAACTTGACTCTTCTGTAGTTACATCATGTACTAAGACCGACGGAAAATGAAAAGTTGCGATTTTCTAGGCTGATATGAACTATGTAATGATATGACGCAGCGCCTGAAAATAGTCGACCCCATAGTCTACCGAGCTGGGGACTATTTTCAGGCACTACGTCATATCATTACGCCTGCTGGAGCCATGGTACGGCAGCAAAGTTTCTTGATTATTACGCAGGAATGAGAGTATAGTTCCTAGCCATATCAGCCTAGAAAATCGCAACTTTTCATTTTCCATCAGTCTTAGTACACGATGTAACTACAGAAGAGTCAAGTTTTAAATAGGAAAAATATTGAAACTCTTTGGTCATTTTTTTGAGAGAGATGCTAATGGTCTTGTCCAATTCAATAATCTATGCTAAGCTATGCTAAAAGTGGTACCGCCAGACCCGGAGATCGGCTGAATGGATTCGAAAACGGTAAAACTCAACTGTTTAACTCTGGGGGAGTTGTAAAATGAGCAAAAAAAGTGGAGTATCCCTTTAAAACTGCAGTCAACCAAAGACAGTCTCAAAAACTCTGTTTGAAATCGCTGGTGTTTCTGACGTCTCAAACTACATTGTAACCAATCATGTCAACGTATGATCGTCATCAAGTGGATCTCTGAGCTGGTGTGAGTGAAGGGAGGCAGGGCTAATTTGCATATTCATAGAACCGCGTACACTAAATGAGGCAAGGGTGTAGATATGTGTAAACAGTGCCAGTTTAACCTTGTGTTGTTCTGTGCATCTGACAATAAAAGACTTGACTTGACTTGACTTGAGATATACGTTCAAGCTATTTTAAGGCATGAAGAAAAATTTTTCAAGGAAAAAACGCTTAAATATGTTATTTTGGTGATCAAAGATGCGTCTTAAGGGATACAATGATTAATGACTTCAAGGGGACTTAAAGCATTTTGTGCTTGACATGGCTGCAATAGTTAAGCTAGGAGGAGACACCACAGAGAACAGAGAGAATTATCTCCACTCCACTCATTTATTTTAAATGCAACAGAATGAACATATCGTTTGCAAAGCCACGTTATTTTTGATATACACTTCTCTTGGTAGATTGGTGGACTTGGTCATAATAGAAATGAAATGACTGCGTCTGTGTCCTTTTATTTGCCCGTTGTTAGTAGATCCCCTACAGAACTTTCCACTTCCATCGCTCTTTTATGGGATTGCGGTCTCATGCTAATTTGCCCTGTTTAGTGAATCTTGCCCTTAGTTTTCAATGTGTGTCGGTTTTTGTTTTTTGGACTTAGAAGAAAGTTTTGAGCTCTGAAGTTTACTTTGTTTGGATTTGAATGGGCATTTCTTTCCTTATTTAGGACTAGGCACTGAAAATTAACTATTAGTTAATTTATTTGGCTTATTTTAGTCTTAGATTTACCAATCCAAAATTCACAATATGACCACACACACACACACACACACACACACACACACACACACACAATGAAATATGCCTTGATATCAAAAGCTGCTTCCTGTTGAAGAAATTTGTTGGAGTGCTGAATCACTGACATTTTTTACAAACTGATTATCTTTCAGGGGGAGCCAGGAGCCGATGGGGCCAGAGGTGAAAAGGTGTGTCTGTCAGGTGTTGTCGAGAGAGATGAAGAATCTGTTCACCATTTGTGAATTACTTGACATTGCAACTTAATTTTGCAACATTTCTTAATGTCTTGCCATCTTTGCTCTGTTAGGGTGAACCATGTTCCGGCTGCCCTAACATTGGAGTTATTCCAGCAGGCCTGTTGAATGGGAATCAAAAGGGACAGAAGGGAGATCCAGGTGTTGGGCAGAAAGGAGAGCAGGTGAATGTTGTGGAGTGGTTTCTCATTGACAGCTAGCACACATCATTTAAAAAAGTTCTGCATCACTTCCTCCCATAAGTCCTGAAGTGCAGTAAATTACAACACAAACAGTTTTTGATATCCACTTCAGTATGTGTGCGCAGGGATATATATATTGGCTGATGCATAATCGCAGGCTACTCCACGCATTTGGCGCATTACGCTTCAGGCACAAATGCTTTTTTTAAAAAAAAAAATTTTTATGACACATTGGGGAATAAACCAACCAGTGCCTGTCATTTCATGTATGTTAATATGCACTATTCGTTTTCTTTCCTTTTGTTTTACTTGATATTCATGTACAGGGAGAAAGCATTTCACAAAAATAAGTTGGTTGTCAGATTTAGTGGAACATCTCTATACTTAATGTGATGAACTACACCTGTGGTTGCTCTCCAGGGCACCTGGGTGGAGAGAAACTGACTTCATACATCCATTTAAAATGACCTTGGGACCAGATGGTTAAAAGTAATTGCAAAAACTTAGCTTTGAGAAAACTTTGAGTGTTATTTGTTTTCTGATGCCAATAAAAGTGTAGCTTATGTGTCCAAATACTTTTGGTAGCCATTGTGCATGTCTACAGTGTTTATTGGCGTCAACTTTTCCACCATCGGGCCGAACGTTCTAAGAACAGTAAGTTATATTTTCACTTGAGCTTGGTTCAGCATCTTATTAAAACCCGTTCTCAGCATAGTTGGCTAACCCACAAGTTAATGGAATGGTTAAGCAAAGCAATGAGAACGGTTTCAGTTCGACGGTGGAAAAGCGGCTAATGGTTCCATATATAAACTTTAACTTCCATGGAACCTTTTCATTGCACAAAAGAGCAATGAAAAATTTTTTAGAAATAATAATGTGTGGACAGTAGTTTTTTTTCTTGTTTGATATGTTTATCCACTTGCCCAATTTCCAATTTGGTTACAGGGGAATCCAGGCAGCAAAGGAAACGAGGGGAAAACTGTAAGTAACTATATTGTTATTGTTTTATTTGTGTTTTCTTTTTACTTGCATCTGTGATTTATGGCTGACCTCAACATTAGATTAATATGCAGATGTTAATGTTTTTTAGGGCAAACCTGGTCCAAGAGGGCCAAGTGGGAAAGATGGAAATAAAGGAGCCCAGGTGATAAAGCTCAACTCAGAGTTTGTTATCCTGCACTAATTTTAAAGTGTTTTGATTGGATCCTCACAGAACCAGGAAACACAGAAACAGTGAAAATAGTGGAAGAATCAAATACAATTAAAAAATAAACTGCTGAATTATTGCTTAAAGACTGTGCAGCTGAGTTTAGTGTACCTACCTAATTTATATTTCATATACAATTTTAAACTAATAATATTTCACTATATTGCTGTATTTGTGATCAAATGAATGCAGCCTTAGTAAGCATAAGAAACTTCTTCTTTCAAAAACCTACCAACCCCAAAATTGTGAACGGTATCTGAGACTGCATTTAAAATCTGCATTCGTTCGAACCTTGAAAGTCGTAGGGTTTAAAAAATATTGAAAAAGAAAAATAATAAATGATTTTCTATATTATATTTATTTTATATAATATATATATATATATTTATATTTAAAAATGTGATCATCTCAAATTAACTTTTGGAGTTAATTCAGCTCGAGTTCCACCAAATAAAAAAACTAAGGCCTGGTTTCACAGACGGGGTTTAGATTAAGCAGGATTAGGCCTTAGTTCAATTAGGACCTTTAAGCTTTTACAAACATGCCTTTGAAAAAAAAAACATCACTGGTGTGCATCTTGAGACAAAACAATGGCACTGACTTATTTTAAGTTAAAAAGCATGTTGCTTTCAGTTAAAAAATGCATTTTAGTCTGGGACTAGGCTTAAACCTTGTCTGTGAAACCGGGGATAAAATTCTAAAACCCATGTTTATTTTTATGTTTATCAGCTTATCACTCAAATTGTTATACTGGCAATTTAATTTGTTATTAAAAATGTATTAAATTGAGTCCAAAATAGATGCATTTTCACTAGTGGCCTCATTTTTTACAGGGGGATTCTGGCCTACCTGGTTTAGGAACACCTGGTATAAAAGGTGAAAAGGTAAGTAAATGTTTTTACTGTGGTTTTCTCTTCTTCATTAGAAGTGTATAGATGTGCTTACATGGTACACATGTGTCTTCTATTAAAGGGTGACTGCCAAATCACTGCCTGTGAGCTGGGAAGTGGCCCATCTACGATAAAGGTCACCGGGGAACCAGGCCCTCCAGGACCTCCAGGCCCATCAGGTGAAGGAGTTGAGGGCAAACAGGTAAGCATGACTATTTTATATTCGCTCTATATAGGAAGAGGTTCTCAGTGTATTATTGTTAATTTTTTTTATTTGAGGAGCTAAAACCCACTGACTTTGCTTTCAAAATGGGTGTCTCAACAGGGGCCACCAGGTCTTCAAGGTTTCAAAGGAGAGAAAGTAAGTTAATTCTTTTTTTTAAAGCAGTGCAAATAATAGTGTGTTCACAATATGGGGGATTTTTATAGGGATTAAATATCATTTGTATGTGTGTAGGGTGATCAGGGTTTACAGGGAGACCCAGGTGTGGCTGGGACACCTGGAGCCCCAGGATATCAAGGAGAGGCAGGCAGGAACGGCCTTAATGGACTAAAAGGAGAAAAGGTCATTGATCATGTGGTCACATATTAATTACATTGCCTTAAATTATGCGCCATCACAGGATTTTTGAATAATCATTAATCATGTTGATATAATTGATTACACTTTTAGAATTAAGGTGTTATACGACTCATGTATAAGGCAAAAATATCTCACCAGATAAGAACGCTTGACCATCTGGGATCTCCTTTGCGATTTGAAAACATTCTGTCTTTTCTTATTGCATCTGTGTCTGCATCGCCAGGGAGACGCGTGTGACAGCTGTCCATCACTCCCTGAAGGAAATGGCAATGTTGCTGGCTTTCCAGGACCCAAGGGAGAGAGAGGAGAGCCGGGTTTGCCAGGCGAGGGCCGAGAAGGGAAACAGGTGCAGGTTTTTCTGTACAAATGCAAAACTCCAAATATAAAAACCAAATATTTACTTCAAATATGCGTCTTGTTGAGGAGAGATGTGCTGTAACTTATTTGAACTAGGAAAAATATATCTCTTTGATTAATATTCATAGTACTTAGTAGATGCCATTAAACATATGTAAAATATGTTTAAAATACTGACTTTAAGTTGTTTCATCATTGATTTGAGAGTTCAATGAAATATTCATGTTATATTTTGGTTGCAGTTAATACAAATGTAACTGGATTTGGCATATAAAATCATAATATCATAAAAAAAAAAAAAATCGTCTATCTATAAAAATCAGCATCTAGCAAAATCTGGACTCTTTCTTTATAATCTTCATTCTGTAGGGTCGACTAGGCCCACCTGGTGTCCAGGGACCTCCGGGGCTCAAAGGAAGTCAGGTAAAGTTACAAACCTGACTAATGCATACATCAGTCACATTTGTGTGCCAAAGTTATAAGAGTGACTGTGGAGTGATGCTTATGTTTATTACATTAGGGTGATGCTGGGCCTGCAGGTATTGGCTTTCCAGGACTGCAGGTGAATGAACAGCTATTGTAATCAGTCAGAAAAACTATACTATTTATACTATGTTTAGTGAAATGTACAAATGTCTTGGTTGTATTTAAATAATTCCTTGAATGCACCAGCCCTTTCTGATGCTTTGATGTTCTCACTCAGGGTGAGCAGGGACCTAGAGGTTTTCCCGGAGCTGCTGTAAGTGCACAAAAAAGTATCTTGTTCTTTGGTGTTCACACATGGATTTGGCCCATTGAGTGTGCAAATTAGCAGATTTTTGTTCTCTTTGAATTGTCTGTATTTTTTCTTGTCTACTGTTATCTGATACATACGCTACCGTTCAAAAGTTTGATGTTGGTAAATGTTTTTAAAGTATCTTTTGCTCTATAAGGCTGCATTGATTTGATCCAAAATACAGTAAAAACAGTAGTATTGTGAAATAGTATTACTATTTTAAATTACTGTATTTTATATATATTTTAAAATGTCATTTATTTCTGTGATGGCAAAGCTGAATTTTCAGCATCATTACCCCAGTCTTCAGTGTTACATGATCCTTCAGAAATCATTCAAATTTGCTGATTTGATGCTCAAGAAACATTTCTTATTATTATCAATGTTGAAAAATATGTTTATGGAAATAGAATGAATAGAAAAGAAATAGAAAGTTCAAAAGAACAGCATTTATTTTAAAAAGAAATCCTATAACATTATAGACGTCTTTACTGTCATTTTTGATCAATTTAATCCATCCTTGCTGAATCAAAGTATTATTTTCTTAACAAAAGAAAAACTAAATCTTACTAACCCCCAGATTTTTTAACAGTAGTGTATGAATCACAGCAATAAATAAAAACAGGCCTATTTATTATGCACCACATGTAAAAAACAAGTGTGAAAACAGTAATGTTTGTCCTACAGGGTCCAGAAGGACGTCAAGGACCCTCAGGGCCGATGGGACCAGCGGGTCAAAGGGTAGATCACCAATGCAATGACACAGCACTCTACATGCCAAAAGAAACACTGGACACGGACCTCACTATTATCCTAATGTGTTGCTTGATATCAATAGGGTTCAAAAGGAGAGATGGGACCACCAGGGCCACAAGGGCCAATGGCAATAGGACAAATCGGACCTCCGGTAAGAGCATGACATGCACAG
This sequence comes from Leuciscus leuciscus, assembly GCF_965113295.1. Taxonomy (NCBI): domain Eukaryota; kingdom Metazoa; phylum Chordata; class Actinopteri; order Cypriniformes; family Leuciscidae; genus Leuciscus; species Leuciscus leuciscus. The sequence goes on from NC_138736.1 coordinate 7,242,908, forward strand.
AACGATTTTCCCCAGCCAGGAAGGCAGACATTTTTTTTTTTCTGCCTCTCTTAATTGTAACAATTTAATGTTTAAATGCCACTATGTATGTACAGCAATGAGCCAAAACATTATGACCACCTGCCAAATATGCTGTTGGTCTTCCATATGCTGTTGGTCTTCCATTTGCTGCCAAAACCCGCTGAGGCATGGACTCTTCAAGACCTCTGAAGGTGTCCTGTGGTATCTGACATTAGCAGAAGAACCTTCAAGACCTGTAGTTTGCGAGGTGGAGCCGCTGTGGATCGAACTTGTTAGTCCAGCACATCCCACATATACTCAATTAGATTGAGATCTGGGGAATTTGGAGGCCAGAGCAACACCTTCGACTCTTCATTCATCATGTTCCTCAAACCATTCCTGAACAATGTGTGCAGTGTGGCAGGGTGCATTATCCTGCTTAAAGAGGACACTTCCCTCCTCTGCCCACTGCTGACCAACAGCAACCCACAATCCTTGCTGAAACTCTGACACAGTCGCCTTGCCATTACAGTTTGGCCCTTGTCAAAACCACTCAGATCTTTATTTCTGCCCATTTCTCCTGCATCCAACATGTTGATTATGAGAAAACTGATTGTATGCTTACCATCTAATCTACTCAGACCTTAATATGTGGCCTTGTAGGAGATAATGAATAATATTTGCTTCACTTGTGACTGGTCATGTTTTGGCTGTTTATCTGTTTTGTATAATAATGGAAGATAAGTGCATATTTCAGATTGATGCTGTTAATACTTGTGTGTTCACAATGTACTGATTCAGTAAAAATAAGGGAAATTAGGAGTGGAGTAAGACACAGCCAGTAAATTATTTTTATATATTGTGTTTCACAGGGTAGGAATGGTACGACAGGATCGCCTGGAATACCAGGGCAGGATGGGAGTCCTGTAAGTTATTTATTTATTCATTCATTCATTCCTCTCCAGCAGTCCTTTGATCATCTCCTTCAGCTTATTCCCTTATTGTGGCACACGCTCTGTCATTAACAAATTCATGCAACCATATTGTCCAGTGTTCATTGCTCCGGCGTATAGAGATGGCATCAAACGAACTTCCATAAACTGCGAAGACAAAAGCAACGAGGTTTTGTTGTCTTGCCAGAGCTCGTCTAATTAAAAAAAAGCAAAGTTAGCGCTGTCTGTTCTTGCATCAGATGTTAATCACCTGGGGCTTTGTCGCAGGGAGCTTGAGGAGCGAATCCAGAAACAGACTTGGGTCATATCCGACTCTGTCTGGATCCCTAACAGCAACACATTGTCTGCTTGCATCACGTCACCTATCGCTGCTCCTCCCCGATCCACACTCATCTCGCTGGCCCTGGAGAGTTACACACAATAACACTGTCTAACTGAGCCTTTGTGTGTGTGTTTCTTCTTGTCTTTCAGGGACTCACTGGGCCTAAGGGTGACAAGGTAAGTGTCTGGATCAGTGAGCTGGGGAGGCGATTTCGAGTTCCCCCGAAGCAGTGAGATTGTGTGTGTGTGTGTGTGTGGAGAGAACGAGGGATAGGAGGAGTAATGTTTAGAGCGACCGTCTGTATGCACAATGATGTGTCCACCCTGGAGACACAAACAGACGCAAAAGTCTGACAGAAGAGTTTGACAGTGCTGAAAAAGTTAAAAATGCCCTCGAGCTAAAACAGGACTATTAATTGGTGAATATAACAGCTGTCATCTGTAATCTGACAACATCACAGAGTATCAAAGAGAAAGGAAGTGAGCGTGAGGGAGATGAGAAAGAGAGACCTCGAAAGCAAAGGCCTGGAAATGCTTCATTCTTTAATGTCCTTTGCTGTCTCCCAGACTAATTTGTCTAAACACAGAGGAAAGTGGCAGCTGATATCAAATGATGCATATTACTCCTAAGTGTGATGAAGTGCTCTGTCATTCCTGTCGAGTGCCAGGATAGAATTCTACAGCGAAAACCTTTCGTATTTCCGACATCATGTCATGTTGTCATTACACTGTAAGTGTGTGTGTGTGTGTGTGTGTGTGTGTGTGTGTGTGTGTGTGTGTGTGTGTGTGTGTGTGTGTGCGCGCGTGCGTCTGTGTGTGTGTGTGTACATGCATGTTAGGAGGACACATGCATGTTATATATATATACAGTATGTTCACACATATACATAATGCATATTATATTATCAAGTTTTGTTGTAGTCTAATGATCATTTAGCCTAGTTATTGTCAAAAAGCAAAAATTTAACAATAAAATGGATATTGTTTATATTAGACACCAAGACATTCTGTATAATATTAAAAAACATGATACATTCATTTTGTTGAGTTGTGATGCTTGCTTTTTGTGTAGGTTGAATGTATCAGGTGTAGTTAGCAATACAGATAATGAAGAAATCATTACTCGGATAATGTAGAAATCATTGTGACCAAATTGTTTTTCTGTGTCATAGGGTGAACCAGGAGAGTGCAACTGTGTGCAAAATACGTTCCCTGGAACTGGCGGACCTGTGAGCTAATGATTTATTTAATTGCTGTTAATCAGGAGGACATTAGCACACATACACACTCATTTTAACAGATGAGGAGACCCGATGTCATTCGCAGATCTGAACTTGGTTGCTCTTTTCTTGCAGGGGGTCCCAGGTGGTGAGAGCAGGTGGCAGCCTGGTCCTCAGGTCTGACTTCCTTCTTCACTCTTTATTTCTCTTCTGCTGCTTAAATGTCTGCCATTTGAGTTTGTAAAAAAAAAAAAAAAAAAAAAGACTATTGGACTTCTGCAGAAATAAAAATGTGACTCTTTTAAATATTAATGTATGGCTGTTTTCTTACTTCTAATGATTTCATTGTGCTTAATGTGTGTTAGGGTCCTCCTGGACCACCAGGCCCTCCAGGTCCCCCAGGGCCCCAGGGCTTCATAGGAATCACAGGCCCACAGGTGAGTATTATACAGATTGCATCATGGTGTACCTCTGCTTTTTCTGTCTTTTCCTTCTCCATCCTGCTGTCTTTGTGGGGCTTCTGTATTGGGAAGGCCTGCATGGATAACTCTGAGCTTCAGCTAAAGCAAATTTAAATGCACCCATAAATGCTTTCATATAAAAACAAATGTTACTTAAGCAAATAATGATTAATACTTAAAGCTGCCATTAATGTAATGTAATGTAATGTAATGTAAATTTAATGTCATGCAACTGTAATGTAGTTTGTAAAAGAGCGCTATGTTAAAACATTGCTGTTAAATTTGCACGCTTTAAAGGGGCTTCTGGGATTTTTGGTTAGTGCCGGGATGTGCTTTGTTAATGGCTGTGCTTTTTTAAAAGTTATTATAAAGTAAATGTAGGTATTAATGTAGCTTGTCAATTTAAAGCCTTAATGTATAGTTAAAATATTGCGCAAAAAACGACTTATTAATGTAATCTTAATTAATAAATGAATTAAATAAGTAGTTGGGGATCATGCTGCTTTTTCTTTTTAAAAACCATGCAGAGCTCACTGTGAGGTTGGTGTATTCAACATGTGTCCATTGTTCATGTGTATTATAAATCAGTTTTGTTTAAAATGCAGAATGAGGAAATATTTAAGATCATCGACATTAAAATCACCCTGATAAACTGGCAAATTAACTTCTGCATGATCTCACCGTGAGCACTGAGTGGTCTTTAACCTGGTGTTGTGTTGATTTCCCAAGCCTCAGAAGAGCTGAGATAAATAAAAAATATAGACAGAGAAAGGCAAACAAAATGTAAATGTCTACTCCGAGCTGGAACACAAACCAGGAGAGGGTCCAGGGCTTTGGCTACTTTCCCTCTGCCCCGCTGAAGACGGAGGTGTCCAGATTGTGGCCACAGGCTAAACCAATTCAACCTCAGTTCCTTCTTACAGGGTATCCCTGGCAACGATGGCGTACCAGGGAAACCGGGTCCAACCGGCCAACCAGTGAGTAACCAGACAGGGGGAGGAGCTAGTGGAGTGCAACAGCTTTATTACAGTAAAAAAAACAAAAAAAAACACAGGTCAAGGAGCCTGATTGGCTGACTTCTGCGTTAGAAGGGGAGCGGGTTGGGCGTCTTTGAACCAGTGCGGGGAGACGGAGCTCACTAGAGGTGATTCACGAGGACAATAGCAATGACCCCTCAGCTTTTTTATAATACAAAAAAGAACCAGTAAGCATTTGTAAGCATCTTAGCTCAGCATTCTTTGAGGACATCTCTGTTGTAGTGTGTCGTTTATGGCCGCCAATGGTCCCATTACCCTTTCAGTGTTAACTCACAGTCTCAGAGGCTTTGTGTAATGGTAAACACTGCCATTGTGTTGAGTTACGGTTAGGGCAGCCATTACTGTGAGTTATTTGCCGTACAGAAAGAGCCATTAGATCTTTGGTTGAAAGCAGGATTCCGGCATTAATGGCTCCGTCTCTCCGCACGCATATTTTCTCAGCTGGCCGGAGGCCCATCCTGGAATCAGAGCTCTGGGCTTCCAGCCTGCAGCGGAAATTTGGACAGACTTCTATCCTGGTCTGCTCTGCTCTGCTCCACTTCTATCAGCAGAATCCGACCACCGAGTTCTTCCAGAGCACAATCAGATCTAAACCATGTTATATTAACTCGCTAAAAAAACAGACCCCACAAACAGCTTAATCCCAAAGCTAGTTCATTAATATTCAAAATTGTACAGTCAAAAACACTAAATAGATCAATTAAATGAGTAACGAATAACATCAGGAATTCAAATGGTTCTTTTAAAAACTCGTAATTACAGTAGTTTGGATTAAAAGTAATTGGATTGCATAAGGTATGAGTGGTCCCGGAATGAAACCACTTTATTGAGCTGTGGAGAGCCCAGACCATCCAGTGGTGAGAGGAGATGATGTACTGGAAGCACATCAGTATCTGGATGCTCATAGCACCTTCAAGAGCATCTGAGCGACGCTCTCATCCTCGGTCAAGCTCTCAGGTTGAGTTCAGGTAACTGTGGTTTGAGTAATATTCCAGTCCTCGATACCAAAATGGGCCAAGTGCATGAAATACATCGTGGAATTTGAGTTTAATTCCTTCAAATACTTTAAAGTACTCTGGGGGTTCGTTACATACTCCACGTGAGTTCTTGTTGTGGGTGTTGCACATAGGAATGTTTGGAATTGTCGTTTTTCTGGATATCTTTTGTGCTCTGAAACTAATGCTTTAAAAGTAAGATGTGAAGTAACTTCTTATCCATGCTGTAAATGACCGACTAGCATAATATTTTCAACCATAACTAAATGCACTTTCATTTACATGTTTATAGATGCAATTAATCAGTGAACTGTTTTAAAATGACAGTTTAATAAATTTAGCATAATGTGAAATAATGTATCATGTTAAATTATTCTCAGATATTTTTTTTTCTGAATAATTTCATGCAACATAATTCCCTTATTAAAATTAGATTTTTGTTATTAATGACCTAATGAGATCATAACTTAATTGTAGACTTCAAAGCAATGCTTTCAAAAATAACTTAGTGAACTGCATTGCCTTGGTCTCATCATAGTCACTTTCTTCTGAACTTCTGATGATAATTGCACATTCAGTTGTTGTGAAATGAAAAATGTTTTTTGATGCCGTCACCATACCTGACTGTCTCCTCCATCTTGCAGCTTCCTAGTCTTCCGCCTCAGGATTCCCCAGGCAAGGTAAACAAACAGTTTAATCTGCATCTCTGTATTAACTGCAGGTGTCCATCTGTCTATAGAATTATTAATATGCATGTGCAATGAAACACTGGTATTATCCAGTAATGTGTATACAAATACTACACATACGACATCAAGACATTGATGCCATTTAGTGCTTTAAACTTTTTTATGCCAAACACCCCTTGGTGGATAGATATATGATGCAGGGAACTCCTGATGCACATTGCACAAAAACAAGTGCTGCAATTAAAGCCAGACATATTTCATTTCAAGTATGCAACCATATGAATACATATTTTAGGATGCTTGCATGACAAAGTAATTAAAATGTATTGATTCAAACTACCATTCTGCTCACAGAATCTACATTTATTTGATAAAAAAATACACTACAACATCAATATTGTGAAATATTATATTTCATATATTTTAAAATGTAATTTATTCCTCTGATGGCACAGCTGAATTTCAGTCTCACATGATACTTGATTTGGTGCTCAAAAAACATTTCTTATTATTATTATTAATGTTGAAAACAGTTGTGCTGCTTACTATTTTTGTGGAAACCATGATTCATTTTTCAGTATTCTTTGATGAATAGAAAGCTCAAAGAACTTGTTTGAAATAGATTTGTAACAATGTTACAGTCACTTTTAATGCATTTAATGCATCATTGCTAAATTAAAGTATTCATTTCTTTAAATACACATTCTGAGCATTTTCTCATGTGCTTAAAAATCCCTGGCTGATGTTTGAAAGCCGTTCAGCAGATGCATTTAAGGTGTTTAAGATTTTATTTAGATGTTTATCAAATGTTTGTAAAAAAAGGAAAAAACAAAAAATAAAGTAAAATAAAAAAATTATTATTTTTTAAGAATCTTTTTCACCCATGTCTCAGTGACGTATGTGTGCTGTTTGGGCAGAAGAATATCTCTGATCAGAGTCGATTTAAAACTCATTTATTTCATAAACCCTAGTTTTTGGCTTTGAAACCTTGTGCGTTCTTTGAGCTGAGGTTTGGATTCTTTAATTCCTGCTCTATCAAACTGGCATGTGAGAGCACGATCTTTAGTGTTAACAAAAATATCCTGTGTTTATATTTCATGCATACTCCTCAGTCTGTCTGAACCTCACTACTCTTCAACGCAGCGACGCTATTCACTAGTATTTGCATGTCGATGCTGTGTATTTTTTGTTCATGTGCTCTTTGTAGTGTGAGAACACATGTGTTTGCTTCACTGTAGGAGGGCTGTGGCGATTGCTCCAAGGGCCTACCAGGTGTGCCCGGCATTGTTGGCTCTAAGGGCGAGAAGGGAGATCAGGGCAAGCCTGGCGCTGTGCCCTTAGAAGGATGTGAACGGGTGAGATGGATGAATGATAGATGAAGTGATTGGTATTAAACAGACAAGGGTGTGGGTTTGTGTTTTCTGTTTGGTATTCCTTTTCGCTTCCTAGAATACCCATTGGTTTTGCTCATGCTACAACATATAGTACTGTTTGAATGCGCACAGTTTTCTGAACCCATCTCTATGATCACCTTTACAGTGTTTTGAGAAGCTGCAGAGAGAGGAAACACCAAGTGGGCCCGTAAGTTTGTGGATAATATTAAATAAGATTAGGTTATAATATTATAAAGTTAATATTAATATAAAAACTAAAGTTAATATTAAAAACTAAAATATTTAGTTAAATGTTTCTGTTCATCATATATTTTTAGTTTTTTTACTTATGGCATATTTGTTGTATAGCCCTAATTATAATATTTTAAAGCTTCCAAACAATAGGTTTGCATGTATTTTCTCATAATATATATTGTAGTATCTCCTCTTTTCTCACAGCATCTGAAACGGTTTGATAAAGGATTAAGTTTTTCTCCTTTCCAAAAGCCAACTCTGCTCTGATTGGTCAGATGGCCCAGTCTGTTTTGATTGGTCTACCGTTTACACCGCGCGTCGGAAACAAATCGGCCATTACCATATCTGAATTTCAACTCCGGAGGCGTTTACTTTAATTTTTTAACCTTTGCAGACCTTTTCCATTCACAAACAGCTTTATAACACACTACATGAAATGTAATATCTGAAAAGCATAATAGGGGCACTTTTAACTAGGAAAAACACTTTGTTGTATAAATGACCATGATGAACAGCAGCATTTTGCTAAATAGTTCACATAGGCAGTTATACAAATGGTCTCACTGAATCAGTGGATCATTCTTTTGAAACGGTTCATTTGCAGGAATGTCCAAACAAACCAGTTCACAAAATTAATCAGAATGCTAGAAAGAACACTTTAGGGAAGCTATATCACACGATACTGCTACTCTCTGCAAAAAGTAACTTATTACTTAAAAAGCTATACTGATCTGAAAGTACTGCCACGCAACTGAAAATGTTCATTTATTCCATTGTACTGACACAAAGCAATTCCCTTACATCACATAAAAGTCATTACTTATTTTTGTTTTCAAATTGTTCAAGCATTTTTTGAATGTAACCCCTTATGTCTGCTCAATGTTTTAAGACGGGTAACAGTGGTCAGTGCACTGGTCCACCAGGGCTGCCCGGATTCCCAGGGAGCCCAGGAGGCCGAGGAGAACCGGTAAGAGATTCCGATAACCGTTTCATTACTACCAGTGCCAAATTAGAGATTATATAAGAGCCCAATAAGACACTCACATTGTATTAATTCTGTCCCATATTCGGTCCCAGATCTGTGTGATCAGTGGCTTTGGAATGATCTGAAAAGGTGGGCGGAGGGACACATTTATAAACCTTATCATCTTGACTCATGAATATTAATTAGATGATGTAATATATGCCCAGTCATCCTAAAGGATTTCCTGAAAGCCAGTTAGGTGGGTGTTTGGGATAGTAGGATTACTTACCCATGCACATTCATTCAGTTCACTGCTGATGCAAGGCTTCTGTTTGCTCTTAGTCATCATGTTATATTGCCAGTAATGATTATTTTCCAAAAAGGTGTCCCCCCCAACTCAGTTATAATGGTTGCTTCCATTATATCTCCTGTTTTCTATAAAACATTATCCTTATCTGTGTCTTCAGGGTCTTAGAGGTGAGCGAGGACCTCCTGGTACTGCTGGAATCCCGGTAAGTTTCCACTTTATCCATTATGCTCTAGATAGTCTCCCTAAAAGGCTATTTCTGGCAGGATTCCCTTTTTTTAGCCCTCTTTTCTTAGTAACTGAGACTGAGTGACCCCAGATGGCTTTCAGAGTGCTGCCCATGTCATAAGAGACAAATCTCAATGCTGAGACCTTGTTTCAGAAGTGCAGCATACGGCGAACTGTTCTGCATGACTTAATTTAGTCATTAGCATTTAGTCCCATGATGCAGTGTTTGTTTGCACGATCTATTTTCTTTCAGGTTCAGTGTTTTCAATTAGGAAGGACCAAGAAGGGAAAGCAGCATAGTAGCTACTGTTTGCTGTGAGGTTAGAGAGCCCCCTACAGGTTTGGCCCAGAAATGAAGAAGGTTTTTCAAAAGAGTCCCAAACCTGTGCCTAACCTAATTTCAAGATGGAAATGAGAGTTAAGACTTAGCTTGTGCCCGTTTTAACTTGTGTGCAATGGCTTGGGAGGATTCTTATTATAGACCAGGAGTCTGCAACCCTTTTTGATATGAAGGGCCTTTCATTTTTTTTTTTTTTTTTTTTTTTTTTATCACTGTGCAATATATATATGCACACAACCTTTGTTGTTGTTGTTTTAAAACAAAGTAATGATTCTTTTCAGATAGAATGCATTTCATACGTTTGGATTGTTACAAAATATTTCTATTTTTTAAATAAATGCTGTTCTAAAAAAAAAGTATCATGGTTTCCACAATGATGTTAAGCTGCATAACTGGTTTCAACATTGATAAGAAAATCAGCAAATCAGCATATTATAATGATTTCTGAAGGAGTAATGATGCTGAAAATTTTGCCATCATAGGAATACATGACATTTTAAAATATATAAAAATTAGAATAGTAATACTATTTCACAATACTACTGTTTTTACTGTATGTTTTATTCTGTTGAGTTTCATCACACTTTAGCACTAACATCACATTCAGTTTAAAACGAAGTGAAACAGGCTGCATGACAATGAGAAATGAAGAGGCGGGTGCGAGGGACTTCTAACGGGATTGCTTGTTTGTTTATTGATTTTGTCCATTATAAAGGAAGATGTTTCTAAATGTTGCTCTCTTATTATCTTTCTCTCATAGGGGAATATTGGTTTTCCTGGTGCTCAAGGACCCCCTGGCCTGAGTGTAAGTCAAAGCACGCCAACTCACGATCCGCCCCAAACAAACACATTCAGAAGATGTTTAATTACATTACCAGTTCAACTTCTCTCATGCATCTTAATAAATTCCATGATATAGAAATAAGACTGTACTGTTGTGGTGCTTGTTCGATTATCTCTCCAACATGTGGTGCTGACAGGTTATTTTGCAACGTCTTGAACAGCATGTTTTAGCAGAGATTTGGGCTTGCTGATGAATCGAGTCTGAGTCAGAATGGATTTTATTTTAATGTCGACCAGCTTTATGCTTTGTGAGCATTATCTGATTCTCTTTAATGTGCTTCAATCGAATCTGAAACAACAAACTCAGCGGTGTAGATTTTTTGCAGGATTTTTTTTCTTTTCCTATTAGCACAAAAAAATGTAAATAAAGATTTACAGTAGGCTGATGTTTTCCAAATTGAAATTTTCTGTGGAATTGATCCACTAATAGAATGATATATAACTGAAACACTGAGGAGACTGTGCAGTCAGCAAGATTAAGGAGAATAACAGAAATGCATTGCCAACAGACACAGCCAATGGAGGGGCTTTATTTCCTCTTGTATTTAAAGATGAAGTCAAATACTCCCCCTCATATTTCTGTTTAATGAGTAGAGACAACCATAAGCCGTTATTTAGTTCCTGAAGAGTCTTGACCTATAGCTGAATAAAATTACCCTATAAAAATGTTTTCTTTCCAGAGGGCGAAACTTTACTTAGTTTTTAACTCTTAGCTCTTTTTATTGATGCTTTTTAATCAGAGAGTTACTAAAAGACAGACAATACAGCATTTGTTTTGACATATTGACCAAGAAATCAAAGATTTACTCTATGAGTAGCTAGCTCCAAAACAGGTTACACTTTATTTTAAGGTGTCATTGTTACAGTGTAATTATATATTTAAGTACTGAGTAATATTAAGCAAGTACATGTACTTACTATAGGGTTAGGGTAGGATTAGGTTTTGGTTGAGGGTTAGTTGCATGTAATTATGCATAATTTACTGTTATTACTATGGTAAGTACATGTAACATATGTAACAAGGACATTACTAGTATATTACAATTCAATACAAATAAAATAATATTCAATTAATATACATACTACATATATACATATAGTGTAGTAACAATATAGACAAAATGCAGCAAAAATGTAAACAGCACTAAGATAAAGAACTCCTTTAACTAAGATCAATGCGTTTAGAAAAAAAAATATTAATAAATAAGAACAATCAGTCTAGAAACATTGTTAATTGTTCAAAGAGCACTGACCTTTGTTTAGGGAAATTAGTCAAATCGATTAAGAAAAAGAAAAAAAAAACATACTTTAAGTGTTATATCTATATGCAGGAAGCATTTACTGGATGTAAAATGATTATCCAATATGGTATTCAGCTCAGGTCTACACCGCATTATGCTTGCAATAGCTGAAAGGCATGTTTTGTTCCGTGACTATAAAGGTAAAAACAATAAAAAGAAAAACTCTGCATCATTTGGCTGTGTTTCTGGAATACAAATTACATGAATTAATTCCCCTTACTTTCAACACTTGCTTATGGAATAAATGCCAATCTGGTGGCAGATGTATACACTTTTTTTGTATTGTGATTAAGATCAAAATGATCTGAACTGCAATGCGGTGAGAAACCATAAGAATTCTCCAACAAGACCAAAAAGGAGCTTGATTATTGTGTGATTTTATAATATTAATATTTTTCCAGCTCTTTCTCTAATGCCTCTTTGCTTCTTTTTTTCTTTTTTTTAATCATAGGGTCAACAAGGTCAGAGAGGGACAGATGGGCTTCCAGGACAGAAAGGTGAACAGGTGAGTCATCTTCCAGTGTATGTCTCGAGTAATTCGGGAATATAGACTAAAAAGGCACCTATGCACAGTTTGCTGTTTTATTGAGTGGTTTTGTTGTTTTATCAAGGGTCCACCAGGAAATCCTGGCTATCCTGGCAATATGGGACCACCTGGACTCCCTGTAAGTGGAATAGACATTTTATGCAATGGACCAGATGCAGAGGCATCATATTTTAATGTTTTGTGACAGGTGATATAACTGCTAAATGTTTGATTGGCGGGTTGAAATCGTTATTCTTTTTTCCAGGGACTTAAAGGAGAGCGTGGCAGTCCAGGCACTGCGGGGCATAAAGGAGAATCAGTAAGACTGCTCTGTTTGAACAATGTTAAACTTACAGTGTCCAGATTATTCAGTGACTTTCAATGGGATCTGTTTTTTTATGTCAATAAGTTTCACGCATCACAAATGTCATGAAATGTTTTAAACTCCTGTTTAAATGTGTATAAATACATCTATATTTAAAGTTTTGGGTCAGTAAGATTTATTATGATTTTTGAAAGAAGTTTTTTATCCTCACCAAGGATGCAATTTTTTAATCAAAACTACACTAAAAATATAATATTTGTAAATACGTAATATTTTAAAATATTATTACAATTTTAAAAAAACTGTTTTCTATTTAAAGTCCCCCTGTAGTCAATAATTGCATCCCTTAAATTCATCTTTGATCACCAAAATTACATACAGTATTTCAACTTTATTCCTTGATCAAATTTCTTCATACCTTAAAATAGCTTGATTGTAACTCTACACCCTTGCCTCATTTAGTGTTCTATGAATATGCAAATTAGCCCCGCCTCCACTCACTCACACCAGCTCAGAGATCCACTCGTTGACCATCACACGATGACTTGATTGGTTACACTGTAGTTTGTGATGTCAGAAACACCAGCGATTTCAAACCTGAGACTGTCTTTGGTTAACTGCACTTTTAAGGAGGAAATAATCAGCAATGGTGTTGACTTATGAATTTACACATGCTTTGTCTTAAAGCATATTAAAAACACAACACAGACATATAAACAACATTAAAAGCTTGATTTTCGCCACAGTGGGACTTTTAAATGTATTTATAATGTATTTTATTCGTGTGATGCAAAGCTGAATTTTCAGCATCAATACACTGATCCTTCAGAAATCATTTTAATATGCTGATTTGCTGCTCAAGAAACATTTCTTATTCTTATCAATGTTGAAACAAAAACAGTTATGCTGCCTAATATTTTTGTGGAAACCATGATATCGTGATGATTTATATCATGATGATACCGAGGATTCTTTGATGAATAGAACGTTCGAAAGAACAGCGTTTATTTAAAATATAAATCTTTTGTAACAATGTAAAAGTATTTAATTTAATTTTAATCGTAATATGTCCTTGTTGAATGCGAGTGTTCATTTCTTAAAAAATTTACAAAATCTTACTGACCCTAAACTTTTGCCACATTCATCATATGCCACAAAAAATGCCTACTTTTCAGAACACCTCAACCCTTTATTCTCCTTTTATTCTGACTCTCCTTTGGGGGGTTCAAGCCACACAGGAACATACACTGAGGAAGTATTTGAATGACTTGATAAACAGTGTTTGAAACTTTGCACTCGTTTTATATAGGGCCCACCGGGATCTCCAGGTTATCAAGGACCGGCTGGCCCAGCAGTGAGTAAACATCCAGTTTTAATGCTGTTATTATTTCTACTTCTCGTATACTCTGACCCTCAATAGCACTGCACTTCATTGGTTTGGCTTTTACATTTACATTTATGCATTTGGCAGACGCTTTTATCCAAAGAGACTTACATTGCATTATCCTATACATTTATACATAGGTATGTGCAATCCCCTGGGATCGAACCCACAACCTTGCGTTGTTAACGCAATGCTCTTACCACTGAGCTACAGGAAAGCTTAAAAGCTTTTTCATTGGCTTTTTCAAAACCAACCTTTATGTCTATCTTGGATGGCTGATAATCATGCACGATATATATTAGAAGCCAGATTCTCTTTTGTATTCTCTTTGTGAGTAATAACTCTCAGATCAAACAAACTAGCTTCAACTTGAAAAACTGTTAGGAGAACATTGATTTTTGTTCTTTCCTTTTCACAAAGATTCAACTTTGTTCTCAAAAACTGTGACAATTTGTAGTGTTGAACAACATACGTTTTTTTTTTTTTTTGACTGGCAGGGTCCTAAAGGGGAAGCTGGAACATCGGGACCCGTGGGACCAAAGGGAGATCAGGTATGAAAGCATGTCACTGATGTATTGGCAACAAAAATCTTTCTTTAAAATATGTTTCTATATATGTCATATCCCTTGATATCACATTCTCGTGATACCTTATTTATTCATAATACAATATGTAGAGCAAGCTGTTCTGTTTGCGTTTTCAAATTTACAAGCCCAAGATCTGAGAAATGTTCTAAACATATACTGTTTTTCCTTGGAAAATAAATATTTATAACTTTGTGTATCCAGTCAGTAAATTCCCAGGTGGATCCCCTTCATTTTGTTGCTGTGTTTACAAATTACAGTGCGCACAGTAACAGTTCTCACATCTTTTGTATTCAGGGCTTCCAAGGATCCCAAGGATTCCCAGGACAACAGGTGGGATTTCAATCATTATCATTCATCATTTAGTCACTATTTCCCTTACCTGTCATATAGAGTCCACTCGCATTCTGGTATGGGACACCCACTTTTCACAATCCAATCAATTCCTGATGGATTAAGTCAAGTTTCGCCCAACATTTTTTCATTCAATATTCAGTTTTATTCGAATATAGAATAGAAATAGATTCTGAAATAAGCTTCATCTCTTTGTATATGCTAATGGCACAATCCCAGATCTCTTACTGTTGCCTTCATGTCTCCAGGGTCCTCCAGGTTTCCCGGGAAAAGCAGGTCCTGCGGGCCCTCCAGGACCACAGGCTGAGAAAGCAAGTGACAGTTCTATAATGCCTGAACAAGCATTGATGAATGAAATTATACCACATGGGTGACATTCCTCGCTCACGTAGGAAATAAATCCTTATAAGAGCAATGACATTTGATGGACGACTCACCGTTTACATTCATCTGCATTATCTCTAACGGTCACTTTCACAAACAAGCACTCTGACACACCGCACTTTGGATGTAAAATGGCTTGACATGTGGAATGTAGATGCCTCTCTATCAAGCACTCACCTTAATGTATCTACTCCACTAGGGTAGTGCTGGACTTCAGGGCTCACAGGGACCCACAGGTCCTCCAGGATCACCCGGGGGCCCAGGCATGCCTGTGAGTGTCAGAATCCTCTGGATAGATTCCCGTTAAAGCAGACATTCAGCCTATCATGTCTCTGTGATCATCAAAACTTTGACTAAATAAGGATTTTGTTTTGCTTTGCATTTTGTGTTTGTTTAAAGGGACCACCTGGAATGGAAGGACTTGATGGCAAAGATGGAAAACCAGGTTTAAGGGTCAGTAAAAAAATTATATATATATATATATATATATAAATATTAGGTATGTGTGTGTGTGTGTGTTGTTTTTGTCACAGTTGTTTCATCTCTGTTTTATTCTTACAATCACACAGGGTGAACCAGGACCAGCTGGCCCTGCTGGATCCAGGGGAATACCGGTATTAACCGTTTCTTTCTTCGTTTTCATTTCCAAGTTCTTTATAGATTTAAGCAGTGACACATGAATACAAAAAATCAACAGTTGGAACAAAGCCTGAAACAAAGAACAAAGTCAACTTTAATTAAGCGTCTCCGAGGAGGAGCTCGACTTGCTTTAGTTTTGACTTTTCTCTGATTGGAAGAGGCTCACTGTGTAACTGTTTTTTCATTCCAGGGTTTCAAGGGCATCAAAGGGCACACGGGTCTCCCAGGAATGAAAGTACGAGCCTTTTCTTGTGTTTCGTAGCCTTGTCTTTCTTTCTATTAGAAAAGTTTAGTGCATAAATGAATAAAAGATGAAAGTTTCCATTGATCCTGACTTTAAAGCTGATGTGTGTAATGTTTTTGATGTTATAATACTTTCTCTTAAAGAGCAGAGGCAACCACAAGTAAGCCATATATGAGATGAAAGTGTTATTATTCCAATCCAATTTTTATGTTGTTCTGTTTGTTTTAAATCGCCCAACATGTCAACTTCCAGCTCAGCCTATGGCGTAAATTTGGGGTGGGACTATAAGGAAACTGCTTGGAAACGATCATTATTTTTGCAAATCCTTTTGCCACTTCTAATTGCACATAAAGCTGCTTTTATTTCTGTATATTATGCTGTCATTTATGCTTTGTCATTTATGCTGCATCACCCCTCTCTTTTCTTCATTGTTATCTGTAGGGAGATAGAGGACCTCAGGGACCAGCTGGAGCAACAGGAAGGGCTGGTCTAGAGGTTAGCTGTTTTCTATTAGATATGTTGCCATTGCACCTTTAAATACGCCATCGATTTCTCTACAAATGCTCTATAGATTTCAGATAATGAAAGAATGCTCTGAAAATAGGTTTCTGCACCCTTAAACCAGAAACATAGTCTATGTAAGAAAGCAAACAAAGATACAAATGCTTGGCCAATGTATTCCAAGTTTGTGATCCCATTGCACATTCCTAATGTGTGTTGTCATGTTACTGTGGAAGTAACAAACCTCAGTACTCAAGGGAGAAACTGATTTGTTCAGGAATATTCTCTTTAAACGTTTGCTATATCATGGCAGTAATTAGAAGACAATTTACATGTATGTAAATAATGAAATAATATTATATAGTGGCGGTAAACATGAGAATGCAACACTTACTTGCATTGTGCTATGAATTTGCGATCTGACACCTCTGGATAATTAAAAATGTGTTTACTTGTATTTCAGGGTGATCCTGGTTCTCCTGGACCTCAAGGACCACCTGGAGCTCCAGGACATATGGTAAGTATTTAAAATGTTTTATAATCTATTTTCTTTAGCTTGTACATATGCACTACTGTTCAAAAATCTAAAGATTTTTAAATGTTTTTGAAAGAACTCACCAAGGTGGTATTTATTTAATACAGTAAAAAAAGCATAATATTGTTAAATATTTGTACAAATTAAAATAAGTTTTCTATTTTAATATATTTTCAAATGTAATTTATTCCTGTGATGGCAAAGTATCATTACTCTAGTCTTCAGTGTCACATGATCCTTCAGAAATCATGCTAATATGCAGATTTGCTCAAGAAACACTTCTTATTATTATCAATGTTGAAAACAGTTTTAATATTTTTGTGGAAACCAGGATACTTTTTATCAGGAGTACTTGATGAATAGAACGAGCAACAAGAAAAAACTGCATGTATTTGAAGTAAAAAAAAATGGTAACATTATAAGTGTCTATATTATCACTATATTATTAATGTCTATATTACTTTAATTAAAGTATTAAAAAAATTAATCTTACTGACCTCAAACTTTTGAACGGTAGTGTACAGAAAAAAGAAAATAAAAAACCTTGAGAATGTAATGGTATAATGCTTGCAACTGGAAACTTCTAGGGTTCTGCCGGATCTTCAGGGCCACCAGGACCAGTTGGGCCACCTGGACTGGTGAGCAAAATTGTCTTCCGAAACAGATAATGTGTCAGTGATGTTTTTAATGAGTTGAATTCTTTACTGTGTCTTTTTGTTCTTAACCAGGGCATTAAGGGAGACAAAGGTGAGGCGGGAGAGAGAGGACAGGCTGGATTGCCTGGCCCCCCAGGGGTCCCAGGTCATACCGGGCTGATGGTCAGTACCTAAACTTAGTTTCTTTTCAATAATATTTATCAAAAGTTTTTATAGACTCTAATTAAATTATTCTTTCAAACTCTTTTTTTTCTGTAGGGTGAACCAGGAAGTGATGGAGCGGCGGGTAAAGACGTAAGTATCTCCTTTGATTTGCATTAGAATACGATCTTATAAATACAATATACAACTTTGTAAACACAATTTACTCAAAATGCACATCATTGTTAAGCCGTCATTCCAAAGATTCTGTCTCCAAGTTGTATTAAAATATGTTTCTTTGACTGTTGGAATTTTTTTTACCACTGCCTCTGCCTCATAGAAACCAGAATTACATTTATTTGGACATGCAGAGATGTAAATGTATTGTCAGTTTTGAATTTTTAATAATGTGTTTAAATGGAACAGATTTCAGATTAACACGGGTAAATGCCAGCTTTCTAACTTAGAATTTTATAAACTTTATAGAAGTTTAATTGGATTATTATTACTTCTGATTAGCACAGGTAAATGCCAGCTGTCTTGTTCAGAATTCTAGAAACTTTCTAGAAGCTTATTGGGTTATTATTGCTTCCATTTAACACAGGCAAATGCCAGCTTTCTTGGTATGTTTAACGATGTTCTAAAAACGGAAAAGTTTTTCCCTTCACGTTTTTCTCGTACAGATGACAACATTGTGAAAACGATTCCCGTTCACACGGATCCGCAAAAACTATTAAAAATGCTGTATTATTCATGGCAGGCCAGTAGTTGGCGATGTCACTTTGTGAAGAAAAACTATGCGCCTATGGACTGAACACGTAATACGCATGCACATGACGTCACCGTTTTCCCAAATTCACGTTTTTGTAGTTTACATGGAGACGATAACGGTATCTTTGAAACCTGTTTTTTAAAGGTTTGCATTTTCAGGCCCTCAAAACGCTGTTGTCGTGTAAATGAACGGCCATAATGCATAAAAGTTTTTGTTGAAAACAGAATTCTAGGAATTCCTTATTCGGAATTCTAGGAACTTTCTCGAAGCTTAATTGGATTAGAATTACAAATTTCAGATGTCTTATTTAGAATTCTAAACTTTCTAGAAGCTTAATTGGATTATTAAAATCAGGTTAATGCAATTACCGTATATTTACACATTCCTAATCGAAATATGGCCAAATTCTGATTGATTTAGGAGTGTTCTTGTGCACATAGACACAATGGTTATTACTGCAAAACTCTGTACTATTTGTCCCAGTTTCACTCCTCTAATTATTTGTAACCGCAGGGATCCCCAGGTCTGCCAGGAGAACCTGGTCCACAGGGACTGAAGGTAATGTGCATTGCTTTCACATCTTTGTTATAATGTCTTTGCACCATTGAACACTGTCATCTTTTAACATGTATTTGGATACATCTTATTCAGGCATAAGAGAGTGGCTTTCCCCTCCAATCAATGTGTGCTCAACAACATCCAGTTAGTTTGTGTGCTTACATTTGTTCAATGAAGTTGTCAGGTGGCTCCATCTGCAATCACAAGAGTCTGTTATCTAACCTGACTTTGCCATCACTCTTTATTTTTTATTTTTTTTACCTCATCTGCCACAGTAGCCTGTTTGAACACCACTCTCAGCTTACATAGTGACACCATTATACTCCGTAATAAAGCCATACAGGAGCATCTGTCACTGTGACAGGACAGCATTGTCAGGTTTTTGAAGTTTGGGCTTGAATGAGATGAGAGCAGTGCTTTTCCCTCAACCCATTAGCAGAAGCCCTTAAATGTGTAAACAAGTGACTCGCTCTGTATAGACTGCTACATGCACTACATCAGTGTTGGGAATGCTGCTTGAAACTGTAGCTTCACAAGCTACTTGTAAATTAATATATTAAAACTATCCTACCCTAAACTACAATGCAAGCCGTTAGCAAGAAGTAGGCAACTACATTGAAGCTATTAAGGTGCCAATATATTTTTAAGTAGAACTATTTACATTAAATATATTGAAATATAGTCAATAAAATGTGTCAAGACCAGACATTAGACAAGACAAGAATTTATATAACCAAGTTAAAAACATAACAAAGAACAGTAGCAATTAAGTATATTATCCACAAAAAAAAAAGTCCATTAAACTGATTATCATTTGTGTGATATTCTTTACAATCCACTTCATAAATCCACATGCAATTTCCTTTAAATTGGTGATGACACCAATTTACAACACTGTACACACTACATTTTACATTGTACAGTATGCATAAGTTGACATTTGTTTACATAAGTAATATGGAATTTCTTTGATGAATCTGCGCATATTTATTTTGATGTGAACAAAGCCGAGGCTGTAAGGGATAGAAGTACAGCACAGCACATTCAGCACTTTAAATGGTTTTTTGTCCACTTAAAAAAAAAAAAAAAAGAGATATTTTCAATGTTTTCAAAGCAAAGGCACACTACAATACAAGCCATTAAAGCTATCCCTCACTCATCTGTAGACTAAGCTACATTGATTAATCAATAGCTAATTTACAAAAATAGTTATAAAAAAAGTATTTAACCAGCAAAGGGTTTTTCAGAAGCAGAAAATTGAATTCACACAAAATAATGCAAAGCAGAATGAAATTATAGGCCACAATTATAGTGTTCACTGTATTTTTCACCACCCTTTTCATAAAAGTAGATGGGATGGACCTTGAACATTTTATTTTGTGGACTGTATAGTGCTGAGTTTCTATATAAAGGCCATTATGCGGTGCTATTACAAGGATCATTGAGTAGCCTGTGGTCATTGTCCTAGAGTCTCCTGTGCGGTAAATCACAGCTACTCCTTTAACCCTGTCCAGGGTGAAGCAGGGACTGCAGGGCAAAGGGGAGCCCCGGGAGAGCGCGGACGTCCCGGCCCACCAGGAGGAGCCTTTGGTTTTAGCTCTGGCTCCAAAGGACCAGAAGGGATCATAGGACCTGCCGGACCCCGTGGCGAAAGGGGAAGCCCCGGTTCACCTGGACAAGCTGGTACCCCCGGATCACCAGGAATCCCAGGGAATGATGTGAGGCTTATTCAGAAGCTATGTTCCCATCCAAAGTTTCTTGGTTTATCATTTGAAAGTGAATTAAGACAGCCATAAATATTAGTTTTGTCATTTTATTGTTGTAATGTTAAAATTATTATATAATTTTTCTTAAATATTCAATATTTTACAGTGAATACATTTCTTATTTTTATTTAGTATTTTTATATATTTTTTTTTCCACATTTTAAATCGCAATTTGATTGTTTCTTCAAATTTTGCAGCCTTAGTACACAGAAAATTTTTTAAAATACCTTGGCTGGAATAGTTTATTAACTGACAGAAACAGTTTCCATCCTGCAGTACCATAGAGAACAATATCTACTTTGAGAAACAATAGATCTTGTTTTGCAGAATAGTATATATGCAGTATATGAGTATTTTAACTTCGAAATGTATCTATTTTTTCCAGGCTGTTGTAAACTATGATGACATAAGATCCTTCATCAGACAGCAGGTCATAAAGATCTTTGACGGTGAGAGAACTTTTGTGACCAGACATATCTAGATGATGAGAAATGCACTGGGACTTTCACTAGTTTATTTCACAGAGAAAGTGTTTTAGGTTGATTTTCAACGTTTATTTGTTCCCGCAGAGCGCATGGGCTACTACATGTCACGGATGCAGATGCCTGTGGAGATGGTTGCGTCCCCTGGCCGACCAGGACCCCCAGGGAAAGATGGAAATCCAGGCATCCAAGGGCCGCCGGGGATGCCGGGCCGCTCTGGGCAGATTGGCCGTGAAGGAAGGCAGGGACCCATGGGTCCACCTGGTAAGATGAACTAATGTGCTAATGTTTCATACAGCGGTCCAATGTTCCATTTGCCCAGTCTTCCACATGGATGCTTTCGTGTGTCCCCAGGTGCCCCTGGTGTAAAGGGAGAGAAAGGAGATAAGGGTATAGGAGAGATGGGAGACAGTGGTCCTCCGGGTGCTCCAGGTCTGACTCCAGTTTTCAAAAATGGAGCTCATTTTGCCAAATGTATTCCACGGTCATACTGTAATTTCTTTTTCATTCCTCCCATCCCTCTTAGGTGTCCCTGGTCCTCCTGGTTATGGTAAGATGGGACCACCAGGTTCTTCTGGTCAGCAGGGCATCCCCGGGATTCCTGGACCTCCAGGACCCTCTGGACAGAAGGGCAAGGATGGCCGTTGTCACCCGTCAGACTGTATGAGTATGCCTGTGGAGTACAATCCCAAGGGTCCCATGTCTCCCAAAGGTCCCATGTACTAGAAGAGGGTTTAAGAGAAGTAAAAGATGGAGGATGGTACCCCAAGATTGACATTCTCACAATTACCTACCTGTACCTTCTAAGGCTTCTGAGAAGATCCATGGAGAACCAAAGGATTAATGTGCGTTTCCTTTCCACATGATGCAATGCCAAAACACTGGTTCACCAAGAATGGGGGACATTTGTAAGTTATTGTCTGCTGTTGAACCAGTGAAGACATCCCAAGATTGAGTGCCTTAATTCCTGAAAACTGTCCCATAATGCCACGCTTGCATCATAAACAGTTTTTTATGATTTATTATTACAGTAAATTGAAGATCTTTAGTTCCCAGGACATACAAGGTGTTTAAAGTCATTATTGGTGCCCAGATTTATTCATCATTCAACATTTTAATTTCTTTACTAGCCCCGGCGAGAGGATTTCTTTTGACACTTCATATCAGTCTTTAAGGCCCTTGGTTATCTTTAAGCAATATTCTGAATTAAATACAAGTTAAAATCATCTATGGCATGATGTTACTGCAGGAATTTTTTTTAGACTTGTATCTCAGTTTGTGAAAAAAAATTGAGAGTTTTGCACTTATAATGGAAGTTTAGAGGGCAAGCATTCAACTTTTTTTGTAACAAAATGAGCTACAGTATCAAATGATTTTCTGTTTAAATCGACTTCATGCCACAGATGCTGTTAATAGGGCTTGTGTTGAATCTGGAATTTTCCTTTAATAATATTTTTGTAAGGGGGTCGTTTTGGCAGCTGCTAATTTTGCTATATTACTGCTTTGGCAAAGACAATGTGGCATAAATATCCATCCAGTTTCCAGTGAATAATTTGTTCCATAGTGTGAGCCATTTAATATAAAATAGTTTGATGTTATCATTAGAGGCATAGATACAATTGCCCTAATTGACTGTTAATTATTCAAAATGAACTTCCCCAAGGGCTCGTGTTGTACATATTCATATTTATATGTAATGGCTTTTTTGTACAAAAAAAAAAAAAAAAAATTGACATCAGCATGGCAGCCCTTTTTATTGTCGTCTCAGATATTTTGGAATAATTGTATAAGCTCTAAACAAATGGATGTTTTGTAAAGGTAGGTTTTATATGCAATTTTGGGTTAAAAAGCAATTTTGTGACGTTGCACCGGACGGAGAGAGATTTTATTTTTATAAGAGTATTTCAGTGACACCTATCTCTCTGTGAGCCCTGTGATGACATCTCCTCCACCACCACTCTGGACTCTTAAACTTGAATTTACTTTGATATACTGTACCACTTGCAGCTGAACCATCATGTGCTCCTAGAACACTCTAAACTTAAATATGCTTTGCTAGTCGTCCTAAAAAACGCCAGATCCCCAGCCTTCACAGTTCAGTCATCTCTAAAGCAAACGGCATCTCTGATTCTCTGCTGCGTCAGCCAGTCTGATGCTTTTACACTGCACTTTATCACTCCCTCGGTCTGTATGCGTGTGTGAGTGTGTGTGAAGATAGCGAGAAAGATTCTGTATCTATAATGAGAGGATAGTTGAAAAGTTTTTAGCAGAGCCATTGACAATTTTTAAATTACGCCGTTTTCATGAAGTGAATGTAATGAGCATTCAGCCTTTCAACCGTTTATTTATCCCAAGCTTTAAGAAAAATCTCCCCCTTCATCATGCAACTCATCATAGTGCTATTTGTAAGTAAAGTTTTGTGTGCACATTTTTTTTAAAGAAACTTAAGAGAAGCAATAAAAGTTTTGAAAGCAGTTACAGTCTATGAACTCGTTCATTCGCAGGTTAGTCAATCACAAAACAACTTATTTATATAATCTATCTTCAGTTTGTAGCTAAAGCGACAGTTTTGGATTCATAAAGGATGAATGAAATGTCTTGAAATACTTTGGCCCAAGGGTAACTCGTTTTTAACACTTTATACATAACATAATATATGATGATGGTGAGGGCGTGAATTTGGAAGTAAAAATAAGATTGCTTATACTAAAAAGAGGCGAGGATTTCAAGAATGTGACGAGAAACATGAGGTGTCCCCCAAATTACGCTATATACACTATGCTCTTACACCATGCTTGTTAACGCAAATATCTAATCAGCCAATTGCATGGCAGCAATTCAATGCATTTAGGCATGTAGACATGGTCAAGACGATCTGCTGAAGTTCAAACTGAGCATCAGAATGGGGAAGAAAGGTGATTTAAGTGACTTTGAACATGACATGGTTGTTGTTGTCAGACGGGCTGGTCTGAGTATTTCAGAAACTGCTGATCTTCTGGGATTTTCATGCACAATCTCTAGGATTTACAGAGAATGGTCCGGAAAAGAGAAAACATCCAGTGAGCGGAAGCTCTGTGGGTGAAAATGCCTTGTTGATTCCAGAGATCAGAGGAGAATTACCAGACCTGTTCGAGCTGATAGAAAGGCAACAGTAACTCAAATAACCACTCGTTACAACCGAGGTCTGGAGAAGAGCATCTCTGAACGCACAACACGTCAAACCTTAAAGCACATGGGCAACAGCAGCAGAAGACACACCTGTGCCACTCCGGTCAGCTGAGAACAGCAAACTGAGGCTACAATTCACACGACTCACCACAATTGGACAATAGAAGATTGGAAAAAAACATTGCCTGATCTGATGAGTCTCGATTTCTTCTGCAACAAACAGATGGTAGGGTCAGAATTTGGCGTAAACAACATAAAAGTATGGATCCATCCTGCCTTGTATCAATGGTCCAGGCTGCTGCTTGTGCTGTATTGGTGTGGCACATATTTTCTTGGCACACTTTGGGCTCCTTAGTACCAATTGAGCATAATTTAAACACCACAGCCTATCTGGCCATGTCTATCACTTTATGACCACCGTGTATCATCTTCTGATGGCTACTTCCAGCAGGATAACGCACCATGTCACAAAGCTCAAATCATCTCAAACTAGTTTCTTGAACATGACAGTGAGTTCACTAAACTCAAATGGCCTCCACAGTCACCAGATCTCAATCCAATAGAGCAGCTTTGGGATGTGGTGGAACAGGAGATTCACATCATGGATGTGCAGCCCATAAATCTGCAGCAAATCTGTCAATATGAACCAAAATCTCAGAGGAATGTTTCCAGAACCTTGCTGAATCTATGCCATGAAGAATTAAGGCAGTTCTGAAGGCAAAATAGGGGTCCAACCCGGTACTAGCGAGGTGTACATAATAAAGTGGCCAGTGAGTGTCTACAAATGCACTAGTTACTCTATTGTCTAGTGTAATAATTTTATAACGTTATCCAGGTCATTCAGCATCAGTCTGATAGCTCCTCCCATTCCACACTTCATTTTATCAGTTAAATAAGTGTATTATCCAAGTATTTGAAGTGGATTTTTCCTATTGTGACTTTTAGTGTGAACACTATTACACTATTTATTCTATAAATTGGTGTTAAGTATGTTTTTAGTTATCCAGATGAGTGGTAGACAGTATTACCATGATGATGGAGAATATTAAGACATATCAGACCAATCAGAATCAAGTATTCCACAGAGCTGTGTAATAAAAAAATATAAAGGAGTAATACAGATTTTCTGCTGTCGTATCCTTGAGCAAGAAGGATGGAGACATTTTAATGTTTTTTTTTTCCAAAAATGACATCAAATCATTATTTCCTTTGCTTAAATTAACAACAATCAAGTGCTTTGGATGAATAGATACCGTAACATTCATGTGAATTGAATGCATGCTGCTTTTCATCATGAACAAGGCTAGATATCAAAATGAATATCTTTTATTACAACAAAAAAGATGTCAGATCCGGAAGAAAGAATGTTTAAATCGTTTAAATTGTTTAAAGAAAGTTAAAATCATTGTTCCTCTCAGATGTTCACGATACAGAAGAACATTGAGTTTTACAAAAAGATCCTCTTTATTGATTGGGGAAAATCTGAACAACCAGAAAAAAAAAGAACAATAAATAGTTGTTAATGAAGATAATCAGTTCTTCTCGAAGTACATAACACAGTAATTTGGAAGTGGCATACAGGTTTGTAATTCAGTTTGAGCAATGTTTGGAGTTTTATCCTGAATGCTGATTAAAGTCATTAACTTTGGATCTGTTTTATATTCTAAACCCACCCTTTCCATACAAAATTAAAACACATTTACAAAGATTTACAGCATGGAATCAAGGATAAAGTTAATGGGAGCACGCCACCATCTCACGAAGAAGAACAGATCAAAGGCGATGCTTCATGGCTCAAACAGGGACATGGGCTGAATCCGAAATCGCCCCCTGAACCCTCATTCACTATTCCCTACGTTAGTCCACTAATACGGTTCACTTGAGCGAATTCGGACAGCTGTTGAACGTACGTCGGCTGTACACTCGTTATGTCAATTAAACAAACAATTAAAGTGCCAAGTCTGTGGTTTGTTATTTGTTTAATCCTGCTATCTGACCCTGTCTTGACTAGGTCTCACTTGTAAAAGAGGTTTTAACCTCAATGTGACTTTCCTAGTTAAATAAAGGTTAAAAAAAAAAAAAAAAAAAAATGTCGGTGCATTGTGGGATTGAATGAGTGCACTCAATAACGTCCACTACGTTTTGGACACTACTACAAATGGATGTCCCGTCAAATAGCACCCTATTTGAGGGTATAGGGGGCGATTTCGGATTCAGCCATGGTGTATCAACTCGAGCCGAGGAAGCGGTTTACTGAAGCATAAGGTAAATGAATCTATTAATAAAGTAGCTTTAAATACTCTTTTATTGGTTCAATTAAATGGGAATTTCCTGGCTTGTAAAAATCTTGCCATCATTTGGATCAGATGCATAAAAAATATTAGTAACAAAAACAGCACCTTTGTTTGAATGTCATTCTCACAGCTCTTCTAGTCCATGGTGCATGATGATGATGATGATGTCATCGGTGATGTCACTGGCAATGTTCTCACCTCGCTCTGTACTGTGAGGTGGGACAGAGCAGCATTGGCTAACATTGCCACCTTAAAACTTCCTTTCCGTAGATGTCATCTCGTACATATGCTATCCTAACACATACAAAAATAATTCACAATGTCAGGCAACGGCTGTTCCCTCCCCCTCACAATGTGTCCAATGAAGAGAAGGCCTGTGTGCTCCTCTTTCCATGCTTCTCTCCCCTTTCTTTCTAACTCTCTCTCTTCCAGATGTTCTTATGCCCCAGTAGAGGGCTTGATTTAAGTGGATGGGCCCTTCACTGTTCCCGCCTCTTGTAGTCTGGGAGAAGTGTAGGCTGATGCTGCCAAACATGCAGCTGCTTCACAAAATCCAGGAAGACCAGAAGGACCAGCTTTTCCAGGGCGGCCCCCCTCACCCGCTGCACCCTGTGGTCCTCGCTCGCCTGGCCTACCATCACGTGCCACACCGTCAAGACCTGGAGGACCTAAGAAAGAGCAGGAGGGGCTGCTTAATTAACCAACACACCTTCAAGGGACTTTAAAGGTGGGCGTAGTTTGAACTTACCTGGCACTCCAGGTGGTCCCGTTTGGCCAGGATGTGGGCGTCCAAGATCTCCTCTTTCTCCCTTTGCACCCCTCTTCCCTGCAAAAACAGAAACATGAGGATGATATATAGTTATTAGGTTAACTGGCAGAATTTCATCGAGCTAGATCTACATTTAGAAGTTTTTTTAACCTTTAAGGCCAGTGTTTCCTATTTGTCCTGGGCCCCCGATGATGCCAGGAATGCCACGTCCGCCTGTCAGTCCATGAGGACCCTGAGGTCCCGGAGAACCTGGTGGTCCTGGAGGACCTGGAGGTCCCATCACGCCTGCTCCGCCAAGTACCGCTCTCTTAGCGCTCACTGCTACCGCCGCTAACTTTTCTGTCAGAGGAATAGAAGTACAATGAGTTCAGGCAGCATGTATATTTGCATTTATGAACAAGAGACACGGTAGTGGAATGAAAAAAAAGAAGAAAAGTGTAGAGCAGGGGTGTCAAACTCAATTCCTGGAGGGCCACTGTTCTGCAGAGTTTTGCTCCAACCCTAATTAAACACACCTGAACCAGCTAATCAAGGGGTGAATCCGAAATCACCCCCTAAACCCTCAATCACTATTCCCTACGTTAGTCCACTAATACTGTTCACTTGAAGGAGTGAATGAAAACGAGTGAGCGAATTCTGACAGTCGAGTGTACAAGCTGTGCAATCTGGGATACAATGAATGCACTCGATAAAGTCCACTATGGTTTCGGACACCACTACAAATGGCTGTCCCCACAAATAGTGCCCGGGGCATATTCAGGGGCATGTAATAGGGGCGGATTCAGCCAAGGTCTTCAGGGTTGCAAGAAACCTCCAGGCAGGTGTTTTTGAGCTGGTTGGAGCTATACTCTGCAGGAGTGGAGTTTGACACTTGATATACATTTCAGATGTCTCCCTAATCAAACACACCTGGTTCATCAGCTCTTTAATCATCATGACGATTTCTGTGGTCGTGACTCCTAAACGGTGGTCCTACGTCATACAGTGACGGGGTTCAAAGATGGCCGTTGTCCCGGTCTTGCGACCAAAGATAGACTGCGATAATTTTCTGACAGTGTCAGAAATGTAGCATGATCATCTCACAGTGTGTTTGCTGCTACGACCTACGTCTACTGACTAGCCAGTAAACATGCAACATGAAATGGTGTATTGATCAACTTTCCATGGCACTAAAACTTAAAACCACTTACCCAAAGCTCCATTTGCAAAACTGGCATGCCAAGTTGGCCTCTTTTCCCTAGCCATGACTGCGTCCAAATTCTCCTCTTTCGCCTCCTCCTCTTTTTTTCAGCATACATAAACGCCACAATTGCCAAAGTGCGATTCATCTTGCTCAATTTGTTTACCACTAGCGCATGCTCATGACGTTTTATTCTTCTACACTAACTTGTATTGTAGCCTACAATTCAATAGGTGTCATCATCGCACAGTCTACACGCGGCGTACCCAAGTTTATTAGATCCATGTTGTAAAGTGTGATTTGTAATGATCAAGCAGGCATAAGAGCCATAAAAAATCTGCAGTGTTGAAGGTACTCCAGAACCAGGATTGGGAAACACTGATCTAGAGCATGTTTAAAAAAAAAAAAAAACTATGAGATGGTACATGGTACAAGAGGTAAAAAAAAAAAAAAAAAAAAAAAACTTAACTTGAGTGCTGTGTTTTAAAAACAGCATATCATTCATGAGACACTGCGAAAGACGCAAGACAGCCAAAGAGCGTGATGCAAGTGCAGTGTTTAAACACATCCATCTAGAGACTTATTTTTAACAAACTGACACATTTTTCATGAGGTGCTTTAGTGAACAAACGCTGCACTGTTTTCAGACGCAGTCCAACTTTCCTGTAGAGTGCAGCTCCATTCCTGATCAAACTCACCTCCCAGTAGCTTTCTAGAAATCCTGAAGACCTTGATTAGCTTGTTCAGGTGTGTTTGATAGGGTTAGAACTAAACTCTGCAGGAAAGTGGATCTTGAGGGCCAGAGTTGAGAACCCCTGATCTAATGCATGTTTAAATAAAAAAACAAATGGAAAAGCAAATCAGTGGAATGCAAAAACGTGAAATGTAGGGCAGTGAAAGGGAAAACGTAAGATCTAAAGATGCATTTCTTTAAAGTGAACTGTGTTTTAGAACGCAGTCTCATGTGCAGCAGTCAAATCCATCTAGCCAAATTTACATCGAAAATCAATAGAGGAGTAGCACAGTGGAATGCAAAAATGTGTTCTGTGTGGAGACTCAGGCGCTCAACCCTGAAAAGTATCCCTGCAAATAGTGTTAAACCTTCGCTTAGGACACAATCACATCTCACCGGGTGCATCATTGGGTAAATATCATTAAGATAACCACCCAGAGCTGGACGTTCATCTGTTGTACCAGTTCTCAAGGTGTCACACTGACCAAATCTCCACATCTAATCTGATTCCCAATGGGGAACGAAAGAGAAATCTTTCCGCTCGCTTCACGTGAGTGTGTGGCTGTACAAGTGAAGGTATGTTTGCAATCGCAAGGCTGAGGGATTACATTGTGAAACTGTGGGTTATCGCGGGCAACTTCAGGTCATCTCTCTCTTGCAGAATAGAAGGCCAGAGAGCATAGCCTGACAATCCCAGAGAAAACAGAACTGTGTGGGAGTCAATTTGGAGCAGCGGATAAATAGTGTTTGGCAGGAAAGCTGTCCCTGAGGAGTGATGAGTTGCAGATTGATACATTCTGAAGGATGAAGAGTACTGTAGATTTAGAGCGATAGATTACAGCTGCCCTCTTTCTGACACACTGATTTCAGCCAATTTGGATTGCAGCCATTTACGGAAAGAACAATGATTGTTTCTCACCTTGAAGCATCTTGAAGACCACGTCAATGATGTGTTGATCCGTAGCATCACGACCCTGAAAAGAGAAGTCATAAAAATGATAAAAACACTTTAAGGGATAGCACACCCACAAATGAACATTTTGTCATCCTTTATTCTTATTCCAAACCTGTTTGACTTTGTGGAACACAAAAGGAGATATTTAGAAATGTCCAAGCTGCTCTTTTCCATATAATTAAAGTAAATAGTGACCACAGCTCTCTATTTTTTGGGGGAAAAGAGCAGGCTAAACCTCTCCTTTTGGATTCAGAACAACATGATGGATGGTGAGTAAATGATTTCATTTCTGGGTGAGCGTGCAATCCGACGGGAAATCATGTTCATGGATGAGCTAATGTATTAAACTTTTATTAACATTAGCAGAAAACTGTGGTGTAAGCTAGATCGATATTAGAATATCATTTTAATAAAAGCTGGATGACTTGTGTTGCTAAATGGAATGCAGGTCATTTTAAAATATGTTGTATGGTGGAGAAAATGCTGTATTACTGTTACTACAAATAAAGCTCTTTCTGATTTTGCTATGTTAGCCACTTGACAAAATAGTGTTGTCTCTGAGGCATGGTACAAACGCGGTAAATCAAGAAAACGAGGTTCAAACAATAAGACTAAACGTGTTGAGATATTAGTTTTCTGTCAATAAAGGTCTCCAAACATTGGCTCACCTGTCTAATAAAACACATCATATATTAAAGCATCTTTGGTGTTTCCATGGTTTCTACGGAAATCGAGGATAACGTGGATATGACGTCATTGACAGGCGAGTCAGCGACGCAATGGCACGGGGCCGTTTCACTGCTTAAAATTGTGGATTTCTCTGGATTTAAACGTTGGAAACATTTGGGATAATGTAAGTACACAAGTCAACAAAACATATAACATTGTTCTAGTGGATTTTTTAATCCAAAAATCGTACATACGAAGAGTTTTCATTATGCTCTGCAAGTGTTTCTACTGTAACCTGTCTGGCTAGAGCAATACTTTAGTTTTGAGGCATAAAGTGCTGTTCTCTGGTAAACATAATTGTTTGTTGGTTAATGTAGGTTGGGAAAGCTGTGATGGAAATTGTTCTTGAGGTTTTGTTGAACACTCACAGTTGTTCCTTGTATTCCTGGCATCCCTGGAACTCCTCTTTCTCCAGGCAGGCCACGTGGACCAGGTAAGCCTGCGGGACCCTGGTCTCCTGGTTTCCCGGGATCTCCGGTGGGGCCGTTGTGCCCTTGATCACCAGTCACACCTTGCTGTTGATAGAGGAGGCCGTCATTGAGAAAATAAAGAAACTAGGATGTTCACTATTGATTGTACTAGGATAATGCTTAAGTAAAATAAAGTGGTATCTTAAAGGTAAAGTGTGTCATTTCTGCACCACTAGTGATACAAAATAAGAAAGCAAAAATAATTTTGACATTTTCAAGTGGTACTTGCCTTTTTTGTGGAAAATTGGCAGATTATAAAATATAATAGTATAAATTAAGAATTGGTTAATTTGGCAAAACTTAATAAATTACAAAGCAAATATCAATTACAAAACAGATTTATTTATTTCATGCTTTACAGTCTGCCAAGATAAAATCATTAGTCTGGTGGTTTTGGGCAAAATAATAATAATAAGTCTGAGCAATATCATATTAATGATCATTTCCAAACAGGTTTCCTGAACATGTCCCATAAACCATGGCAATTATTATTTATATACTACTATAATATTGGTTAATATTTAGAATTAGCTTTTATTTTATATTTTCAGTTTGTATTTTAATTCTAGTTTGATTATGAAATTAACATTTTCATTCGTTTGTGGGGTTTTTTGTCAACTTAATTTGCAACTTAATTTTATTTCGTCTAGTTTCCAAGACAACATTTCTAATTTAATTTGTTGTATTTTTTAAGTTGAAGTTTTCTATCTAATATTGATTTTTTTTTTTACATAATTACTGCCATAAACATGTCCGATTTACCTCCTTCCATTATAGGACAAAAGAGTAGTCCCGCCCCTAACTCCCGCCATTGGTTGGGCGGCTTGGGCCAAAAGTACACACGTCAGAATGGCTTGCGTAAAAGTACTGACAAAACTAGGGCGGCATGACATATTTCAAAATAAAGAACTGACACAATTCACCTTCAAGATAGTTTTTCATGTCCTGCCCTATTGGAAAACAAACAAATAAAGCTGAATCTACCTAAATTACGCATTTCACTTTGCATTATCTGTGTTCTTCATGCTGTCCTTACCTGTCCCTTAGGGCCAGGCTCCCCAGATTGTCCCTGTTAAATGGAGAAACGCATTTTTAAGATGAACAGAAGTCTTCTGGAACCAATCTATTAAATAAATGTATCAGACTACAAGACTTATTTACCTTCTCTCCTTTCTCCCCAGCCAATCCCTCTACACCAGGATTACCCTGTGAAAGAAGCGGGTGAGATCCATCAATGTCACCTTAGGTTGTTATCTTTTGTGATGTGGACTGTGATGTATGGTTTCTATTTCACTCCATAAATATGTGTATGTATTTTTCTGAGGGTGTACTCACAACGTCTCCCTTTGATCCCACTTTGCCTTGGAATCCCTGTAAGTAGATGCAATTGTACATCAGATATCTCTCAGTGTAAGCTCTAATGGATACAAATTTATTGTTGGTAATATCTTATTTTACCGTAAACTCTCCGAGCACACTAAATCAACCGGCTTTTACCGCCATCATTCAGTGTATAAACGGCAAGGATATTGTAGATTAAAGGACAACAAACATTAAAGTGTCCATAAGAGGATATTTCATGTTGAATTGAGGGGTATTATTTGGAAACATGGACATGAATTATCTAAGAGCATAGATGTCCTCTACTAGGAAAGTCAAACCATGAGTGAAGATTGCCCCCAAGTGGTCAGACCTCATCACTGTACCAGTTTAAATAACCTCAGTTAATTGACTCTTAATTATTGTGTTCATATGGTCACAAACCTTGTCACCCTTAGTTCCAGTTAAACCCTGACCACCTGGGACGCCCATGGGCCCTCTCTCTCCCTTACTTCCCTGCAAGTAAAACATACAAGATAAGTGAAAATGACAAAAAAAAATCCCGATATTTTTTTATTATTGTTGCAGTTTTTTTTAGGTACAAATTACTTGATACTTTTATATATAATGCATTATAAAAGTATTTGTAATGCATTAATTATGCCTTGTAATGCACCTTATAATCTCACAGTAGTTATACTTAACATAATATTTATAAAACATTATAATACTTAACATTACATATTACTTACTTATTCATTGTTACACAAATTTTTTTTATATTTTAACTTTGGCTAAAATCATTTATGAAAATATATAATGCATTACAATGTAATATGAATACTTTTATAATGTATTATATATAAAGGCCTCAAGTGAAGTGTTAGCATTTATTTGAACAAATCCTTCAAAATATTTCCAGGTTTTCAATGACCCTGGGAACCCTGATTATAGCAGAAAAATAATGAAAATAAATGTCTGATGAATGACCACGAAACTTACAGGCAGGCCAACAATACCAGAAGGCCCAACTGGTCCTCTTTCACCCCTGTCACCCTGTCGGACGAGAATCAAAAAGGTAAGAAAAGAGCGTTTCGTTCAATGTTAAATGGATGATTTATGGAAACTGACATAAATTGAATGTTTCCATAAATTTTGGAAATGTTTCATTCATTTCATAAACTGAATGAAAACCTCATTCCATGAGGATGGAAACTGACCTTTGGCCCTGGGACTCCCTCCATGCCAGCTTCACCTGGAGGACCAGGCTCTCCCTGAGAGAAAGAGAAACATAATGAGAAGCCCAAAACATTATTTTTTTTTGATTATTTGTAAACCAGTGTCCTTGAATGATATGACATACTTGAGGTCCTGGAGGGCCTTGCGTTCCCATCAAACCGCGAGGGCCCGTCTCACCCTAAACACAAAAGAGAACAAATAAATTGTTGAAAGGGTAGAATGAAGCACTAGTGGATAGTCGGTGCAGGGTAGATTACTTACAAATTGTAGTCTGTTACGGATTACAAATTTCATGATAGAAATTGTAGTTAGTAACGTAATATATCTACTATTTTAGACTACTATTTTTACTTTTGACCTAACTTGTGTATCACATAGATTTGAATTCGATTATTTTGTATTACATTGATATAAAAAAATACAAAGAGAAAGAAAATATATAACATTCTACAAAAATGAAGTGAGAGGGGTTCGTGAGTTAATGAAAAGCTAATAATTAAGTCATAAAAAAAAAAAAAATTTGATTTTATTTGTTTACCTGCATGTCAATGAAAAAAATGAAAAATGTAAAATTAGGAAAATCAATAACTTATGAATAATTGACTGAATATGTAATCATGTAATCAATCAAAAAGTTACTTTAATCTGATTTTTTTTTTTTTTAACTAATATATTTACATTAATTTTTGACATTTAATCCAGATTACATATAATCTGTTACTTCCCAGCACTGTGGATAGTATTGTATCAACTGACATCCTGAACACCAAAAACTAGTTTATAGTTCAAAAACAACAACAAAAAACGTGTAGAAATTCATCAAATAACTGCATGATCTCACCTTAACTCCCAATTCACCCTTGGCTCCAGGCATACCAGGCAAACCCTACAAAATATGAAAAATAGCATGCAGGATGAATGTAGTGACCCCTGCAGGCCTCCGTGGAGAGCTTCATGTCTGTCCTTTACTTTGTGCTGATATCAGAACAAGGCTGCAATAACTCATCCTGTTAGCGAGGGCGCCTGTATTATGGCTTGCACAGGTACGTTGTGATGTTTTGTATCATAACCAGCATGCTCCATTACCCCAAGTCACCAGAAGAATCATGTTTGATGATGATGAATAGTTAATAGGAAGAGCAATTTCAAGGTGGTTTAAGCTCCAAAATAGTGAGG
This sequence comes from Leuciscus leuciscus, assembly GCF_965113295.1. Taxonomy (NCBI): domain Eukaryota; kingdom Metazoa; phylum Chordata; class Actinopteri; order Cypriniformes; family Leuciscidae; genus Leuciscus; species Leuciscus leuciscus. Next base: position 7,278,079 of record NC_138736.1, read on the forward strand.
GCAAGAATGTCACTCTGAGACTGTAGGCAGAAAAACTTTTACTTTTTATATCTAATGAACCTCATTTAACAAAGGGAATACAATGGACAGATGTGAGGTAGATGGGGAAAGTTTCCTTGAACCTTTAATGATGATAATTACTGCGGATATGATATGGAAAGAATAATGAAGTATGAAATTCCACTTACAGCCTCTCCCTGTCGACCAGGAGCTCCAGGTCTTCCATTTTGTCCTGAAGCACCCTTAAAAAAAGGGATAGGAAAGTGCAGCATTCATTAATTCATTATATATATATATAATTATTTATTTTTTGGTTTATTTTAGCTATATATGAAGAGTTCAGATGCAAAAGCCTCTAAGAGCCATCTAAAATGTTCTCCTAGATTGATCATTTTAATCTTGTATATTTAAGTCAAGTAATTTCACTCAAATGACAATTAATAGGTAATTTGCATTGCCATTTAAGTGAAATAATTGAACTTAAATATACGAGCTTGATAAAAATTATCATTCTAGAAGAAAATTTCCGATGGCACTTAGAGGCTTTTGCATCTGAACTCTTCATATACTATTTTATATTTTGTGTGTATATATATATATATATATATATATATATATATATATATACATACACATATATATTGCATTTATATTGGATATTATATATTGCAAAAATAACCCCTTCTGGAAGAAACAAGACTTGCTCACTCCGACTGTGCATTATGCATTATCTTTTACATATGCCATGTGTCTCCTTGAATAATGATGGCAGCTGTGAGAATTGATTTAAGAGCTTAAAAAGAGTCATCCATACCTTTATTCCTGGGATGCCAGGAGTACCATCTTTTCCATCAATTCCTGGAAGACCCTGACAGGGAACATTAATCAAAAGATTAAGAGCATAAGTTTAGCGGACCTGTTTTAAATTGCATTTAAATTGGCCATCTTTTAACTTACATTCTCTCCCTTTTTTCCCACCACTCCCTGAGGCCCTCGAATACCACGTTCTCCCTACAAGAATGAATAGATATATGGATGAAAAGTTTGATAACTTAACATGTAGAATGATAAATTAATGCCTGGATGAATAGATGTGAATAATATTACTAATACTTACAACGTCACCTTTGTCACCAGGCTCTCCAGGTGGTCCTTGGGGTCCTTCTTCACCCTGCATTGCACAGTAAGCTTATAATTTAAATGTATTTTTGTCAGTTATGAGAATGAAATGTATTCACACAAGACTTTCAGACTTACAGGGCGTCCAGGGATGCCGATCGGTCCTGAAATGCCTTTGTAACCACGTGGTCCCTGTCACAGAAGTTGTGAATCGCTTTAAAGTTTTTACAGATTGTAAAACAAAGTCTGTGGAGATTTGCTGCCCTACAAATATAACTGAAGTTGTGCAATGTTTGTTTACGTTCCACTGGGTTTTTTCAGAATATAATAAAACCCATGTATGCAAATCAAGCCGATGTACAATTCAGTGGAGGAGCTAAAATTCACAATAAGTTATATGTTCTTGCTTATTGATAATGTCTAAATTTAAAACCACCTGGCAAAATTATCATCTCATCTCACACACAAAGACTGTGTAATGAAATTAACCACATATTTGATGGACCAAAAACACCCATCCTTAGATAGTTATAGATATACTGTAGCTTTCATCTAATATTTGTATTCAATTTTATTTTATTCCAGCTTGTATGGAAGCTTGGTTCTACCACTGAATAATAAAAAAAAGGTAATTGCAACTTTTTATGTCATAATTATGATATTTTCTCACAGTTTATATCTTACAATTTTGAGAGAAAAAATTGTGGGCTTTTTTCCCCCAACAAGCTTCCATAAGCTTTAGTTTGATTAATGAAAAAATAGGCCTGTATCTCCTCAAACCAGTCAAAAATCATATTTAGTGTTGACATAAACAGATAACGAGTAATATTTCGGGAACTGTGACTCACCATCTCGCCTTTCGGCCCCACCATTCCCGGATATCCTCTCAGACCCTGAGGGCCCTAAAGTGATTGTGGTAGAGAAAAGCAGACATTTTATTTCACAGGTGATCTTAGGACCTTCATAAAATGTACTGCTAAAATGACTTGCAATGATGTAACAGCAACATAGGCTTAAATTATAAAATAACCCGAACAGAAATAAATACATTACTGGAGGGCCTGGTATTCCCTGTTCACCAGAGATGCCGAAATCACCCTTTGTACCCTAAGGATGGAGAATACAAGGATGAAACACATATTTACATTTGAAAGAAAAAAATGGCCTTTTATTTGGGGATATTGTGTGGCTTGTCGCTTTGAAGTTATTTGTTTAAATATATGACTAATTTTCAGATATGTGTGTCCTGAACTTGATAGGAAATTCTCATTCCAGAAGCCATTTCACTTTAATATACGTCACAATAGGGAAGAAAAGACTGTCACAACTTTCATTTCATGCCGACTTTAAATTCAACACTTTCCAAAGACAGTCGTGCTCTGAATTACGGGCAAATCCGCTCTGTCCCTGTAGTCCATTCTAACGTCCTTGTGGGGCTCATTAAGTCTGATTAATTCACAGGCAAGTATCTTCTCAGTACCTGCCGGCCCCCTATTTCCTTTCATCTGGGTCAATGTGTTCTGTCTGCGAGTCACACCCAGATTAGAGGCAGTTATACGCCTTGAGGGGCTTCATTAGCTCATAATCCTGCTCTGCATGCTGGATGATGTGTTTGGGGGGAGAGACTGGGGCCCTTCAAAGCATGATCTGGATGCGTAATAAGAAACATTGTTTATTTTACTCTATCAACCTATCAGTATTTTTTGTTGTTCTACATTGTGTGATATGAGGTTTATGAAGTTTAAAGTTGGAAGGGGCTGTGTCCCATTTGTCTTTTTTATGAATCAGGAGGGTGCTCACATGCGCCCCTTTGTGGTTGCAAAGTGTACACACCATTTGACCTCCCTGTGAGCCTATTACTGAAGACAGGTCAGGTCACCAACATCACCAAACTTTAAATAACTTTTTCAAAATAACTGCAATTTTTTATTATATAAATATGTTAAAATATTTTATTATTACCATTATTATTATTGTTGTTAATAATAATCATAATAATCATAATTTATTTACATTTTAAATGATAAAAAATATTTTATTTTATTTATTTTATTTGAAAGATATATATTTATATACATATATTTTGTTGTTGTTAATAATAATACTATTTGTAAAATTAAAAATTCTTAAAATATTTAAATGAATAAATTGTATCTGTATAATTAATAATAATACATTTTTATATTTAAAATAAATAAAATAAAAATAAAATAATTTATATAATATTTCCCAAACATTTTTTTTATTATTTTTGTTGTTCATAAGATGATTTAAAATTATAAAAATATATTTAAATATTTAAATACTTAAATTATATATATATATATATATATAATGACTAATACTATATATAATGAAATAGTTTAATTATTAAATATATAAATATTAAAACAAGTAACTGATTATATTACTATATATTAAAAATATTATTATTATTATTATTATTAATAATATTAATATTATAACAAGGAGTCAGCTTATCATCAGAAGGAAAAACATACCAGTTTTCCAATGCTTCCTGGATCTCCCAGTACACCAACTCGACCTTTATGTCCCTGTGAAGAAAATAATTTCAGGATCAGCCATACCACTTTGTAAAATATCTTAGTAAACTAATAGTTCCAGTCCCAGATGCTGATGGGTCAATACATCATTCCATGCACAAGTTTAGTAAAGCTATGATGCAAAACACCTTTGCAGTCCTAGCAGAAGGATGGCACTTAGTTCATTTCCTTATGTAGTACATAACATTTTAATCTGAATTAGTTTTAGTTTTGCTAAATATAAAAGCAATAAAGCACTCAAGGCTGTGCTATTTTGTGAATATAGTCATGGGGGTTGCAGCTTGACCCTTGCAATGCCTTTAAAGGGATATTTCACCCAAAATAGACATTTCTGATGCATTTACCTGAATTTATTTCTTCTGCTGAACACAAAAGATATTTTGAAGAATGTCGGTAACCAAACAGTTAATGGGCCCCATTGACTTCTACAGTATTTTTTATTTTATTTTTTACAGTTCTATGGACGTCACTGGGGCCCTTCAACTGTTCAAAATATCTTCTTTTGTGTTTAGCAGAAGAAAGAAATTCATATAGGTTTGGAGCAACTTCAGGGTGAGTAAATGATGACAGAATTTTCATTTTTGGGTGAACTATGCACTTTAGTCATGTATTTATTCCCAAAATAGAAATCTTAGAAAAATGTAAAATTCAAACTTACTAACCTTCACTCCATGTAGGCCCTGAGGACCCTTCGGCCCAGGTGGACAGTTGGTTGGACACTAGAACACACAGTGGCAACATTGGATTAAAAAAGGACAACACTAAATCACTCAGGCTAAACAATCACTGTCAGATCTGTTTAACTCAAGCCATCACAGCTGAGTGAAAAAGGGCAGCAAGGGCTCGGAGATTTTTTCTAGATCTCAGATCACCAGCCCTCTAATTGCAGTAAATGGATGATAAGGATTGATCCAGACAGTACAGGGCACCAGCTGGGCTCTAGGCCGGAGGAGAAGCAGTCAACCAGTCTGCCACGTGATCCCACAAGCCCCAGTGCTCCTGGCAGGCTGGCTGCAGATCACAGCCCTGGGACTCACTGGGATTCTGGATCCAGATAGGTGCTAATGGGCAGAAGCCTTTGATGACACCCATTTAATGAAGCTCATTAGGAAAATCTATGAACACTGAGATCAATGAGGGGTGTGAAACGTATAACAGGGCAAACTCTGAGAGAAACTAAATACAGAGCAGGGTAGATTCAAAAATAAGAAAGCCAAAAAGAAATTTCAAATAAGAGCAGTTTGGAAGACTTAGGACTGAATTGTGAAGGATTATATACAGCACTTATTGATCTTTCAATGTAAGACATGATGACAGAATTGTGAAAAGAGTTTCAAATTGTTGTTTATAGATTTCAAACAAATATATACGTAAAAAAGCTTTACTTTTACACTGTACCATAAATCTAGGGAAGGGTTTAACAAGCTTTTTTAACCAAGGACCTCCAAATAAAGCACTGCGAATGACAACAAATGAAATCAATCAACTCTGCAACCACATTCTCAACAAACTTATTATATTTTTTGTAATTTTTAGTTTATGCATAAAATGCTTTAAGTTTTTTGTCTAATTTTCCAGAAACAAAAATCTATAAATATTAAAAAGAATATATAAAAATATTATCATCCTATCATCTTCATAAATACTGTAAATTTATCTTTAATTAATTTGACTATTTAAAGGCTTTTAGATATTTTTACTAGAAAACAAGTCAAGAAGATTTTGAGGATTTTTAGACATTTTTACTGGAAAAACAAGTCAAAAAGACTAAATAAAATGCATTAAGAAGTTTTTTGTCACGGTACAGCCAATTTTTTATATATCGTACAGTATCATTGTTTCTTTTTGTGATTATATGATTGCCTGTTTTTTTAATCCCTTATAAACTTGAACCTCCATTTTTTCAAATACTTTTTTGCATTGAGTCGACTGGTTTTGTTTGAGGCTTAAAGCTCTTTAATTACTGTGGGTTTTTTTTTTATGTCTATGGAAATAATGAATGAAATTATACTTTGGAATTCAGACTGAAAAGTTGTGGCACATCATGGTTTGCAGACACAACCTTACCTGAAAGTCAGCGCTGCCTTCCTCTAAACCCAAAAACTTTCCTGGCGGACCCTGAAAATGACAATGACATAAATAAATTGAGAAAGAGGATATAAATGCAGGTGGCTTGAAAGAAATAAATATGTTTGGAGAGTTTATTTATCATGGAGTGAAAAGGTTCTGAAGCAGATCCCAAATGGATGCCTTCAAGAAATGAAATGAAATAGAGTAGAAAATGAAATATAACGTACGCCCAGAAATGCAGTGTGAGACGAGATGTCATTTTACACTGTTCTGACACTGATTTATTATCAGCCCTACAGCTTTATACACAGAATTAGATTCTGTGGTTTCACTTGAGAAGACTACATTTCAAAGTGAAGTAAATGAAAAATTACTGTGACTTACAGGCTTGCCTGAAGGTCCGGGTAATCCTGGAGGTCCAGGACTTCCCAAGACACCCTGTGATGAGAGATGTGAGTGCAAGCAGGCATCAGTTCAGTGATCCATTTAATTAAATGGGTTTACCGAGTGATGTTTTACCACTAAAACTATTTATGCTACAACGAAAACAGTTGTCTTAGCTAGTAGCAAAGGTTAAGTATGAACAGCATTCTTAACCAGGAAAGATTTGTGTACTATCATGTTATTAGGAAGATGTATTCCAATGAGACCCACCTTTGGTCCAATAGGTCCAATTTGTCCAGGAAGTCCAATGGGGCCTGGTGCTCCCTGTAATGAGATTATGAACAGTGAAATTAGACACTTGTTTATTATTCTAATACATAATAAGCGTGTGCTGTCGAATCTAAGAACAGAAGAAACCTCTGTGGGCTGAGATCCCTTAAGGTTTTGTAGGGTTTGCACTGCAAAAAGCCTTTGGAGCATGCAAAATAGTTTTCAACCAAACAGTAAAAGTGCACAAATCATTCTCACTGAAATTGGATGTGAGACAATGTTGCAAAAACAAATCACTTTGTACATCTGGTTAAAAGTCAAAGCTCCTGTATAATTGGCATATGCATATTCATAGGGCATGATTCATTGGTGCATGTTATTCTAGTAGCCTAAAAAATGTTTTTGTAATCTTCTCATTCATGGCGATTCTATGGAAGCTTGTTTCCGCCACTGAATAATAAATAAATAATAATAATTGCGACTTTTTATCTCACAATTGCGAGTTTACATCTCGCAATTCTGACTTTATTTCTCAGAATTGCGAGATATAAAGTCAGAATTGCGTGAAATAAAGTCGCAATTGCGGCGTGTTATAAAGTCAGAATTGCGAGATATAAACTCGCAATTGTGAGATAAAAAGTCAGAATTCGGACTTTTTTTCTCGCAATTGTGACTTTATATCACGCAATTCTGACTTTATAACACGCAATTGCGACTTTATATCTTGCAATTCTGACTTTATATCTCCCAATTGCGACTTTATTTCTCAGAATTGCGACTTTATATCTCGCAATTGCGACTTTATTTCTCAGAATTGTGACTTTATATCCCGCAATTGCGACTTTATATCTCGCAATTGAGACTTTATTTCTCAGAATTGCGACTTTATATCTCGCAATTGAGACTTTATTTCTCAGAATTGCGACTTTATATCTCGCAATTGCGACTTTATTTCTCAGAATTGCGAATTTATTTCTCACAATTCTGACTTGATATCTCGCAATTCTGAGAAAAAAAGTCAGAATTGTGAGATAAAAAGTCGCAGTTATTATTATTTATTTATTATTCAGTGGCGGAAACAAGCTTCCATTCGATTCTTTTGGCTGACATCACAAATACTTTGGTTTCAACCCCTCCAACTTCCAACTTCCCACGCTACATTTTATTCACTATGGCCTGGTTCCACAGATAGGATTTAGATTAAGCCAGGATTAGGCCTTAATTTAATTAGGACATTATTATAGCTTTAATAAATGTTCCATAGAAAAAAAAAGAAGAAAAAAAAAACATTACTGGTGTGCATCTTGATATTTTAAGATATGTCAGTGCAAGTTGCTTTCAGTCAAAACAGCTCAAACATGTAATTTAGTCTGGGACTAGTCTTTTAAACCTTGTTTGTGAAACCGTGGGATTGACCCAGTTTCACTTGAAATAATAAGGATAGGGAAGTAAAATGGCTTATTAATTGGCTTACTTACAGCAAGTCCAGGCAGTCCGGGTCCCTGAGGGTAAAAAGAAACAAAAAATGATTAGCAACAGAGCTTGACTGTAGTCCATTAGCACTGGAATACAGCACATTGCGTCTGTAGAAACACTCAAACATCAGGTCGGAAATGTTACTGTTTTGAGTACAGTGTCACCTGTTGAATAGTTTGAGAAACTGCAAGTGGTGGATACGCAGCATTATTCTTGTTCAACAAATTCCTTACATATGTTTTATACTTACAGGTCGCCCTGTTGGTCCAACCGGCCCTGGCTGACCCTGTGAAAATCAATAAAACATCATGTGGAATTAGACGTGTTCCATTCTTCATACACTTTTAGACTAACAACGACTGAAAAGATTATATGTTATTTATAATACCCTCAGTATGCATACATGACATTCATTATTCATGATATTCTTTTCAGTCGTTGTCCTCTATTATCACCTTTTCGACATTTAAAGATATGTTGTGTGTTGGTTGGCCAGCTGATTGCCCACTAGAATAGAGTAGATTGTGTGTATGCTATGAAGAAAAATAAAATATAAATTCCTCACCTTTGGTCCAGGATTACCACGAGGACCCCTCTCACCCTTAGCACCAATCAAACCCTGGAGAGATAACAGAGGAAAACAAGCCTTCAGAATAATAATCAGCCAGTAATTATTTAGAATCATGTAGAGTCATGTAAACACCTCTAAGATGATTCAAAGTGTTAAGCAGGTGATTTAGTTGGGGACATTTAATATTCAGCAATATGCACTGACACTAGCAGATGAGAACTAAACTGAGCTGGATGATGACATCACTGCTTTATAGCTAAATTAAACTTATTAATTTATGAACTTTACATAGCTCTTTTTTTTAGAGCTGCTTTACAGCAGAATTATGTTTGCATCGATTATTATTTTCCATCGCTGTAAAGATGCTTTGAAACAATCTGTATTGTATAAAGAGCTATAAATAATGGTGATGACTTGATTCATAAACAGAACAATCTAATTTGTGAAGATCCATGTACAGTATATATTCTCATTGATAATACTTTTGTACATAGACATCTTACTATAAACAATCCAGTGAGGGGAAAATCAGGGACTGGCATTCCAGAACAGATTAAGTGGTAAATCCAATAAGGAATGTTTGCTTCTTAGCATGTGACTGAGAAAGTCTTGCTCATTAGGACCAACATCTCTTTTCTCAGTCTCATGCCAACCTTTCAGAGTGTAGGTGTGAATAACCTTCACCAGAACATGATTGCAAATGCCATTATTCATTATGGATCAAATATGTTGATTGAAAACAAGATTTAGCTCCAAACTACAAACTTAACAGCCTTTTTTTTGTGTGGCTGAGCTACAGTATAAATATGTAATTCCTGAATTGTAGGTGTCACTCACATCAATGCCATCCTCCCCTGGAGATCCATCAGGACCAGGTTCACCTGCCTCTCCCTTCTGACCCTGTAAAGTGATTCACACATGAAAATGTTAAAATACTATCAAACACTCAGTTCTTTGACTTTAGTGCAAAATAAATGCTTTTTTTTTTTAGATAAATTGGTTACACTTTATTTTAATGTGTCTCTGTTACACTGTAATTATACATTTAAGTACAGAGTAATATTAAATAACTACATGTCCTTACTATAGGGTTAGGATTAGGGTTTGGTTTGGTTTAGGGTTAGTTGCATGTACTTATGCAAAATTCATAGTTATTACTATAGTAAATACATGTAACATATTTAACAATGACACTGTAAAAAAAAGGTTTTACCAATTAATTATATATAAAATATTGTTCATATACACTACCGTTCAAAAGTTTGGGATCAGTAAGATTTTTCATTAAAAATAATATTTTAAAAATTATTATTTTATTGAGCAAATATGCATCAAGTTAATCAAAAATGACTTTTACTTTGTTCTATTTCAAATGCTGTTCTTTTGAACTTTCTGTTCATCAAAGAATCATGAAAAAAAATTTATAATAAATGTTTCTTGAGCATCAAATCATCATATTAGAATGATTTCTGAAGGATCATGTGTCACTGAAAACTGGAGTAGTGATGCTGAAAATTCAGATTTGCATCACAGGAATAAACTACATTTTAATATATATTAAAATATAAAACAGGCTTTTATTTTACCTTTAAATGATTATGTAAATATATCAAATGGACATTTATGATCAACTGTGATAGTCACTTACTATTTGTCCGGGAGGTCCAGGAGGACCCTTCTCACCCTGTAAAAGGGAAATGCAATATTAGCAAAGATGGACTGGGAAACTGTGACAATATAAAGTATGGGACACTACAATATTTCAACTTACTAAACATAACTTAATCTGAAATATTCAACCTCAATTCTCACAGCTAACAAAAATTGCATGTTAGCATAGGCCTATAAAAAATGTCAATGAAATGTATTTAAAAAAAAAATAATTAAACCAATGAATGTATGTGAAACTCCTCCTCCATCCTGACTAAGGTCAGATTTACAGTATTTTGGGAGTCAGAGTTCTGTATATTTCCCTATATGCATATATCACTATTTATGACTATAAAGTCTAAATATCCTACAGTATTTGTAGAAGCTCATGGGAGAACACTGAGATCCTGTTTCTGTTTTTTCTATGCTATGTATCAGTCGGGCTCGTTGTATATCCTGCTGAATGTCTTTATACTGAACCCCGTCTAGGCCACAACCGTATCAAATAACCAACATCTACTAGCTCTCTCTCTCTCTCTCTCTCTCTCTCTCTCTCTCTCTCTCTCTCTCTCTCTCTCTCTCTCAATATGGGAAAGAGGCAATCCTCCAACAGAACCCTTTTGTGTGATTATTTTTATTTTGTGCGCCCTCTATCGGCAAGATTTTGGTAGTGCAGAACACGGGGCCAATGAAACAAGGTGCACAATGACTGTCTTTGTACCAGCTCGACCTGTGGTGCAGCCAAGCGGCTCCAATACTCACATCAATGCCGTCGGCACCGGGCGTTCCAGCGGGACCAGGGGGACCAGCAGGGCCCTGGGGTCCAGGTGGGCCGGTCTAAAATTAAACACAAAGTTTCAATTTCATCAACACTGAAGCCTTTACATTGATGTGCACTGATAGTCGCTTTAAATATAAACAGGGTTCTATATTTAACTTCCACAAACCTAGCAACTTATTATAAAATGTTGTGTTGATAATTAAAAAACGAAACCCCTAATTAGTCGAATCTCTCTTGTATGCAAGCCTTATTTTGGATCATAAACAAACAAATAAAGCCTATATTGTTCTGTAATTGTGACCTCAGACAAGCATTATTTATATGCTTTTACAAGCTATAGGCCTATAATATAATATTTTTTCAGTTTTCAAATGTTTTAGCAATTTTGTTAAGTGCTTTTGTCACTTTTATTAGTTTAATAGTTCTATTAATCTTTAATTTATTACGTTTTTCAAGTGTATGTTTACAGCTTATTTTATTCCAGCTTTAGTCCAGCTTACTGAAAATGACTTTTAGTTTTAGTTAACACTGCCTCAGACGCGTCTACTTGCTTAAATTTGATAGACAGAACAAGGTTTGTGATGAAAACCAAATTAAAGGCCTTGGCTAGATGATCAGGGCATCCGGGGTGGGAAAAGAGAGGCTGGGAATGTTTACTCAGACCCTCCCCCATTCAGCATCAAAGATAGATCTGTTTTTCAATGCATGAGTTTATAAGATGGTGGACAAAATAAGTACACATTCATTGGGTCCATTGCATTTTATGCATATGAGCTTCATGCATGCATTTTTCTCTGAGGTGGTTCATCTAAATGTAACAAGTATGTGTTATTCTGCTGAAAGCAGTTTCAGGCTCTGTCTGTTTGAATAGCAGCTTCAGTGTATTTTCAATGGGCTCTTTGTAATCTCTCCGTTTCTACCTTCTCCTCTCTCTGTTTATCCATCTGATGTTTACTTTCTGCTTCATATTTTATTCAGCAGGCCTCCATTTACTCATTTCAGTTACTAAAACTGAATTGTTTAAGCTTTCAGAATCAAAAGATAACACATTGCTCAATACCAGGCCTGCATGCTGTATAAAGACACTTAGGTAAACTTTTAGAAGATTACACCAAAAAAAACCAACAACTCAAAAGTCTAAAATCTTGCAACTTTGAGGATCAAAAGTTTCCTGTAAACAGGTCACCTACCAAACTAGTCAACTATTGTATGCATTTGATCTAAAATGAATAAATATCCAGTCCCATCCACAGTAAATCATATCTCAATCCTTAAGATGTTCTCCGATATATGATCTCATACTTGACAGCAAAACCAAAATCATCCAGCATCAAGAAAAAGTATAAGCGCAGCCAAACTCACCACTTGCGATAAGGCCAAGCAGAGCGCCTGCAATAGGACCAAGCTTCTGAAGATCATGAAGGATCTAGCCATGGTGAAGATTCACTATCGTCCCAACGGTTCCTCTAAACCTTGCCACCCTCTCTCCTGGCTTCTCAGCCCAGGATGGTGGATCCAGGGAAAAGAAAGGTGTGTGTAAGTGTGTATGTGAGTGTGTGCGCTGCCCAGGACAGGGAAGAAAAACACAGTGGCAGGGACCTGAGGGGAGGATTGAGAGAGAGGTGTAACCCAGCCCTACAGCCAGCCCCTGAGAACTCAGGGAGCTCAGAGAACCCAGAGAACACACTGAGGACCGGACAGACCTGAGAAGCCATCGCCCGCGCAGGAGGCGGAGACTTCTGATGATTGAACATACAGAGCTCTAGAGAGCTAACTTTCTCACGCCCCCCCCATTACTGAATACCTCAATACTGTAGATTGTTGAATATGTACGCTGGACATCATTGATGTTGATTTAGTGGACGGTCTGTGGAGCTTCTGGACGCAGGAATTTTTGTTTTTGAGGCATAATACACAAGACACTCATGTCTGGATTATAGGAGGCTTGGAATGTATGTAACCCCAAAATATACAACACCAGTAACTTTTCTTGGGCATTTTTGTATTGACATCCAGCTAAATGGCCTCAAGATGATTTTTAAAGGATGTGTGAAGCAGGTCTCCTAAAGTTCACACTGGTGTAGAGGCCTCCATTAACCGTATAGTTCATCAACTACGGACATGTTCCACAAAGTCTAAAGTGACCAGAAAGTGTCCAAAAACAGGGTCTCAGGGTGCAGTACAGCCAAAAGTTTGGACACATTACTATTTTTAATGTTTTTGAAAGAAGTTTGTTCTACTCATCAAGCCTGCATTTATTTGATCAAAAATACAGAATTTTTTTTTTTTATAATATTGTGATATATTATTCAATTTAAAATAATTGGTTTTCAATTTATTATACTTTAAATTATCATTTATTTCTGTGATGCAAAGCTGAATTTTCAGGATCATTACTCCAGTCTTCAGTGTCACATGTGACATCCAGTCTATCACATGATCCTTTAGAAATCATTCTAATATTCTGATTTATTATGAGTGTTGGAAACAGTTATGCTGCCTAATATATTTGATGATTAACTGCATTTATTCAAAATAAAAAAAATATTTTCTAATAATATAAATCTTCTTTACTATCATTTTTTTTCAATTTAACACATCCTTGCTGAATAAAAGTATTGATTTATTTCAAAAAAAGAAAGAAAAAAAAAAACACTGACCCCCAAATTACTCTGACCAGTAGTGTATATTGTTGTTACAAAAGATTTCTATTTTTAAAACATTTGCTTCTTTTTTTTTCTTTTTTTTCTTAACTTTTTATTCATCAAAGTATCCTAAAAAAGTATCACAGGTTATGAAAAAATATTAAGCAGCAGAACTGTTTCCAACTTTGATAATGAAGCATCATATTAGAATGATTTCTAAAGGATCATGTGATAGACTGGAGTAATGATCCTGAAAATTCAGCTTTGCATCACAGAAATAAATGATAATTTAAAGTATAATAAATTGAAAACCAATTATTTTAAATTGTAATAATATATCACAATATTAAAATTTGTTCTGTATTTTTGATCAAATAAATAAAGGCTTGATGAGCAGAAGAAACTTCTTTCAAAAACATTAAAAATAGTAATGTGTCCAAACATTTGGCCTGTATATATGATGAAGAGTTATGTATATGAAGAGTTCAGATGCAAAAGCCTCTAAATGCCATTTGAAATTTTCTTATATGATCATTTTTATCAAGCTTGTATATTTAAGTTCAGTAATTTCACTTAAATGATAATTAATAGGTAATCTTCATTGCCATTTAAGTGAAATTATTGAATTTAAATATACGAGCTTGATAAAAATGATCATTCTATAAGAAAATTTCAGATGGCATTTAGAGGCTTTTGCATCTGAACTCTTCATATATATATATATATATATATATATATATATATATATACACTACATTTCTGAATGGGCATAAACCTTAAAGTCAAAGTTATTTATTACAGTCCAAACGCATGCATGTGACAATAGTATTATTATTAATATACTATTATATTTAGGCTATTGATGTTATAATAAAATTAAGGCAGATTCAGTTTAATTAACAAAAATGATATGAGTTGTGACAGTGGAATCAGCCATTAAATAATCAGTTTCAACAGAATCTTAACAGTAAAACAATCTTTAAACAACAAACCCTTCATGATAAAAAAAAAATATATATATATATATATATATATAGCCTTAACACCTCTCCACCGCAGGGTTATCGTTATGTGATCGCCAATTGTAATTGCCATGTGGAAACTTCCGTTGGTATGAAAAATACTCCGCATCCTGACTGCATGAGAACCCATTTCAACCTTTTGGCTAAAAATATAGGCCTACCTTTATCATAGTCGATTATTGCCTGTGTGTAGCCCATCGGTGTGGTTTAAGTGCTCACAGCTAGGCTGTAACTAAACTAATTTGATATTTCCAACTAGGTGTTTAAAACCAATACAAAACCACTGCAAGAGAAATCACATATTTGTATAATTGTAGTTTTGACTCAAAACCTTATAGTTACAAAGATACAGTGCTTAAAACATCTTGCCTGTGTGACAGCGAACATGAATGGATGTTGATCAATCGGATGTGCGCAGTGTTGCCTCTCCCCGCAGGAGGGCGCCATTTCACATTTTCTAGAAATTACACAAAGGGGTTGTAATTCACATCTCTGAACGGCGAACATCACGACCGCAATTGTCCCTCTGATGCTGGATTTAGTCTATATCTTTTAGATAGTGAATGTTTTAAACAGCACGTCTGTCGACCACCAGCAGACACAACAGAGGCAGAGCGGTGACTCATGAGATGAGTAATACTGAAGTGTAACGTTGACTTTTAGCGCGTGAACGTGCTCGATGTGTCTCTGATACTGCGGGTGGAAAGTTGGGTGTCAAGGACCAGCGAATGTACCTGGGGAATATGGTGTTTTTATATGATCCGTGGTTCACAGCTTTTTCCTCTTCCTGGTAAGATTAGCGGAAGCCAGCAGTACTGTAGTGTTTTCTCTCTCTTCATCTGCAGCAGCCTGTCAGTGATCCGCTTCCCGGTGTTTCGTTAACGGACAAACATCTGAACATCTTCTCAGCGGCTTTGGACTATCACAGAGAAGGTCGATCAGTGAGATACTGATTTCTGAAGATGACGGGTAAATCAGTCAAAGACATTGACCGCTATCAGGCTGTTCTCACATCTCTTCTCGCGTCAGAGGAAAACAAGTTTTGCGCTGATTGTCACGCGAAAGGTAAGGGTCATATTTCATATTGAACAGTTCTTACTACTGTTTCCTATTTCTGCAGTTAGAAATTGAGTATATTGGATGTTCAGTGTTTGTGTATGAGTGTTTTGGGTTAGGCCCTGTGTGTTTTACATCAGTTTGGTTGGTGTGTGTTGTTGTCCGATTCGTAAGTGAATCATTCTTTTGAATCGGATCTGTTTGATGAATCGGTTGAACCGGTCTGAGTCATGTATGTACCCAAAATGATTCGTAACACAATATCTTGGAAACCATTGAACCCAGTTTAGGTTTACGATGTATTAAGGAAAATCAGGCTGTACAAAATGTATAGCAAACATGATTATGACTCAATTGTATTTATCAACAACAACTAACATACGAAACGATTTATTTGAGCTTTTAATTGAAACATTATTTTCTATAATTAACTATTCTAAAATAACTTTTCTTGTCACCCTAGGTGTACAGTAAGGCAAAAGTAAATGTAGGTTCTTGTAGACTTGATTGGCTGCAACAGACTGAATTGGGACGCAAATTACACCTTTTTTAACCAATAATGTATTTGTGGCCTTATTAAAATGTTTTAAAGTGTAATAAGGACCACGTGATGTCCAGACATAAAATAACTGCTGAATCGTTTTAAAACTAGTTATTTGAAATGAATTGTTTAAAAGAACTGATTTGCGCCAATTAATCGAACTTCCTTAGCCATCCTTTAACAACAAAGCAGATCTATCATTTGCCCCAGACAGCAACATAGTGTCGGCCCAGATCCGGCCCACATCTGGTATGCATTGAAACATATACCAGATGTGGCCTGGATCTGGGCCGACACTGTTGCTGTCCTCTCATTTTGTCAACTACTGGGCTTTTATTTGGGAAGTTGGGAAGGAAAGTTCATGTGGACAGACCCTCAATCCCTTGATTTTGACTGAGGGAGTAAACTAGTCTATATGTACACTTCAGGCAGATCCATAGACCACAATGCAACATGATTGTGACGTCACAACAGCAACTCCCATAGCAGATTCCAAGTGGTCAAGGGTGTTCCATTTAAACATATTGCAAGGGTTCCGCCAGTAGTTGGCACTCGTGCAACGTAAGCGACAATGTGTCTGCGTGAACGAGACAGAGGGAAGTTAGCAAGGGAAGGACATAAAAAAGTGGACTTACAAGCCAAAGTGTTCATGAAAAGGAAGTTGTGATAGTCTTTTCTTCCCTATTGTGACATACCGTATCTGAGTGAAACAGCTTCTCGAACAAAAATAAAATAAAAAATTAGGGCGGGGCTTGATTTTATCCATCGGGAATTGATTGGATGGTTGTGGTTTCTCTTGCTATGATCTAATGTGAGTGACAGGTTGTTCCGCCTTCAGATGATGTTGCAAATGAGAGGGGAAGTTATTTTGATTTATGATTAGGAGGGCACATGAATAAAAAAAATAAAAAAAATGATGTGCACGGATTATAAATACTGCAATATTCCATACAAATTTTGACTTTGTATGTTTATTTTTTATTTAATTTTTTATAAATAATCACCATATTGATTTGGCCATGGGATAAAGAGTTCAAATGGCGATGATAATGACATTTTGTTTTTCAATTTGAGATGGTACTGAAGATACCTTTGCTGTTGTGGTTAAATTTCACATGAACTTGTGTTACACACATTGCGCAAATGACAAAACGCACACAAACACTGGGCAAATTGTGCTGTGTCTGTGATTCTGCTCGTCAAACCCTTTATGTTGGCTGACTTCCCTGTTTGACCTCCAGCCCATAAGGGACACAGTTCTGCCCTTCTCCTTATTCTTAGAGGCCGACTGCTATTGGTCGGACGTAATCTGTTCCCGGCCCTCTCTGTCTCTTGTACTTGAGCTTGAGGACACTCAAAACTTCTTGTGTTCTCTCTAAAACATATTCCAGTTGCCCTATCTGAATGCTTCTCTACTTGTTTTGAATGTGTCAATTGGTTGTGTAACATACGTCTGTTCCCTTTTTCATACACAAATACATGATGCAAGAGAAGAAGCTTGTGTAATACAGCCTGTTTTGGAAAAGGGAATGATCCCTCAAGCAGTGAAAATCAGAGCGGGGAAATCCTTGCAGACAATCAAGACAAGGCCTAAACTTATTTGCAGAACAATAAGGTAAACGGTAGCTCTCAGTGGTCAAGCAAGGCTAACAGGTTAGATTATTCATATGATGAGCCGTTTCCACATAAATGTGTACTTTGCTCTCACTGAAAAAACAACAACAACAACAACAACAAACTGTGTTTTGTGTTGAAACTGTGGGAGAAATTGTGTTTTAATGGTCAACTGGCATCTTTTTTGACACATTGTGTGTAAGTAATTAAGATAAATCTACTTTTTCTACTATTTTTCTACTAAATCTACTATAAATCTACCTTTGTTAGTCATTACAAAGGGTTACAGTATTTATATTATGAACTTATGATTTCTGTAGCACTTTTCCTTAGTGATACTAGTGTGTGAAAACATAGGGCTGGTGGCTCAAAGATAATTCGCAACTTGTGCTAAAGAGTTTTACAGTATGTGTGGAAATAACACTAGCCTATTTCTCTTTACAGGCTAGAACACAGCTTCCACTATAGCATGTGAGATTGTTTGCTTTCTGGCTGTTTGTGCATTATAGGGAAGAGTGTTCTTATTGTTAAAGATTTATTGTTAAATCATGTGATAGACAGGTTATTGTGTATCGGTAATGCCCTGACATGTGTTTTGAACCCAGGATCCAACAGGATCCAATCTGCCGGTGACAGATGAATTGAGAAACTTTACTGACTCTAAATAGTTCTTATTGGGCATGACAGTGTGTTGTTTGCATTCCTTTCTTTTATTTAATTGCATTTTTGGTCCATGACAATTGGGTTATTTATGTGTGACAAACATTGCAAGTCATTGTATCTCTTGCAGTATTATACAAGAGCGAGATGAGCGTCTCTCAGTGAAACTGCACCTTGTAATCTAGCCTAGTTCCTAATGATTTGTATCTTAAGTGCGAGAACTGTTCCACACGCACCACCAGTCAAAAGATTGGAAAATTAATAGGTCTTGTTGCAAACTTTGAGTCAACATTGTGACCATTAACATTTCATTATATGGTGAAATTAATGTCAATAAAGACATTTAATATACTGTTGTTCAGTTTTATTTCAGTTCAGTAAGTGTACTTACAGTTCTGTCAAAAATGACAAAAAAGAAAATTCTGTCACCATACCATAAGACTTTCGTTCATCTTCGTAACACAAATGAAGATCTTTTTGATGAAATCTGAGAGCTTTCTGTCCCTCCATTGACAGTCAGACAGGAAAGAGTTTACTAAATCAATTGAGTACAGTCAACTTATAAGGCTTTTCAGTGCACTGAGGTAAAAGTTGTTGGAAATGTAATTTTGTCATTTCTAGCAAGTTATTTGGCTTTTGTTGAGTGATCATTTTGGCTCCAGGTTGAGTGTGTTTGATAAATGAATTGATCAGACATTAGAGATAGACAACTGTAAGCACATACAGAAATAGGCCCAGATATTGTGCTGTTGTGATAGGAAGCCACAAATACTCATCTAGAAACAATTTTAGCAAAGAATAGATTTCCTTTGATGGTTTCCTTTAAGCATGTCACCTTAGCAACTTTGCATGATGGTAACTACCTGTTTCTTCCTGTTTTGGCTGAAGCTCACTTTCAGTAGTCTGATTTAGTATTGAGCTGCAATCATGCGAGTGATACAAGGAGCTATAATAATCTCTGGAGTTCAACTGGTGCTTGTCTTTTAACAATCCATTCATTAAGCTGCTGGAACTGTGCATGCCGCATTAAAGGGTTATTAATTATCTTTATGTCTGTCGTTGCTCATAATGCTCACACTTTTTTTTTTTTGTCTATTAGTTGCAGGTTGATTGTATGTGAGGGACAGGTTGTGTTGGAAATGGAAATCAGAGAACGGAATTGGTTTTACATGTGACCTTTTCTCCCAGAACACCTTGGTATATGAGGCTCATTTGCATTCTCTTGTTCTGCGGTTGTCATGGAGATATCACCGTGGAGGCTGAGGTTGGAGTGGATTGAGGATGTGATGCGGGAGGACACGATGACTGTCCCTTATAGACCTTCTCGGCCTCTCACTGAGGAGCCAATGTACTTCTGTTCCAACCCCGTTCATTATAACACGCGTTGCTTGTTGTACATATTGTGGCAGTTCGGAAAATAAGTGTCCGGTGAGCGGCGCTAAAAGGTTAATGCTCTATCGCATTTGACAATAATGTACCACTAGAGCTGCACGATTCTGGATAAATTGAGGATATTGTAGATATAGGGCCCTATCTTGCACCCTGGCAGCGCAATTGAGTTTGTACACCGACGCATGTATCATTCCTATTTTGCACCCGACGCACAGCAGATTTTTCCCTCCACAGACGCACGCCGGTAAACTTGGGAATGAACTTGTGCACCGAAAAGAGGAGGCGTGTTTCGACGCAAACGTTCCCTGGTGCTATTTTGCAGGTTTAGAAAACAATTCCGCCACTGACCAGGAAAAACCTAGTCTAAAGTCAGTGGCGCGTTGCGCATGTTATTCATATGTTATTTTAAGGGCGCATGCTTGGCCATAACCAATGTAGCGTGTGCACAACGCGCATACACTTTGATTCTCTCATCTACACAGAAGCAGCATTTTTCATTTTTGCAAATCATACATTATTACAAGGAACAATATTAACACATGAGGGAAATCATTGTTGTGTCCATGAAGATGTGAAAAATAGGCATAAATCTAGCTTACACATTTACCCAAATTATTATACGCCTGTTTAACCGAAGCTAATTTGGGTGGGTTTCTCCATCCCTAATGTCACTTCTCTGTGTTTTACGGCCCTGATGAGAACGTCGGTCTCCTCGGCTGTGAACCGCTTCTGGCGTGCGCCTGGCAAATCCGCCGTTATAATCAGGGTCCGAAATTAACACCCGCCAAGCGCCAAATGCGGGTAGATTTTCTGTTTGGCGAGTAAATCTCGAAAGGCTATCCGCCACACTGGCGGGTGAATGTTCATACCAAAATATGAAATTAAGCGCGCTCGCGCTCTTCTGCCTTCACGAGCGGAGAGCGCGCGCGCGAGAGAGAGAGAGCGAGCCCCGGCCGCGCGCGCGCACTCACTATTCAGAGCGGCCAAGCGTCAAGCTTCCCCGTACTTTTTGACAAGCGTCCTTGACAGGGCGGCCAGAGCTTCTTTGCAGCTCAAGTCGACGGCGGTGTGTACGTACAGTTAACGCTCTATCTGTTGACGGCACTGAGGAAAAAGCTTCCGCCACTGGAAGAAGCGGTCGCCGCCCATTTGTGTTCTCCTGCGTACCCATCAAAGCCGTGCAGAACGTCTTCAGCACTCGCGCATCATGCAACTCCGCCGCTGGCCAGGCTGCTTCTGTTTTACACACCATGGTCGTTCTTTTCTCGAGAAATTGAGTTTTCTCATAGTGTTTGCAACGCAATACTCGTTCCCTTATCTCTCAGGGAACCGAGGTTATAAGTAACCGATACGTTCTTCCTTCCCTTCCACATGAGTCAGGTAACAAAACTGACAAAAACATTTTTTATTTCACCCCAATGATAATATTTCATATATTTCTCACATTTTGATCAATATAGATTCTTTTTTTATTTCAAATTTTGCTCTGGACAATTTTTTATGTTTGTATTCAACATAATAGGCCTACCTTATTATTTCAATTAAAAGTACTGAAATGAATGTATATGTGACAAAAAAAAGGCTGTTTATTATTTTGGCCGGTAAAAAATATGCTTGGCTGGTGGATTTTTTCATCTACCAGTCCCCGTGGCAGGTGAGCCAAAAAGTAAATTTCGGACCCTGGTTATAATAGCAAACCGCCATGGAACAAGCGCGCCTGCTCTTAAAGGGAATGTGAGATGTCGCTCTGATTGGTTTATTTCACGTTACGCCCAAACCACACCTATGAATAATGTTAGCAACTTCAGACCAACCCATTTTAGATTTGCGTCGGGCGCAAGAGTCATTTATCCCGCCAGAATAATAGCAACAGCGCCCGAGATCCGCCCACAAAGTTACTTGCGTTTCGTGTTTGGTACTTGCGTTTCAGATCGTTAAAATAGGGCCCATAGTCTGTATGAATGAAAAAGGGTGAATAATGGTTGTAATGGTGTCTAACGAGTGTAATAAACAAAATCATAGAAATAAAAACAAAGACACCAGTTGAATATATTTACAAAGACCCTTCTGTGTGGGTTCTGATGATTTTTAATAGGCTGTATCAGATACTGTCTGAGCTGTACGTGGTCTTGTGCTGGAAGCATCTCTCTCCCTTTATAATCGTTGTTTGTTTTACCCAGTAGTTATTTCTAGAACATTTAGCCTAGTTAAGGAATGAATGAAAGGATTTTATTCACATGGCTGCCACATGATGCGCTTCACTCAATTTAGATGCTGTTTTATAATGATGCACACTCTTGGGCAAAAAAAATGGACCAAGCCAAAAAATGGCATAACACGTAGCTTTTAATTGTCTTAACCACAAAATATTGGTCAGGAAATTAGCAAAAGTTAAGCAAGTGCACTGCTTAGCCTAAGCCATTGCTGTCTCAGAAAAAACTTCAAAGACAGAATTATTGTTTTGGCTGAATATGGGAGTCGTGTGTGGAGTGATGAATCACAATGAAACATGAGTTGCATGGTAATGCTCCAGAGCGGTGTCTTCGAAAATCTGCTGAGAAATGTAATAATAAATGCATCTCTTCTACAGTGAAGCATGAGGAAGAGGATCATTGTGTGGGGAGCCTTTTTCGCTGCTGGTATTGGTGAGATACTTCACTGTAAAAAGACATGTAATGCTTTGGAGTGGAGGAGAATACTGCAGAATGGCTTGCTTCCCACAATTGAAAAGTTAGGCTATCTAAAGACAATTTGACCCCTATAGTGAATATTTGGTCTCACATTAAACTCAAATTTTAAAGAAATTTTTCAACTATCAACTGTCCATTGAGTGGAACAACACTGACTCTTCTTTCTGTAAAAAGCTGTCTGCAAGACCCACACGGCTTAAACATTTAAAGAAAACTAAGGGGAAGGATATTCCATACTAAGGCCCTGTCCCCCTGTCTCAAAACTTCCACTTGGTTTTGAGTGCCCTCGAAAGTAAAGTCCCCTCAACGAGGGAAGTGGAGTTGAAGATCTTTCCCTATGAAATGGGACACCACTATATGCAAATTAGCGCGGAAAACTTCACTACGTCACGCGCAGCGTCGACGTGTCTACTACTACTACTACTATTTTCATTCAGAAAATGCCGGTTCCAGCTGTTGTGTTGCCTCCTGTGTGGGCTGTGTTCGTTTATCTACGTCTGATGAATCAACAGAGAAGACATATATTAGCCATATTTTTGTCTGTATTTGATCGTTTAGACGCGCACATGAAACCCAAAGTATAGTTTGCTTGTCTAGTTGCAGGCCGTTTCCGAACGCGCGCCGCCATGGGAACAGGGTCAACGTCTCTTGCGCGGATCATTGTGCTTATAATAGCTCTTTTTACAATCAAACACCTCCCGCAATTTAGAATCAGCAGACACTTTGCATTTTACAACAATCATTGATTGTTTGGGTTTAACATTAGGGAAAAGTGACTGTAAAGAAAAAGACGAAGCACTAGACGAACGTGGGTAGTTTTTAATAGTTTTACCTCACATCTTCTTTTTATAATCCTTGGAAGCCAAAATCGAAAATGAAATTAGATGAACTACCCAGATCAGATGTATATTTGATGGGCAGACTCTCTCGAAGCACTCGGCAGATATCATGAACATCGTCAGATAGATAGCTTCGTGAAATATTTTCTAACATAAGTGTTCAAAACTTAAGTCCATTGGATGTGCATCAAACTAACATATTCCAACATATTTAGAAATTTTAACATGCTTATTTGCGAAAATATACTTACAATTCAATTGTTCCTTTCCAGCGGTGTCCGCCATCTTGTTTAAAAAAATTTACCGGCTTGCTGAGTCCGCAAGGTATCCTGGGTAATTTCATCTTCCACTTCCATTTTAAGCCTGCATCGGACTGCACTATGTTTTGAGGGTTGATTTTAAGGGGAGAATAGCACTCCCCCTTGCTCTTTAGAGTATTGGGACACCCTTCCCCTACCCGAGAACGCGCAAAAACAAGGGTTAGGGCAGAAATCTTGGGTAAGGGGAGGTATTGGGTCAGGCCCTAAGTTATCTACAGTATTTCTGCATTTCCTGACCAACAATATCTCATTTTTAATTGCCATTCAAATTGAATATTTGATTCCAAATGTTATTTGTGACTTGTATTGAGCATTTGGTTATTTGGTGCAAAGGCAAACTGAAATTAAGATATAGACTACTTTAGAGTGAATTAGAAACAAAACTAGGCCATTTTGGTTCACATTTTTTTCACCGTTTATGAAACACTATTGTAATGTCTGGAAATTTGAATGTTACACATTCCAAGGGCCTGACCCATGTGGGCACTACTTTGGCACAGCAGCAAAACGGCTGTCTTACAGCATGTGAATTAAAACTGGATTTTAAAGGCTACTAAAGATCATTGCTGTTTGCAGACATCAAAACAGAGCTACAACCATCCCGGTCCTCCTGGTGTCGTGTCGGCTTTGGAGATTAGCATGAAAGTCAAACTGTGGTCCTAATACCGCTCACAGACACGTGATAATGGCGTGACACACTGAGAGTTCATGTCTGCATAATTAAATACAAGGCCTGTCTTTATGAATTTCAATCCTGAATAAACCAAAAAGTCCATCTGCTTTGAGGGGTGCCAGAGTCATTTCATGTCCTCTGGATATTTTGGGGTGAGAGAAGCCCTGTAGCTTCCAGAAAAAAAACTGGTAACCTGGCAGGCCAACAATCCCTCATCCTATTTGGAGAAACCGACGTTTCGTCCAAAATCGAACACTTCCCACAATATAGTATGCAGAGAACAGTGCTCCAACAGAGTAGTATCCGAATACACATTCGAAAAACACCAGGCGAAAAGATGACCTACTACTTCCGGACAGATTCTGAAGTGTGCGTTCAATGGACACTTTACTATCCCATGAGGCCACAGGAGAGGATTAATGCACGGCAGTGAAGAAACGCAACTGATAGGTCATGTGACAATAATAACACGGCTGATGTAGTACCTCAGAATTTCATTCATTCATACTATATAGAACATACATTTTTAATGGTCACAAAGTAGGTTTGAATTAAAATTTAGTACCTACATAGACAGTATGTGATTTCCCCACAATGCTTTTTCTGTGATCCAAGGCTTGAGATTCTTAAAGTGATACACGGGGCATCTTTTTTGAGCAATGATGCCGGGCAGTGTAGCCGAGCGATGTTGCTTGGGCACTTTCCCATTGAGAATGGGCAACGAGTTTCTATCTGGATACTTTAGATCGGTCGTAGGCCCTGTGTCAAGTCAAGTCAAGTCAAGTTTATTTGTATAGCGCTTTTCACAATACAGATTGCATCAAAGCAGCTTCACAGTATTAAATTTAAATAATACAACAAAGTTTGTTTCAAGAGGAATTTATTGATTGATAAAATTAAATTAAATATCCCCAAAATATCCCCAACTGAGCAAGCCAAAGGCAACAGTGGCAAGGAACCGAAAAACTCCATCAAGTGACCTAATGGTGTCCTAAAACTCCATCAGGTGCCTTAATGGAGAAAAAAAAAACCTTGGGAGAACCCAGGCTCAGTCGGGGGCCAGTTCTCCTCTGGCATTTATGAGCTAGAGGCCGGATTGTAGTTTGAACTGTAGGATTATATGAATGCCTGGCTGAAGAGATGCGACTTTAATCTAGTTTTAAACTGGGAGAGCGAGTCTGAGCAACGAACAGTATCAGGAAGACTATTCCAGAGTTTTGGAGCCAAATGTGAAAATGCTCTCCCTCCTTTGGTGGTTCTGGATATCCTAGGTATGACCAAAAGCCTTGAATTTAGTGATCTCAAAGAGCGCGATGGATTATAGGGCGATAGAAGATCCGTTAAATAGACTGGAGCTAAGCCGTTTAGGGCTTTATAAGTCAGTAGCAATACCTTGTAATTAATACGGAACTTTATAGGTAACCAATGCAGTGATGATAAAATCGGTGTTATATGATCATATTTTCTTGATCTCGTAAGAACTCTAGCGGCGGCATTTTGGACTAACTGTAGCTTGTTTATTGAGGATGCAGGACAACCAGCTAATAAAGCATTACAGTAATCCAGTCTCGAGGTCATGAATGCATGAACTAACTTTTCTGCATCAGAAACTGATAGCATATTACGTAGCTTAGCAATGTTTCTAAGGTGGAAAAAGGCTGTTTTTGTAACATAAGAAATATGATTTTCAAAAGACAGGTTGCAATCGAGTATAACACCCAGGTCTTTTACTGTAGAGGATAAAGTAACAGGACATCCTATGATGTTAAAGTTGTATTGTGCGAGGTTTTGTGGGCGGTTTTTTGAACCGATAAGTATTACCTCTGTCTTGTCTGGATTTAATAAAAGAAAATTACGCGTCATCCAATCTTTTATATCTTTAACACACTCTGTCAATTTGGAAAATGTAGCGTTTTCATCCGGCCGTGATGAAATATATATTTGAGTGTCATCAGCATAACAATGGAAACTAATTCCATGTTTCCTTATAATATTTCCAAGTGGCATCATATATATTGAAAATAACAGAGGGCCTAATACAGATCCCTGCGGCACTCCATAGTTTACTGGAGTTATGATCGATTTTTCTCCATTTAAATAGACAAAATGGTAGCGGTCAGATAGGTATGATTTGAACCAGCTTAGTGCTTGTCCTTGAACACCAGTATAATTTTGTAGTCGATCTAAGAGTATTGTGTGATCTATAGTATCGAACGCAGCACTAAGATCAAGTAAAACTAGTATTGAGATACAGCCTTGGTCAGAAGCTAAAAGTAAATCATTTGTGATTTTAACGAGCGCAGTTTCAGTGCTATGATGCGGTCTGAATCCAGACTGAAACTTTTCATAGATATCATTTTGTTGCAAGAAAGAGCCCAGTTGAGCGGACACCACTTTTTCTAATATTTTAGACATAAATGGAAGATTTGAAATGGGTCTATAATTTGCTAGATTATTATGATCTAATTGTGGTTTCTTAATGAGAGGTTTTATAACTGCCAGTTTAAATGTTCTTGGAACATGTGTCTCAGCTGGTTGCGCGTTGATGGCAACATTGCCTTAAGTCATGTGATGTGTTGTTGATCCACGTGGCGTCATAAGCAGGTTTTTCTGTATGTTTGGATACTGTTAAGAAAGGAATTTGAAATCAGGTCTCTACTTTTTCAGTTTCTATGTACTTAAAGAGTGTGTGCATCTGTGTTTGTGTGTGTGTGTGGCCGTGTTTGTTCAGCACACATCATCTCACAGCAGGTCCAACCAAAGTCCATGTTTCTCTTCTGAGTTGGTCTTTCTTGTTGTTAGATTCAGGTGCACTCTCCTCTCTCTTTTGGCAGACTAGAATGCTGTCTGTCAGAGGAACACATTGTAGATCACAGCGTGTTAATGTAACTTTAACAGCAACATTACGACAGCTTTGCAGCCCTGTAAATTTCCACAGAGACGGTAAACAAGACTCCCCGTCAAGCTGGAGGGAAAGCTGTTCACTCTTTTATATAGCCTAGATCAACAGTTGCCTGGAGTGTGTTAAAAAAATGCAGGGCTTTTCTCTACCAGTAGCTCAGATTTGTTCTGCCTACCCACAATGCCCCAGCACAATATTATACATTTTCACTTCTACCTTTTTCGTTTTACACACTAACTTTAAAAAGTTTCATGGGTTCAGTACATAAAGAAATTAATACTTTTATTCAGCAAGGATGCATTAAATTGATCAGAAGTGACTTTTTTGTTTGAAAAACATTAAAACATTTTTTACCAACCCCAAAGTTTTCAGTAGTAATGTATAAATAATATTATTATTTGCAATACATGTATAAAATTGTTATTAAATATAGAAATATATAATATTTATATTTTAATGCATTTATATAGTATATAGCCTAATTTATATAGTATTTATCCCAATTTATATAGTATTTATCCCATAAATAAATAGTATATAATGGTTTCATATTAAATATATAAAAGTATGAATGTATATGTATTTATAATATATTTTTATATTTTCACTCATTAACATTATATTATTATATTCATAAATATATACAAGTATAAATAATGTTATTATATATATTTATAATATGAATTATATTATTGTATTTTCAGAAAATATATGGGGATACAATTTATGTTAGCCAGTTATTAGACAACATTGTTGAATAAAACAGAAAAATACAATGTTGTTACGATGCACGATATATCGGCCACCATCAGTATTGGCTAATATATATTAATTTTTGATGTTATCGTTATTGACACGATAAGAAAATTTGGCTAATATTTTAAAGCCGATAAATAATGGTTTATTTCCTTAAGCTG
Source organism: Leuciscus leuciscus (assembly GCF_965113295.1). NCBI lineage: Eukaryota > Metazoa > Chordata > Actinopteri > Cypriniformes > Leuciscidae > Leuciscus > Leuciscus leuciscus. The sequence continues at coordinate 7,306,235 of NC_138736.1, forward strand.
AGACACTTCAGATGCTGTTCACCATGATGGCTTTGAATTGCTTAAAATAGGATTGGAATCACTTTGAAAAGGAAAATCAAAATACAGTTGAGTGCAACATGTGCAACAAGTGTGTCAAATAGCTACATTTATATTATAATGAGAACACTACTGTAAAAGAATGTTGTGAATTATTTGTACGCCCGTGTTTTAGCACGTTTATGTATCATGTATCTATCTCTATCTCTCTTTCTCTCTCTATCTATCTATCTATCTGTCTATCTGTCTATCTGTCTGTCTGTCTGTCTGTCTGTCTGTCTGTCTCATATAGGATATAGTTATAGATTTATCTTTATCGCCCAATGTCTCAGTTACCGGCTTTCAAATATAAAGATGTATCGTTATCAACCAAAAACATATCGGTGCGTCCTTAGTTGTTACGGTGGTCAGTGCGAGTAAATATTGAGCTGTGATGCTCAATTCCTCTTGACTGTTGTCTACCAAAAAAATTATAATAATACCTCAAGTTTTTATTTGCAAAGCATAAAACAACATGTATGTGATCAACAACAACACAGCAATGGCCTGATACGGCAAGTGATGTTTCTGTCAACTGGCCCAAAACTCTCTTTTATTGTTCCTGGACCATCATGCCATCTTGTTTGTTTTTCCCCAAACGGGATTTATATATATATACATAATCTCAATAATATATAATTATTATTGTCTTTTTTTTTTTGGTATCCAGTTGATAAGGGTGTCAATAGGATGTTTTTCCCTTGTTTCATTATCTACCCGGTCAAAAACCATAAGCCTAATCATAATAATAACTCATCCTATTCAAGGTATCGTGTCCGTAGCGTAACCAGTGCAGGAGTCACCGATCGGGTTCAAATGCCTAAGTATGAGCATGGTGATTTTTGGCTTAGCAAGTACCATTAATAAACAGATGGCTTGGCAATGGCATGTGTCCTTTCTCCGGCTCTTACTGTTGCTTCTCTCGAATAGGTTAATAAGCGTGAACAGCATGTGTGAATCTCTCCGCCCTGTTCTGCATCTCTTTTGTGATTCACTCTGAAACCTGCCTGACTCCACATGACTGTTTATTACAGCCTCACATGTTCTCCATCCCACACGCAAACACCCTCTCTCTCCCTGTGCCTGAGCTGACGTCCTCCAGTAATACCTCGCAAGCTGATTACCCCTTAGCCATGCGGAAACAGAGAGGGAGAGAGAGAGAGGAGGGATATTTGTAGGTGGGGGATGAATAGGTAATCTAAAGAGGCCTGCAGCACAGAAGAGCTCATGAAAATTGTGTTTTATACAGCTGCAGCGAATCAACGTGCATCCCGTTGGGAATATCCCTTTCCTCTGGCACAGGGCCATCTCACATTACAGTCCATGCCAGATCTCAGATGTGAGTGTGACCGTGTGCATAGTGCAGACGTGAACCGGAGCCCCGGTGCTCCATTAAGGGCCAAATCAACACATTTATAGCCGAATAAATATTAGATCTCAGATTTCATGATTGAATTTTGGCTTTCTGCGTTTAGATGGTCTTGTCTAGCCTGTCCATTGATTCCCAGAATATAGTATGGTCTACTTTCGCCCACTTACACAGGAAAAGACCGTCTGACCGGCATTTAAAGCACCAGACCACAGTTCATTTGTTTTATGTGCTTTTGAGGGTGAGTGAATCTGAAATTGCTCAGATAATAATAGCACAATTAATATATATATATATATATATATATATATATATATATGAAGAGTTCAGATGCAAAAGCCTCTAAATGCCATCTGAAATTTTCTTATATAATGATCATTTTTATCAAGCTCGTATATTTAAATTCAATAATTTCACTTAAATGGCTTAATAATAAACCTATTAATTGTCTTTTAAGTGAAATTACTGAACTTAAATATACAAGCTTGATAAAAATGATCATTCTATAAGAAAACTTCAGATGGCATTTAGAGGCTTTTGCATCTGAACTCTTCATATATATATATATATATATATATATATATATATATATATATATATATATATATATATATATATATATATATATATATATATGGCTCAACTAGAAGTCCAGATGTATTAAGTACTATTTATTTCACAGATTTAACATCTGAAATATAAAATACAGTAAAATATACAGTTATGTTGTGTGAATACGTTTACTTAGTACTAATGTTCTTTTGAGTGAATCAAAACCATACAGCATGACCAGTGTAGTCTGACTCCTGAATGAATGACTCTAATGAGTCGATTCTTTTGAGCGAATCGAGCTCATATCGCTAATGACTAGTACATGGTGTAACATAGTTATGACAACATGAACATAACTATGACAATGTGTAGATCAAAATACACATTATGTATTTTGTTAGTACTATTTTAGAAATATCCATGGATAAAGTATGTTACCAAAGTGTATAATGCTCACCTTCCTGTGAAGGCAAAGCTGAATTTTCAACATCATTACTCCAGTCTTCAGTCACATGATCCTTCAGAAATCATTCTAACGCTGATTATAGTCATCAATAAAATGTCATATTATTATCAATGTTGAAAATTGGAAATGGAATTGCATTTTTTTCATATAGGCTATTTATTATTAAAAGTACTAAACAAAAAGTTTATGGATTTTTTTTAATGAAATGAAATTCTTTTACGATTCTCTTTCCAACTTGCTAAGTCTTTCAAACAAAACTCTGATTATTTTTCAAAGATCCAATGCAAGGCAACTTTGCCAAATCCAGTTATTATTAATTCCTCACAAGCCTCACCATCATCTGGAACTTGTTATTTTCAAAAGTGCTTTTCAGTTTTGTGTGCAGTCCGCATGAGACAGTCAGCGACCGGCCTGTGGGCGTGCCATGTGATGCTTGCTCAAGGTTACACTGTCACATTTGTGTCAAATTAGATCCACTCTGATGAATATAACCACAGCAGGTGCGCTTTGTAAACAGCAGGTATGACCGTCCCAGAATGCTGTGCACTTGATCCACAGAATCCTGAGCAATTAAGAGGAAATGTTGCCACAACAATCCTCTGTGACATCACATCAGGAGAGCAACCAGAGCAATAACGTAATGTGTTGCTGCCACCTACTGGCCAAAAACTGGTATTGCTTCAAAAGAGCAGAAAAGCTCAGTGCTCTTCGGCATTGTCTTTGAAGCTTGCTCGTGTCTCAGCAGAGTACGGTTACATAATGTGTTTGAAGTAGGAAAAGGGAAAAATGGTGATAACTACACACATATATGCACCTTCAGGCATGGTTCTTTGTTGCAGGTAGTGTGGGCTTTATCATGACTGAGCGCATGTGTGTGTGATTTAAGAGTACAGATGCTGCAGGGGCTGTGGTGGGTGTGTGTTATCAGCGTTGTGCCAGCGTGTCCACATGACTGGCCAAGCTGGATTAGTGATTGTAGTGTGTGAAGCTTGTTATTTTCTTTACTAATGCCAAGCAAGAGAATGTAAATATCACTCCTCAGCAGGCGCCCTCTCTATCTCTCGCTGCCTTCTGTCTTTCTGTCCATTCTCTCCTTCACTGACTCATTAAATTGCTTCGGGGAGGGTTGGGCTGAATTCTGATTTTAAGAATTGGCTCCATTTCAGTTCATGAGATGGAATTTGAATTGAACTGTCCACACTCCACAGGAAGTGGAATTTGAATGACAGGAAGAAGAATTTGCTGCATTTTAAAGCATAATGAAATCTGTAATTGTATAACTTTATAAAAATGAATATTAGCGTCTCAATTCCAATCCATTTCTACAATAATAATTGATTATGTACATAAAAATATGATTATTGTTATTCAATAAATAGCCTATATTCACAAAAGTTTGGGGTTGATAAGATTTTTGAAAGTTTTTGTGCTCTGCTCACCAAGGCTGCATTTATTTGATCAAAAAAAATTTAATGTATCTATATCATCACAATTATAAAGTTCTATTTTAACATAATTATCAAATGTGATGAATTTTCAGCATCATTACTCCAGTCTTCAGTGTCACATGTTCCTTCAGAAATCATTCTGATATGCTTGATTTGGTGCTCAAGGAACTTTTCTCTTATTATTATTATTATTATTATTAGTAGTAGTAGTAGTAGTAGTAGTATCAATGTTGAAAGCAGTTGTGCATCTTAATATTTTTGTGGAAATGTAAAAAAAAATTCAGGATTTTTTAATATATTTGATGAATAGAAGTTCATCTATTAGATTTGAAAGAATTAAATAAGACTTATATAACGTTTTTTTTTTACGTTATAAATGTCTTTACTGTCAAAAAAAAAGCTTACTGTTAAATAATATAGAATATTTTTAATAAATTAGAGCATTCTGGGAAATTAATTGCTCTTCCACCATGGTCGATAAAATGAAGCTTCATTTTTATATATATATATAAAATAAATACTGAAATAATAATTATTAATACTGTAATTAATAGTGAATAATTCATACTGAAATGGTAACATATATTTAATTTAATATATATGTTGCCATTTCCAAATTAATTATTAATATAATTAAATATTCTTAGAAATATAAAAGGTAGATAAAAAATGTGGTCCTAATTAAATATCTAATTTCTCTAATGTCTTCATTTAAATGTTTTGCCCATCAGGTCCGAGATGGGCATCCTGGAATCTTGGAATCTTCATTTGTATCCGCTGTGCGGGAATCCATCGGAATCTTGGCGTGCACATATCCCGAGTTAAATCTGTAAACCTGGACCAGTGGACTCATGAGCAGATACAGGTAAGCTTTTTGGATAGAAAGGGCATTGTTTCTGATTTGATCATGATCTGTATGATATAGATGTGTTTGAGCATATGTTTTGTATGTGCTCAGTCTGTTCAGGAGATGGGGAACACCAAAGCTCGGCGACTATACGAGGCCTTTTTACCAGAGTGCTTCCAGCGCCCAGAGACAGACCAGTATCCTTTAGCACGTATGAATGTGTGTGCAAAACTGTGCATATATGTTTAAGATTATTCTCCTCTCATGTTAAAAGTTTCCTTAAGCACCGCGATACAGAGCTGCTGAGATTTTTATCCGTGACAAATATGATAAGAAGAAATATATGGATAAATGCATTGACATCCAGTCCTTTAGGGTAAGTCCAAAGATTGTGTGATTATAAAATTCAAATTTTAGTTTTATTGTTAGTTTGATTTTTGTAAAAGAATAAAGTTAATAATTTCCTTTCCATTTTCAGAAAGAAAAGAGTGAGACGGTAACGAAAGGGGCTCCTGTTGTTTTTGAAAAGATGAAGCTGGTGGGTTTCTGCATTTGTGCAATTGAGCTGTTCTGTTTAAAATGGTGGTTCTCAACCTATTTTACTTGAATGCTCCCCGATATTGGGTCTGGTTGGTATATATATATATATATATATATATATATATATATATATATATATATATATATATATATATATATATATACATGTGTGTGTGTATATATATATATATATATATATATATATATAAATGCTCTAGTTATGACTAAGCAGCTTTTCAAAAAAAAGTATTAATGGAAACAGGAAGTATTGCTAAATTAAATTAAAACTGTGAGTGATTTCAGAAGTTTCAAGAACTGTATGTTCCTCAATTAAAACAATAGTTTTTCAGTTATCTCATGAGTGGTTGAGAACCACTAGTTTATAGACCTAAAACCCAGAAGAGAGTTGGCATTTTTAAACCGTGCATTCCCTCAGGAATTTCTAATGGTTTTTAAAATAGCAGGTTTTGATTTTACGAGGAAAATTGGGGCTGTGGTTAATATTACTTGAAGAGACTCTACATCTTGTTCTAACCTTATATTGAACACCCGTGCTCAAAAACTGAAAACATTGACAAAACATTTTCATTATAATGAAGACATTAGAAATTCCTGATGGAGCCTTCTGGGTTGACATAAATTGATGGACAGCTAAACAACTTTGTTAAAGGGGATCTATTATGGTCTTTTCCATAGTCTGAATTTAGTTTTTTTTTGGGTCTACTAGAATTGGTTTTCATGTTTGCTTATTCAAAAAACACAATATTTTTGACATTTTATTGCAGCGTCTTGCTTCCCAGTCTTTCAGTAACACAGTCTCTATGAAGCCCCTTCTTCCAAAAAGCACAGTGTGCTCTGATTGGTCAGCTGGATCAGTGTGTTGTGATTGGTCAAGTACTTTGAGCGTGTTTCGGAAATGCCCCTTACCATAACTGCAAGTTTCAACACACCACTATCGCAACTCAAATCAGACCTCGCTCCTTTTTTTGTCCTATACCTTGGGCGTGAATTATTTAACTATATTATTTGTATATTCCCAAAAGAAAACTCAAGACTGCAATCGAGGTGTTTCAACAGTGTTTGTGCTTTGTAACTTTGCAGACCTTGTTCATGTTCAACCAGCAACAATACACACTAAATAAAGTTGAAAATGTAAAAAAGCATAATAGGACCCCTTTAAAATAACACAATGTTTTTATCATTAACGCATGAGTAAGACTATGTTTGTTTGTCTTGCAGAAAAAAGACGAGCCACAGCAATTCAAAAACACTCCAAAGAAGCAGTCACAGTCTGTTAATGACTTGCTAGGGCTAGGTAACATGCTAAAATACACATTATACATATCAGTACAACCACAATATAGACTTTTGATGTTGAAACTCTCTTTTCCAGATGCCCTAGCTCCTCAAGCTCCCATGTCCAATGGCAAACAGAGCACTGAAATTAGTCCCGCCCTTGACCTCTTCACCTCTCTGCCTGCTGCCGTCAGCAGCTCAAACTCCGCCAGGAGCACGGTAAAGATGTTCACTGAGTTTTCTCTTCAGTCCTAACTTTGTTTTACTATCTTGCATCCATTTTTAGAGGGCAAACCAAATAGTTGAAGTGTTTTTTTCCCCCACTGTAGCCTAACTCAGGGTCCATGCCCACTGGACGGGTAGCAGCGTCAGTGCCCGAAAACCTCAGCCTGTTCCTGGACCCCCCCACCAAAAGCGAGGACAGCGGAAAGAAGATGTCAAAGGACTCAATCTTGTCCCTGTACAGCAGTACAGCGCCACAAACAAACATGGCCGCTCATGGTGAGATTTGTTTCAGGATGAAGGCAAATTTGAAATGACTTGCTCAAAATATGGCTCTTTTCTGTTGCTTTGTTCTGTTTATGCATGTTTATCTGTTTCTGTTTTAGCTGGCATGTACATGGGAGCAACACAGATGGGCTATGTCCCTGCTGCAGGCTATGGCCAATACCAGGCCCTGGCTGCCCAGCAGGGCATGATGGGGCCTATGATGGCTCCACAGATGAACATAGTGGGACAGGCAGGTGTCATGCCGCAGACCGGAGTGCCAGCTGCTCCTCCGTACATGGCAGGGGTGCAGGGGGGCGTAATAGGAATGCAGAATGGGATGATGGGAGGCATGGCAGCAGTTCCTCAGCAGGCATATGGAGCCCAACAGATGCAGTGGAACATCAGCCAGGTAACAAGCGCTGGAATCACCATTACCATGCTGACTTGAAACTGAGCAAATAGTTTAGGCTTTTTTCACACCGATAGCCCACATCATTTTAGGCACATTCAACTCAAATCCATTTTTGAGTTTGTTTTGGGTTTGATACTTCAAGAACACACAATAAAGGGATAGTGAACCAAAAAAACAGTCTGCCATCATTTACTCGCCCTCATGATGTTCCAAACCAGTATGGCTTGCGTTCTTCTGTGGAACACAAAATAATATATTTTTAAGAATGTACTGATTGTTTTTTCAATTCAGATATCATGATTAGACTGGAGCTTTCATGCTTAAAAAAAAACTGCTGAAGCCAAATCCAAACGACTCATGTGCTATATTTTAACCCTTCATATTTCAAATGATACATTTTGGTTTGTTTCTCACACACAACTGAGTTGCTATTCACTGATAATGTTCTTCCAGTGTTCCTCATTCAAAGCAGTGGTAACTGCAGGGACCGGATCACTGAGTTGAACTTGCAAACCAGATCAATCACATTAGTGAGTGGATCATTGAGCGCAATTTTGTGAAGCAGATCAAATATTGATTGAAAAGATCTGACTCAAAAGAACGATTTATTCACAAATCGGATATAGCAACACTGCCTTTTTAAAAATAAATGAATATGATCAAACTTGACAGTAAAGACATTTATAATTTTATAAAAGATTTCTATTTAAAATTAATATTTTCATCAAAGAATTCTGAATTAAATGTATCATGCATTATCAACATTAATAATAAGAAGAAATGTTTCTTGAGGAGCAAACCAGCATATTAGAATGATTTGTGAAGGATCATGTGACACTGAAGACTGGAGTAATGATAATTCAAATCTTTAACATCACAGGAATAAATTACATTTTAAAATATATATTTAAATAGAAAAACAGTTATTTTAAATTGTGATGATATTTCACAATATTACTGTTTTTACTCTATTTCTGATCAAATAAATGCAGATTTGGTGAACATAGGAGACTTCCTTTAAAAACATTTATAAAATCTTACTGTCCCCATTCCCCAAACTTTCAGGGTTCCCGCGTATTCTGGAAAACCTGGAAAATGTATAACAGACTCATGCAAACTAACAGACCTGCCACTTATTCTATTACATGTTGTGGGTTTCTTTGTTGTTCATTGACTTTGACTTTATCTAATATTTGAATTTGCAAATGTTCCAATATTTTTTTGTTATGATAAACACTGGTAACAAGAAACATTTGTCATAATGTATAATTAAGAGCTCATATTAAAAAGTGATTTTATAGTTTAGTTAAGTCATGGACATAAACTGTACATCTTTTAAAGGGGTCCTACTATGCCCTTTTACAAAGTCTTGATTTTGTTTTTTGGGTGTACTGGAATATGATTTCATACTTGAATCTTCAAAAAAACACATTATTTTTCACATATTTTGATACTGATACTTTTTTACAGCTCCCCCCTCCCCAGCCTGTCCCCGAACGTGTTGTTTAGTCCAGGTTTTGATGAAGCCCCTCCTTCCAAAATATGAAATGTGCTGTGATTGGTTAGCTGGCCCAGTGTGTTGTGATTGGCAGTGCTTAGTGCGTCTTAGCGATCTTTTTTTACGCACAAACATTACACACTAACTAAAGTTTATTATATTATATTATATATTGATATAGTAAAACTGAAAATGTCCTGGAAAATGATTGCTGAAAAAGAGTGGGAACCCTGAACCTTTAAACAGCAGTGTTCTTCTATCATGAATGTGCCAAAGAGATCTCGGGTGGAGGTCAAGATTTCAGTCATTAATGACTTAAATTTCATCTGTTCCTCACACAAAGGGCTTCTGAAGATGCACATGTCTTGTATACACTACATTTATGATACTTTTTTGCAGTGTTTTTGAAGCATGAAAGCTTTAGTCCCCATTAATTGCAACTGTATTGACAAAAATAACCAGTATAAAGTTTCTCCTTTTGTCTTCCACTGAAAAAAAAAAAAGCCCACAGGTTTGGAACGACATGAGGGAGAACAAATGAAATCGACAAATGTAAGTGTCATCGTTACTTTCTTTTAATTGCCTGTAATAACCGTTTCTGCTGTCTCTCTCACAGATGACTCAACACATGGCAGGAGTGAATTTCTACAGTGCCAATAACGTGATGGGATACGGTCAGTCCATGGGCGGGGCGGCTGCTCCCGGTTCAAATCAAATGCTTGGGTCACACGTGTGGAAGTGATGACGCCATAAAGAGAGAGAGTGGGACAGTGTGTCTGAATTGGGTGGGCTGGGTTGGCGCCACGACTGAATGACAGAAGAAGGGGAACAGATTGTAGGAGCAAACACGTTGGGGAGTCGATACGATGATCGCAATCGAAGCAAAGTCTCTACCTCCCTCATTCTCAGAGCCAGATTTTCATGCTTGCCTTCAAACAATCACATACTCAGAGAGAGAATAGAGGTTTCCTTCGCAAGGTTTGGTGCGTACGCTCCTCTCAGAATGTTACACGATTCACAGCTTTGATGTTCCTAAATGATGTGTTTTTGCTACATCCGCTTGAGGATTTGATTTTCTATTCTCTCTTTTATTGGCCACCGTGATTTTGCCAAGTAAGACATGTTCCTGGATCAACATATTTTCTTGATCCTGGAACAACATTCCTGTCTGAAAATTTAGGGTGTGTTCACACATGTAGTTCGGTTCTCTTGGTTCCTTTGGTCTGGACCAAAAAAAGAAAACAATACATTTAGTCCTGGTTCGCTTAGTTCACTGGTCATTTTTTACACAGAAACCTAAAGATACAAAACAACAAAAAACGGCTTTTATGGCATATATTTTGCAAAAGGAATTTGTCCAACTTCCAAAACAATGCTGTGTGCTGGGCTAAATGCATACGTATGTACATATGATGAAGCTGACAACTCGTGAAGAGCTTATAAAATGTGTAAAGGAGTCAAAACAGCGGCAGGAATCCCTCCCTGACACACACAACGAACTGTGATGGGCAGCATTGCAACTAAGACGAGAAAATACAGGTATGCTTGAGCATTCTGTCCTTTTTAGGGTCGCATCTTGTGACATCATGTCCTGTTTTTGGTTCCTTTACATGTCTTTGGTCCGCGTTCATATTTCAGTTGAACTGCACCAGAGTTTGTTTGGAAGCTGAAAACATTGGGTTCGGTCCGCTTCTTTGGTGCGCACCAGGGTTCGGATTCTAGCCTTCACGCTCTTTCAACTGAACCGCACTAACAGAGCAATCACACCAGGGTTCGATTTAATCGAACCAAACATGCCAAGTGTGAACACACTTACACATCCTAATCCTAGGCTATTCCTACCACTAATCTTAACCCTAACCTTAACTAATCCCTAAAATCAAGATTAAATTTGACATAAACTGTAAACTTGTCCCTCAAATCTGATTGGTTGATTGGAATGTTGCTCCAGGATCAACAAAGATGTTGACATGTACTTGTGAAATCACGTTCACCATATGTTATCAGTGTTAAGTTGCAGACATATTTACCATTGTTCTGCAGATTTTTGCAGGCAAAATCCAGTCAATTCAATAGGAATTCAATTGATCTGGGACTTTGTGAGGGCAAAAGTTTTCCCCATGCAGATTTCGCAACAGATTCCAGTTGGACGTGCGAATACGCCACGTTTACCAACAGAAACCTGCATTGGACCATTTTTGCTCGTGAAAATTGGCAAAAATGTAGTTAATGTGACCTCTTGTTTAGTTTCAATTTAAGTTTAGAAGCCATTTTTGTCGCCATTTTTGTTTGTAAGGGTCTTCGACTTTACCACTGAGGAAAATGTCTCTTTTATGTCTCTGCTATCAGGTTCTGCAAACCTACGAATGATACTCTTGTATTGTCGTCTTTCTAACGCACAGGGTACAGTTAAGCCACTTTGACTTTGCTTTCTGTCTCGCTCGCTCTCAACTCAGGAGAAAAAAAAAGGCTTGGGAGGATGAAAGGGTTCTCACATCCATCTCATAGCAGGACATTTACATTCAGCCAAAGATTTATTCATGCTCAGTAGTCTGCACAGATATTAGGAATGACAAGTTCTAGATGGATCCATGCTGCTGTGCGTCGTTCCAGAGCATTGCGGTTTGACCTCAAAGAGTTTAATTGCGCCATTGATTGTATTGTACACTGCTTTTTTCCCTCATTACTGAGTGCAGGGTCACCGCTGTCTGAGAGAACGACATTTTGGGACACTCAGGCTGCAGTTTGGACCGAGACCAAATTAATGTTTCACTCTGACTGCTGCCCGAAGAGCAGAATTTGCCATGACCACTGTGTGAAGTTCATTCAGAGCAGTCAGCTTGGGGTTTTATTGACTGCTCGCTGTTTGTTCGAACCTTACATCTACTTTTAAAGTAACCAATGTGATGAGGTTCACTCTTGATAACTAGGACCCCTTTAAAACAACCACTTCCTTGGTGAATAAACAACCTAAGCTGGTTTGCTGGTCTGGTTTCATACAGGTTTTAGGCACTTGGCAGGTGGTCTGGCTGGGAGACCAACTAGCCAACACCAAGTTGGCCTGGCTAGAATACCAACAAGACCATCTTAAATAAGCTAGAACACACTGAACGAGACCAGAAACCCATCTTAAGCTGGTGTTTTATTAAATTTTTAGTTCAGGGTTAAGCAGTTGTACATGCATTAAACACATCTGTGCTTTTGTGTTTATTTTCAGATTATGTTTTTATCTTTCATAGCCATAGAGACTGAAAATGTTCTGCCTAGGAAATGGATTATTTTTTTCTTCTCAGTATTAGATTTCTAAAGGAGTTCATTGCGTTAGACTTCTCTGCTTTTGAAAAGATTTGGTTTTTCGTTGTTGCCCTGAATGTAAAGAATTGTTTGCTAATATTATTACTTGTGCTTTGAATACCTTGGTGAGTATGTGGTCTGAAATGACAATGTCATTGTGGTTTTGCACATCACTGCTCTCTATTGGTGTACAGTAGTGTTTTCATCACATCATTTGTTGCTGAATGATTTCTTTTATTGTGCAAACACATTTAATTTGAATCTGCATTGCATTTTTTAGGTTTTGTATGTGCGTTTGCTTTATTCTGATTAAATGGGACCATTATTTTCTCACAATTAGGCACGTGTGAACCTGTAAATACCATGTTTGTGATTTGAAACTTATAACCCTCTATGTAAGGTCCAAGGTTTTATCTTTATTTTAAAACTATTGTTATAATAGCACTTTACAGTAGAAGCTTGTATGCATGACTCGTTCATTGAGAAAGTTTGATTAGACAACATTTAATTCCACATGTGACAGCCTCATGCATGCTAGACATTCCAAAATGGCAATCATTGGGTGTTCAAACTGACGTCAAATCAGTGGGATGAAAAATGATTTGATCTCACCAGGTGGATCTGCTTTTAAACTTGCACTTGAATGTATCTGTCCGGTTTGTTTGTTACAGTTTTTATTTTATTTTTTATAGCTAACAAGCATTGTTCAATACTGAAGCCACTTTTTCAAAACTCTTCATACTGTCTGCATTACCAACATGAATCTTGGCCAAACAGTTAATCTCCAAAACCCACTCAGACCAACAAAAATGTAATTTGGCTCAGTAGCCGGCTGCATAAAATGCTTAAACTAGTCTTACAAGTGAGTTATCTATCTATATATATATATTTTTTTTTTTTTATATAAGACGGGTCATAACTGTTACATAAATGCCCTATTATTCCCTGGCAAACTTGTTTCTGTGGAAGCTTGTTTTGCAATTGCTTAATTAATATCTCACAATACTGACATTTACTCAGAATTGCTAGTTTTATAACTCACAAATCGAGTTTAATAACTTGCTGTTCTGATTTCCCCCAGAATTGAAAGGTATAAACTCAGAATTGCAAGATGAATTGTGAGGTATGAACTCACAATAAAAAATTTAAAAAGGTGACTGTGACTTTTTATCTCACAATTTTGTCTTTTTTTTCTTCAGAAATGTTACCCTGGTAAACCAGAGTTCTCGCGAGAGCACAAGTTGAATTTGCTCAGCGAGTTAATCTTTTAGATTTAGGTCTGGATTTCCAGGCTACAGAAATGTGAGTTTGAATCTCACAATTCTGAGAAAACTGAATTTGTTCCTCGCAATTTTGATCCAGCAAGCAATAGCCGTCATTTCACCGCCTACGTTAACTATAGACCCGATATAGTCCGGCTATGTGTAACCCACTTCTAGCCAAAATAACCTTGAATTTGGTTACATGTAGTTTTTGCCAAAATAACTTGCGAGCTGTATGATATTCCATCATGCAAGCAAAGTGAACTGTGATAACAAGGTGTTTGGTTTCATTTCTTCACTCATTTCATTTCTTTCTCTAATTGATGACTAGTCTATTCTTTGGCTATGGTTTAGACGTCTATTACATTTTCACTGACAGCCCAAATTTGGCCTTGTTTTAGCCTAGACGTCTGTGTTTGGACGGCTATTAGACGTCTTTGAAAGGCAGAATTGCTTGCTGGGGACTTTGTTTCTCGAAATTTCAACTGTATATCCCGCAATTCTAGTCCTCTCCATCAGAATTGTGATTTGTATTTCTTGGCGGAAACAAGCTTCCATACAAATTGCCAGTCAGACTTAATAAGGCAGTCTCTTAAACAGTGGCTTTTATGCGACTGCCACAGGTCAGATAAAGAAGAAGTGGTTGTGCTCTGTGTAAAGCAATATGGGTCCTGTTTTAAAATTTTGATCTACAATAATACTTAGGCAAATGATTAATCCGTAGAGAAGCAATCATTCTGTAATCTGTAGAGGTCTAATGCAAAATGCAACTGCTACATATACGGTGCACATTTCATAGCACACTTAAAATAAATGCTTTTTGTGCTAGCAGTAAATGTCAGAACCACTATTGCTGTTTTCTCAGTAGGCCTATGCATAAATGATTTTCCTTGATGGAAAACGGAGGGCTTGTTTCCCACTCAACGCTTGCGGTCTCAAGGAAGAGAAGACGAGTGGCTTTATGACCCCGACAGCTGTGTAATGGTTTTCATCGCCCCCTTTGGTGAAACGGTGCTAAAACATCATCTGCCCACATTACGTTTGTGGAGGTCTTGAACATTCTTCCTGCGAACTCTCACACGTGAGATGATGACGTCATTGTAAGTGTTTGTTATGCTGAATGGATCACGTCATTCTGTGGCTCGCAGTGAGTTTGGTTACTTGCGAAGTTTGTATTCAAGTTGCTCGATCTTGTTTGCTTCCTTTTCAGGATATCTAATGTATTTCAAAGGCTTGAATGTGAAATAAGATGAGAAATAAACAAATAAACTGCAATTAAGTGTTGTGATTTTGTTGTAATATATAGGCCTATAGGTGGCAGTGGCACAAATGAAAACATACATTTTATCATGAATAAACATTTATTTTATTTTATTTTTATTTAGAAAATGCATCTACTGTTGTTGTAGCCACCTAGGTTAAATGTACTTTTAATTTTATTCAGTAAAACTAATATGGAAGACCAATGGTTAATTTTAATCCCAATTCAAACAGTCAGGATATTTAAATTTCACCCTAAAAATTTAAAATTTTACAGACGTTGGCGTTTTATTAATGGACATAAATTTACTTCTGCATCCGAACTCAAGCTACTAACACTGTCAATATTATATTTTCAAATGTGCATTTCTAAGAGCCTAACCAAATAGCAATTTCTATTAGCCTAACATGTAGGCTCATGTTTCTAGGCAAATGTTCCGCAACAGCCACTAGAGGGCAAGTCACAATCTTCTGGTTGGAAATCTGTAAAGGTGTGTGTTTGTCGTTCATTTATGTTTCAAATTAAGACTTTTTAATCACTTTTCCTGATTAGAATTTAGGTAGTGCAGGCTACTTTGGGACACAGTTCTTTGTAATAGTGCAATTTAGGTTCAGCTGTATATCTCTGTCCATCTCTTCACTTTTATTTCTCAAATTTGCTTTCCAGTTGTGCCGCCATTCGTATGGAAAATGGAAAAAGTATAACTTCCGGACAACCTTTTTTTTTTGGTCTTGCACTAGTTCCGTCTGGTGGTATTCAAAGATAAACGTGATCTCAGCCCGTTTTATAGAACATAATAATATAATAATTAAATATAATAATTAAATACTTACTACTACTGCTGCTGCTGCTACTACTACTACTAAACTATAACGAATATAATATGTTTTTTTAGTTGTTTTGTGATTTATAATAACAATAAACAATTAGTATAGGGTTAAGATAAAAAAAATTAAAAAATCCTATCAAGGTACACCGAGATTTCACTAGCTTAGCAGTACCTAGAATTTGAGTGAAGTGTCCCTGTAAAACCACAAGATGGCAGTACAGAACAGAAGAATTGATCGGGGAGGCATATAAGAAAAGGTCAGTCTATATATTTCTACAATGTTTTTTTTTTTGCAGAATTTGCTGTCACATAACCTAACCGAGAAAACCAAGTTTTGTAAATGCAAATGTAAATGCATATTTTAATGATTTTCCTTTAAAGGTGTTAAATGTATATTTGAGGGTTTATGAAAAGCTGTAATATGAAAACAGAGAGAACGTTAGTTAACACAAAGCCTTGCTCCATTTATTCCATGTTTTGTTGCCCAGTCTTTGTGAATGAGAACAGAATAGACTCAATTTGGCTCTGTTTCAAATCAGGCTAATCGGCTTTTGAGGCAAAATACATTCTCTCTAATCTCAACCTCGCCACTGTCCTCACTGAAGTGCATAAAAAGGTAAAACTGTCATTAAGAAAATCACATTAAGGAGCAGAAAACCACATGTAATCCCATGTTTTCTCTCCTTCTTAGTTGTGTTGCTATTGTACCATTCAATGCAATTTCCATGTACAATAATCCTCTATACAAACACCTCATACTACAATGAAATCAGTGCTTAGAAGTGTTTGTATTAGTCATTTGTATTATGACTAATACAAACGGTGCTCAGTGACTGTCTTTCTGCCCAGGGGAGATATGGTCATCATTCGGTGACTCTGAATTGTCAAAACACATCTCAATGCTTGCTACGGATACGAAAAATGCCCAAAAATCTGACCGAATGCAATGATTGGACGACAATTTTTGGTCCTGAGACTTCAACAGAAGATATTATGTACAAGTTTTAATATTTAGACCACTTCTATAATTGATTGCTATCAGGATGTGAAGAGAGTTTCAACCAGAATAACAAAAAGTGTTTCTCAAAAACATTGCCTACCCTACCTTTAACCCTACAAAGGTTATTTTTTATTTAATTTAATTTTTAATGGAACAGTCATTCCATTTGACTTCAGACAATATTCAAGAAACGTTTTATGTTTCAGGCTTTTATTGGAATAAGCATCAAAAACACAACATATTCAGAAGGGAGTTTATGATATTTTTAGGCAATTTCTATACTGTTTTGTTAGACTGAGAAATATCAGTAAACTGATAATAACCCCCCCCCCCCCCCCCCCCCCCCCCATTTCTTGTCAATACATCTAAGTGTATTAGTAGCATATAATATTATATAACACAAATGCGAGCATATTGTTGTCCAGCAACCAAATACGTTGCTATTGTCTGACAGTGACGAACCGCTGATATGCAAAATCCTCAGTGGACTGCAGCCACTCAAAGCCATGGACAGCCTTGACAGTCTCAGATTCGGCGTCTCTGAGCTCTCGTGCGTCCCATGGGTGTACTGTCAGGCCTGGCCGCACTGATCTCGCGTCAGAGTCGCCAGTCCTGTTACTGTATGCATGTCAGCCTCCGGGATCCTCTGGGAAAGCCCATTGTTTCCCTTCCGTTTGCAATCGGTCGCATTGAATGGTACAATGATCAAGCAAAATAATCAACTGGCCTTTGTTTTAGACGGCCCACCTCAATAGGAGAAAATAAACGTATGCTAATGAAGCCTTATCGTGGGCAATTCAGATGTGAGAGTGATGGTCTTTGAGTGCCAGTCAAGCAGAATCGTCCAACACAAGCCCCGCCATTGCAATGAGGTGCCGACAGCCAATTGACTGAGCTCCAGAGGATCCAAATGCTTCAAACACCCCGAAATACGCCTCCCTTTCTCTGAACATCACTGCTTTCATTTAGTCATATAGGACCATTAGCTCATTATTGACAATATAGTAGCCTATATCATACAGTTCAACAGTTAGCCCTGATATTACAGTCCGACAGCACTGGGACCTTTATCTGTTTGTATCACTCCGCTTGTCTGTCTGTTCATTAAAGGTGAACTAAGTAACTTTTTTTACCTTAACTGAACAGCTTCGGAGTCATTGGAATGGTTATATTACTTATTTCGGGTTGAATGGTGGTCGTTTCGCACCCCCCTGGTGCCCGTGAGCGGAAAATATGCACTTGCAACTTTGAGCCGGCGGGCCGCCAGCCGCCGCGTCAGGAAGTCTCGCGTGATATCAGGTCTCGCGATGTAAACAATTGCTTTACGGCCAAAAGAAATCTGCTAAAATGCTGTCATTATTGCGCTCCCTCACGCTGTCCGAACCCGAATGAAGAAGACGTTTTAAAGAACGTCCCATCTGCTTTGATGTCGTTGATCTATAGCCTCTGGTGTCTGAGAATCAACAACGAGTTTTTACAACAGTGTTGTCAAATATCTATTCCGAAGCTGTGGGGGGAGCTCTAGAGAGAAACCTGCGAGCAAAAAGCGAGAATACAGCGAAGAAATCCCGAAGTTACTGAGTGCTGCTTTAATGAGGGGATTTTTTAGTGGCTCTTTCTGCAGGTTACATGATCATATCAGTAGGGGGCGACACGTGATGTGACTGTGTGAGCTGTTGAATCATTCATTCACCTGACTCATTCAAAACTGCTGATTTGTTCAGGAGTGAAACAAGTTACTTGGTGTGTTCGACTTGAAGCGGCGCTGTGCAGACCCATCGGCATATGACATCAAAGTACCACAAGAACGATTCGAAAGAATACAGTCGTCTGCACAGCGCCATTTCAAGTCAAAGACACCTTTCTTATTAAGTGAGTCGTTGAAACATTCACTCAAACTATTGTTATATGGCAATCTAAAATGTAAATGGTTACATTCACAGGAGCTTGTTAATCAAATAGTTTTATAAAAGCAATATGGCACTCGCAATCTTGCTGTTAGCATGTAGGCACAACACTCTTACTTGTGTCATATTCTTTAAGGAACACTTCACCCAAAAATGTAAATACTGTTATCATTTACTCACACTCAAGCTGCTCCAAACCTGTTCTTTTTCTTCTGCAGAACTTAAAAGAAGAGAAATATCTCAGTGTTTGTTTTTGCCCATATAGTGGAAGCCAAATGTCACCCAAACTGTTTGGTTACCATCATTCTTAAAAAACAACAGCAACATCTTCTCTTGTGTTTTGCAGATGAAAGAACGTCATACAGGTTTGGAGCAACATGAGGATGAATAAATGATAACAGAATTTACATTTTTGTGTGAACTATCCCTTTAAGTATCAAGCTGCTCGGTGAGAGAGGGCGCTATTGTTCCACATATTTACTGTTTCCATGATGGATATCAATGCAAAGGGTTGATTAAGATTGAATAAGAGCTCCAAACTTTAATTGGTTGGCAGGCTTTAGTTGCTTTGTTAAATGAAGTGATTTGTGCTAGTACATAATGCAAATCCTTTGAGAATACCCATTTAGGAAACTTTAATAACCTATTTGAGGCACAAGTGAATGTGCTTTTTAGTAAAATGCTTACCATGACTTTCTGAGGTGACAACTAGAACAAGAACTGCATGCTGGGATTTTATTTAAAGTGATTACGTTAAATGGAGTTTAAAAGTGATTTTATTTAAAGTGATTACGTTAAATGGAGTTTAAAAAAGTCCCAGAATGTTCATGTACTCCAACCAAATTCCCCTTTAACTCAAGCTTTTCAGTGACAGATTGTTCAAAAGTGACAGTAACAATTTTAAATGTTACAAAAGATTCCAAAATAATAATTTATGTTCTTTTGAGCTTTCTGTTCATCAAAGAATCTTGAAAAATTTCCACAATTTTTCACCTGGATCACTTGAGCTGCTCAAGTGTTTTTATAATGGACCACTTGCACTGAGCTTCGTGACGCACTTCCGTTTGGAAATAGTACGTCTCACTTATTTCCGGTTATCTTTACTTTCAATGTACTGTGGTCAATGAGATGAACAAACGCCACCTAAAATGAGTGTCTGCAATAAGATAAAAAAATTTGGCAATTTTTTTCGACAGGAGAAGGGATATTCTGATGTTAACTGTGTGCAGAATTTTCCAAATTTATCGGAACATTAAGTTTTAATCCAACCCAAGCCGATCTGAGAAAGCAGCGGGTGTTAAAAAATACTTCATTATTTCACCACAAGGTGTCAGTGTTCTTCTAAACTAGAGACCGCGGCGCTGAAGTGTGTGAGAACAGATGAATAACATCACTACGAACCACGAACATTTATTTATTTGGATTAAATATTTTAATCATTCTTTTCACTATTTACATGTTTATGCCCAAAATGCTATAATATTCAAAGTAGTTGACTGTCATTCTCCTACGCTGTGTACGTTAGCCTAGCCTATTTAACATAGTTACAGGCACCTCGCGAGCATTCATTCATTCAACTATTTTAAAAAACTGGAATAAACACCAGCGCTCACAAGCAATCCTTTTAATAGTCAATTTCATTTAACAAATGTAAACCCAACAGGTATGAAATGTCAGAAAGAGAAAAAAAAAACTGTTAATAAGAAGACGAGCATATAGGACTGCTGCAGCTTATTGGATAAATATATTTAGCCTATTTATTATTCAGAATCCACAGTTGTAAAGAATATATATTTATAGGAACATTTCAGCAAGCTCAAGATAATTAATACAGAGATGATTATTCATTGTTTTAATCAATTGACAGTAATCTGCATTCTCATGTATGTAGGTGCGCTGAACGCTCTTACCGGAAACTCCCGATATGGACTAACTAGAATGCGGAAGTAGTTGTGCAAGTAGTCCATTGATAATTAAAAGAAATGTTCTTGAGCAATTCAGCATATTATAATGATTTCAGAAGGATCATTGAAGACTGGAGTAATGATACTGAAAATTCATCTTTTCCATCACATAAATAAATTACATTTTAATATATATTAAGATAGAAAATAGTTATTTTAAATTGCAATAATATTTCACAACATTACAGTTTTTACTGTATTTTCGAACAAATAAATGCGGATTTGGTAAGCATAAGCGACATTAAAAAAAGCTTACTGACCCCAGAGTTTTGAACGGTATAGTGTATAATGTTTCATTATCCACTTCTGCTATACAATTTTCTGTCATGTCGAAGTTCCTGCTAATTTGAAAACCTTACTTGCCCCCTCTTGCTATCGGCACCTGGATCAGTTAAGAGCACCTCGGTAGAGCCGTCACACTCCTGCTAATTCTTTGATGAATCGGAGCAATTGTGGACTTTTACGGCCGCTGGAATGAGCTCTGTGCACGGGCAGGACAGGAGGGGGCGACCGACCACTCATAAACAAGCCTTTCTCTGACAGATCAGCCAATTCACTCAAACGCAGCGGTACCATTAACAGCTCTTGTAAAACCACTGGTGACCTTTAAATACATCTCCGTGCCAAAGACACACGGCCTCCATCTTCAGACGATCATTATAGATGTGACTGCTTTGTGCTGGTTTTACCTAAGTTCTGCTGTTTTGGACAGAGGGGAATGCCGCTGTATGATACGATAAAGAGAAAATGTATTACCCTGGACATCGTGGTTGGGGCATTTGGTTTTATACATAATTTATTGGGGATTAAATGAGGTATGGTAACATAGATCGCTGTATTTTGTTATTTTTCACTCATAACATCCTTATTGGCAACTGCACTGATATGAAGTTCCTCTACTCAGTGATTAACACTGTTGCACCTACAGTCTTTCTTTGGGTTTTTATTGAAATAGTCAGTATGACAAGTGTAAATGGATGTTGTAGGGGTGTCAGTCTCCTAGGAAATGAGTAGAAGACTGCAGCGCTCTCACTTCGTCTATAAACGCCAGTGTGCTTTGTGCCATTACTGCATAGCAGGAGGTTGAACCACCCTCAGCATTTCTTCTCTCTGTTACATTTTACCAGAGCCCATAAAGTCAAACACAAAGAGACACAGAAGCAGCACTTCTGTCTCCTCAAATCACTAAACTGGCAAATCACAGTGACAGAGTTGGGGAGAAAGCAGGATAAGCCAATTACAGGTGGCTGGCCCGGCAAACCCACCCTAGAGAGCGCTGCGGAGATACAAAAAATAAAGAAAAAAAGTTGCTTTCCTTTTCAAAATGCTCTTTCTGTCATTCTCTTATCTGTCGTTTTCAGTTCGCTTGAAAACATCCCGGATAACAAAATTAGCTACATGATTTGGATGGAGGCGGCTTCAATGACGGCGACCCCGTGCCAATGTTCTTTCAGGTTATCCATCAAATCCAGAAGCTTTTTGGGTGATGTGGGCCCTTTTCCCTTTAGGAGCCAATCAGAAGGTCTATTTTTAGCCAGCACTAACACAGCGGCCTTCTAAGTGGCAGATGGTATTTGGGGGGGTGGGGAAGGAGTGGGGTGCAATTTACAGTAAACAGATTCTTTATCCTTGGCAGGTCATGGGGAGCGCTAGAACACTATGGCCATTTAATAATGGAGCATTCCTGCAAATATAGGCCTGAGGAGTCTTGGGAAACGTTTTAACATCTCACCATTCATATTATCCTATCCACAATTGTAAGCGTAATGCATTTTCGTGTCGGTGGAACATGTTTGCCAATGAGCAAGTTAGTAACAAATGCTGCCATAAGCATCGCCCCAAATTACTCCCCTCTTGCGGTGACTTCTCTTCTCTTCTCTTCTCTTCTCTTCTCTTCTCTTCTCTTCTCTTCTCTTCTCTTCTCTTCTCTTCTCTTCTCTTCTCTTCTCTTCCCTTCCCTTCCCTTCCCTTCCCTTCCCTTCCCTTCCCTTCCCTGATGACGACTTTTAAAGTGTGAGGGCGGGACAACCTGTAACTCACATGAGATCGACCAATAGTAAACCACAACCATTCAGCCATCCAATCAATACCAGGACAAAATTAAGTCCTGCCCTACATTTTTTTTCTTGTTTGAGAAGCCGTTTCACTCAGATATATGTCACAATATGGAAGAAAAGACTATCGCAACATCCGTTTCATGTGGACATTAATGTTTTTGAATGAAGTCTCTTTTGCTCACAAAGGCTGGAAAAATCATCCTGTGAAGGCAAATCTGAATTGTCAGCATCATTACTCCAGTCTTCAGTGTCAAGTGATCCTTCAGAAATCTAATATGCTGATATGTTGAAATAGAAATTCACTTTTATAGTACTGTAAGATGTATCTAAAAATAAACATTTTCAATTAAATTAAAATGGTTTTGACAGCCCTAAAGTATATATATTTTTTCTGTCTCAAATTTTACATATACACCCTAAAGCCATTTTTCCACCCCTGAACCCCAATCGAAAACCCATGGGCCTGTACTAAGTTAAAAAGTGTGCCCCCACCCCCACATCTTAAAGGCATGACTGACACACACGCACAAAACGTGCATGGCACCTGAGAGCTACTATCCAGTTCTTACACTCTTGAAATCATGAATGCAGGCTATTGACAGTTATGATATCTTCACTACATGCTTCCCCAAGTAGTGATGCTCTCCTCACAGCTTAATGGATGACGAGGGAGAGCATGAGAGGCAAGAAGCCTAATATTACATTGTATACGGCACAGGTGCAGAATGCATTAGATCTGGCATTTGCAACACATTGTGAGCTCAGCAGGATAGCATCTCTGCATAAAGTGAGTGCCTCTCAGCTTAAAGATAAGCAGCGGCGTACAGCCTCAGTTTGTTCCTCAATGATTTGCCTGTTTCGATTGACTAACACTGTATTTCTGCATAAAATAAATTAGCAAATCAAATCAAGTTTTAAAAACAATTCTTCTAACCCTAACTGATGGAGTGTGTAGCTTTTAATTTCTTAAACAACCATATGAGCAGTGGGTATCGTGACCAAAATAATGAGATTGAAGTGGCCGAAATGATTTTTTTTTTTTTTTCTGCAGGGTGTCTGGGCTGACTTTGAGAGACATTGAGAAGAGACTAAAAGTAGAGCTGCTACTCCTCTGCATTGAAAGGAGCCAGTTGAGGTGGTTCTGCTCAGGATGCCTCCCAGACGCCATCCAGTGGATGTGTTCTGGGCATGTCCAACTGGGAAGAGACCACAGGCATACCCAGAACACGCTAGAGGGATTATATCTCTCGGCTGGTGTGAGAACGCCTTGAGATCCCCCAAGATGAGCCGGAGGAAGTGGCCAGGGAAAAGGACATATGGGTGTCCTTACTTAGCCAGCTGCCACAGCGACCCAGTCTCGGATAAGAGGTGGATAATGGATGGTTGGCATTTGTTCTCTTGACGGAAGTTGTCACCTTGAGCTGTTTACTTGTGTCGTTGCACTGCCCAAAGAAAGCTAAGGTGTGGTATTATGTAGTGCTGTGACACAGTGGGAGAAGACAGTGTCCTTGCTTTTGGGAGAAAAATGGCCCCATGTATTGAGAGTTGTTTTATGAGTCACTTTGAGACAATGGGCCCTATTTTAACGATCTGAAACGCAAGTATCAAACGCGAAATGCAAGTAACTTTGTGGGCGGATCTCGGGCGCAGTTGCTAATATACCGGCGGGATAAATGACTCTTGCGCCCGACGCAAATCTAAAATGGGTTGGTCTGAAAGCTACATTACTCATAGGTGTGGTTTGGGCGTAACGTGCAATAAGCCAATCAGAGCATCATCTCACATTCCCTTTAAGAGCAGGCGCGTTTGTTCCATGGCGGATTGCTATTATAACGGCGGATTTGCCAGGAGCGGTTCACAGCCGAGGAGACCGACGTTCTCGTCAGAGCCATAAAAGACAGAGAAGTTACATTGTATGGGGATGGGAGAAACCCACTCAAATTAGCTTCGGTTAACAGGCGTATAATAATTTTGGTAAATGTGTAAGCTAGATTTATGCCTATTTTTTCACATCTTCATGGAGACCACAATGATTTCCCTCATGTGGAATATTTTTCCTTGTAATTATGTATGGTTTGCAAAAATGGCAACTGTTGCGTCTGTGTGTAGATGAGAGAAGCAAAGTGTATACGCGTTGTGCACACGCTACATTATGGCCAAGCATGCGCCCTTAAAATAGCATCTGAACGCGCCAAAACGCGTGAATTGTTTTCTGGAACTGCGAGATAGCACCAGGGAACGTTTGCGCCGGAACACGCCTCCCTTTTCCGCAGAACCGCCCCGGGAGCGCAAGTTCATTCCCTAATTTACCGACGTGTGTCTGTGGAGGGAAAAGTCCGCTGTGCGGGGAAGACATTTTAATTCTGAAGTGAACTAATCCTTTAATTCTATTTTAGATAATAGTTTATCATTCCCCATTGACAAAGTCAATTGCGCTGGGTGCAACAAAAATGGTGCTAAATAGCACTAAAAGTGGTTCATTGGCTTGTAATCATAGGGGAACCACTTTAAGTGCCATATAGCACCTACCTTTGTCAAATGGTGCTATGTAGAACCATAAGAGGTGCCATATAGCACCTTAACCACCCCAAAGAACGGCTAAAGAACCGCTGAAGAACCAAACTGGGCTTAACAGGTTCTTTAAATGGTAGTGGTGCTATATAGCACCTTAACCACCGCAAAGAACCGCTGAAGAACCATTTTTTTTTAGTGTGTAGGGCCCAATGTTTCCTACATGAGACGGTAATGGGCAGCCTAACAGCCAATGACTAGCCATCATTAATGACTAGTCAATAATGACAATAGCACCTAAACTTTGGAGCAGTCTTCCTAACATTGTCCGGGAAGCAAACACACTCTGTCAGTTCAAATCTAGACTAAAAACACATCTCTTTTACCTGGTATTCATATAGAACATTATACATTTCTATTATTCGGATCAGTTAAATGGGGCATAGATTAGGTCAGCCGGAACCAGAGACACTTCCTATAACACTGGATGTACTCATTACATCATAAGAAGAATGGCATCTACGCTAATGTTAGTCTTTCTGTTTATTCCGAGGTTTACCTAAGTCAGCCGGATCCGGGCCGTATCCAGATCAGATGGTGGACCTGCATCATGATGATCATACACTGTTTGCTCGTTGGCCAGAGGAGCTCGTTGGTTTTTTTCTCCATTCTGTCACCTGATGGAGTTTGGGTTCCTTGCCACTGTTGCCTTGGCTTTTGGCTTGCTTAGTTGGGGACATTTAATATTCAACAATATTACTGATCTGCCTAACTTAAGGTGGACGATGACGCAATTTTCTTCTAGAAACAAACTTTGTTGCATTATTTTCATGTTATCACTATGAAGCTGCTTTGATACAATCTGTATTGTAAAAAGCGCTATATAAATAAAGGTAACTTGACTAGTCACACAGTTAAAAACTCACTTTTCAGTCAGTCCTACACAGGATGTCTTATATGGTATTGCCTTCCATAAATGGGGCATACAACTCTGATCTTAGGAGATCAAACTAAATGATAAATTATTATTATAATTAGAAGTCGGCAAGTTCAAGACCTACAAGGTTGGACAGGGGCAGACATATGATGTCTTTAAAACCAGCTACTTTTCATGCGTTAAAGGATTAATTCACTTCAGAATTAAAATGTCCTGATAATTTACTCTCCCCACGTCATCCAAGATTTTCATATCTTTCTTTCTTCAGTCGAAAAGAAATTAAGGTTTTTGAGGAAAAACATTTTACGGTTAAAAAGTATATAAATGTTTTTTGTTTTTGTTTTTTGTTTAGAAAATGACCGATCGTTTGGCTAGGTAAGACCCTTATTCCTCGGCTGGGATCGTGTACAGCCTTTTAAGCTGCATTGAAACTGCAATTTGGACCTTCAAACCGTTGGACCCCATTGAAGTCCACTATATGGAGAAAAATCCTGGAATGTTTTCCTCAAAACCCTTCTTCTTTTCGACTGAAGAAAGAAAGACATGAACATCTTGGATGACATACGTGGGGGTGAGTACATCATCAGGACATTTTAATTCTGAAGTGAACTAATCCTTTAATTTAATTTTAGATAATAGTTTATCTAGCATATCTAATAGTTCTCACAACAACAACATTTACCTCTATTGCTTCTCAAATGTATGGGATACCGAAGTGTACTGTAGATGGAAAGAGCTGTATAAAGCCCTCCTATCAGGATTATGATGTGACCGTATGGCATTATGCACAATATGCTGATTAAAACTACACAATATTATCTGATTAAAATACGCCTCACTACAGTTCCAACCTGCACTCCGGTTGGGCATTCTAGAAAAAGTAATTATTTCATTTAAGATTGAACAGTAAATAATTTCTTTTCTTCATGCATGTTATCCTGTAAATGGTGTGCACTGTCATAAGAGATAATGCATTCAAGATCTGCAATGTGTAAAGACAGCGCAGAGGACTGGGAGGGGCAAAGGGAGTTATAGGAAGCCATGCTGGGTCCATCTAAATTACACAGTCCATAAAACTGTAATAGGGAGACGATCAGTAGCTTATATCAGTAAGACTTCGCAGGGTATTTACCTTTTTATATGGGCGTAAATTTTACAGGGACCAAGGACAGCTGAAACCTTGCCGCCTTGACTGCAGACCTTGCAAGTGACTCAGAAATAGAGCCAGGGTCATGACTGGATATACAGCGTTAGAGGTACTATGTTCTTATTTAATAATCCTATTTGACTGATGTCAACTTTACATGTTCTTTTGTGCATATATATATGTTAAAATCCCTGTCTGAACTGTTAACATTATCGCGGGACTCAAAGGAGGGCCGTGCTTGAGATAAATGTGTTCTCATTGACAATGATAATGGACTGTCTGCTGGTCATTATCACAAAATAAACTCTGAATGTATCATCTTGTAGTGGTTTATCTTCGGATAATGACTGACAAACTGTACATTATCCCATTTATTATACGGCTACTTACCAAATACTGTAAACTAATAAATGAATATCAAATATTGGTAATACAAGAGGCATGAAACTAGTAGTTTAAAACACTGGTTGAAAGGGAAAATTGTCAAATATACAGTGTTAGCATAATTAATCAGAATCAAAGATTGCAGAGAGTCATGTCATAAAAGAAAACTTCATTGATCACTTCATGGATGACCTCATTCATCTGTGAGGGCAATATGTCATTGTATTCTAACATGGTCTCATCTGGCTAGTAATATTATATGGATAGCAGTGGTCATCAACGTATTAGAAATCACATTTGCATCAGCTTGAGAGATATGTGGTGATGTCAGAGATGACATCATCAATTACCTTATTAATGACCACACGAATTATTGCCATCTAAACTGCGACCTCAAATAGGCATTTGTACATGACCCTATAGTGACCTCATTGATTAATTGACATTGAGTTGAAAGCATCACTATATTTTACATTTATTAATTTGGCTGATGCAAGATAAACGTCAATATAAATGTGCAATGATAGATTTTTTATTTGTATTTTTTTTTTACATGATTCGAAAGGGTTAAATGGTCCAAAAAAAAAAAAAAAAAACTCAGTCTTGTACTCCTCGCTGTCAAAAATGGCCGCATTGGAAATTATCTTCTTTCTTTTTTTTGCTCAGATTTGTAACACATTTTGTATAGATTTATGGCTTTGATTTTTATCACAGTTTTAGAGTAAAACGTGTTTTGGAAAATATATATTTCATATAAAAATAGAAAATAGTGAAAATAGTCTCTATAAAATTTAATTTTTGTGCATTTTTCATGACTGTCAATGTAAAATTCTATAAATAACTATCAATTATATAGTTCACTTTTTTAAACTTCAGCAATAATCTGTCAAGTGTCATCTTTAAAAAGAGACCAAACTTAAGTCTGTGTTCCACAGCATTCAGGATTTACGACGTTTAAGTTTGAATTATTTTATTTTTAGGTCTATGCTCAAAAAGTGAATAAATGGATTATATCTATTACATAAATATTTATTATGTTTTTTTTTTTTTTATGTTTCTTGATCAGCATATTAGAATGATTTCTGAAGGATCATGTGACACTGAAGTAATGATGTTCAGCTTTGCATCACAGAAATAAATTACATTTTAAAACCTTTAAATAAAAAAGTTATTTTAAATTGTAAATATATTTTGCAATATCACTGTTTGTACTTTGATCAAATAAACGTAGCCTTGATATAAGATTTCTTTCAAAAACAAAAATCTTACTGAACACTTTTAAATGGTAGTGTTTATACTCTAGATCGATAGATGTTATTTAAAGATATGATAAGGCAGTTTTGAGTTAATGTGTCCACTGGATGGTACATAAAGTGTCATAGATGAAAGGATCTGGAACATTTTCATTCGTTTCCTCCCCATCAGGTCAGCAGCAAACACCCACAGGAAACTAATTTACTCGGTAAAAAGGCACGCCGCCAAAGATGAAAGAAGGAAAACGTTTACTTTGGCCTATTCAACTATTAATGAGTGTGCTGGTGACTGGGCTACTCAGTGTAGAGATGATGGAAACTGCAAAAAGGGACAAAATGTCTTTTTAAAATCTGTAAATATGTAGTTAAATATGTCTAATAATATAAAAACAAGGTTACAGTTTATTTTAAGGTGATGTTGTTGCAGTGTAATTACACAAATAAGTACTTAGTGATTAATTTATTACATTGTACACACTATAGTGTGTATTACTGTATGTGATGTAGATACTATAGAATTACATGTTACTGGTGTAACAAGTTACTTTAAGTGTTTACCTACTTTAGGTAGGTACCAAAAACAAGAAATAATGAAGCAATAATGTTTGAAGAGTAATTGAAGACTAAAACATATGAAAAGTATAAAAGTAAATATGTTAAAAAAATCAATCATTCAATCAAGCAATCGAATGAATGAAAGTAAAATTAGTCAAGTGAAGTATCTTGACTAAAGAGTAGAACCTTAGATTATTATAATAGATAATTAGATCATTTTGGAGAGCCCTTAACTCTTTCTCCGCCATTGACAGATTTTTTTTTGTGTTTTCTCTATTGTACTGTAGGGGGCGCTATTACGCATCTTCTGAAAGCGTAATAAAAGCATTACTTATGCACATTTTAGTCTTTGAAAAAGAATTGTTCAAAATGTTGCTTTTTTATGAAACTTACCCACATTCAAGTGTTTAAAAAAAGAAAGCATGAAGCTAGAATAAAAGAGTTGTGTTTTCAAGTGGGAAACTCGTAATACTATTATACCAGAGTTGCGATGTCGTAAGGGGTGCGTCGATGTCAATCATTATGGAAACACTAATCTATAATAAAGATAATATAACATATATATAGTTTACATATGAAGAGTTCAGATGCAAAAGCCTCTAAGTGCCATCTGAAATTTTCTTCTAGAATGATCATTTTTATCAAGCTCGTATATTTAAGTTCAATAATTTCACTTAAATGACAACTAATAGGTAATCTTCATTGCCATTTAAGTGAAATTACTGAACTTAAATATACAAGCTTGATAAAAATGATCATTCTAGAAGAAAATTTCAAATGGCACTTAGAGGCTTTTGCATCTGAACTCTTCATATAGACTTCAGTGAGCATAAAGTAAGTAGTGAATGGAAATGATTTAGCAAATAATTTAAATTTTACATGCAGTATTTCAACCATTTCAAAGGCGAGATGTACTGTGGAACAGCAAGTAAAGTTATTCACTCAGCTTGAGATTTTGCTTAATGAAAATGAAATATTGTGTATAAATAAGTAATCATTTTCATCATTTTGAATTCAGATGCAGATGCCGATGTGCTTATTGTTCAAAATATCATTCTTTACATCTATGAAATGTCCTAATAACGAATGCCGGCTTGGAGGCACGAGCTTCCCAGGCAGGATAATTCAGCATTGATGTAATATCCCAGCTAACAATTTTATGTTCCCAGAACGTTCTGGGAACATACATTTTTGGTTCCCAGAATGTTCCCAGAGGTTCCCTTAAGGTTAGGTGAATGTTCCGGGAACGTTCCTTTTAAAATAACCTACAGGGAACGTTCCTAGAACATTCTTGTTTGGTTCCCAAAAAAATAACCAATACGGGAACGTTAGGGGAACGTTCTGTGTTTGCTGGGATGTTTTTCAAAGGCAACTGAAGGAACTGAACCTCAATAAACCTTAAAGAACAGAAAATCACATTACATTTTACACTGTCATCTTCGATACAGTATTTCCCCCAGTCAGTTTGAAATGAGAGTTATTAACATGTCTAACTCCAGTGTGTCAGGAACCCTTTTAAGACCCCCCCTCCTAATGACTACATGTGGAACGAGGTGTTGAGAGGTAGAGATTAGCACCCTGTGAACGTTCCTTCCGAACAGGGTACTCTCTGAGTACATTAAGGGCTGGGAAATGACTGTCACAGCACGACTCAGTCTGGAAAAGGTCATCATCCACACAGCGCTCAGATACCAAGGTGAGGCTATTTAAAGCATTAGTCAGAGCAATTAAAACCCGGGGAACAAGGAGCGAGAGCAACTGTGGATATTCAGAGCTCTGATCGAAATGATGCGCCGCCTCGTAAGTGAATCTGTCCCGTCTTCATTCCCTCAGCAAACAGCAGAAATATTAGAAGCAGACAGACTGAGAATAATGTGGCACAGGAGTGAAGCGGAGGCTGTCAGAGCAAAGATCGCCGTGATTGGGAGATGACGGCTCGTTTGAATATGGGAACTTTGTGTTCGCGTGTATAAAACTCGATGGGATGATTTTTTAGAAATCTTTTTTAAACTCAACACAGAGCAAATTTACAAGTAGAGGTCAGAAAACAATGCTTTTTCAGAGATATACACTGTTTTTCATTTAAATGTATTATTAACTAATATCGCTTTCTTTATAAATGTTTCACCAGTGACATCGCATACTTATGGGAAGTCGTGCATTCACTGAGCAGCTGCCATTGAGATGATTGGAAACGCTTGGCTTTCTCCAGGTATTATAGACCTCTCTATGCTTCAGACTATCATCATCACCATGATGACCACAATGTCTTCAGCCGGAATTCATATTACCGTAATTAATGTAGAGTTATCTAGCGGTCATCACACTCTTAGACATGATCGTTTTTGAGTTCTCATGGATAAAGCGTATGCTTGCTGAGCAAAGCTCTCCTCCTTCGCTGAACATGAAGTCCCCATCACAGGACCTTTTTATTATGCAGAGGTTGTAATCAGGTTGTGGAAGGGGGCATGGGGGTCTTGAACGAGAAGACCACTCTGACATAAGCACACCCGCTGCCATTATTACAACCCTAATGACACACTCCGCATGCTGCATGCTGAGCGCTCAGCTTCAGGGGGTCCATCGCAAACGGCTGAAGGAACCAGCGACGCATCAACACCGAATCCTTCCTCTTCAAGAAAATAGAAAGAAAGAAAGAGACAGAACCCTTCAGATAATGTCTTTCATGGTTCAGTGGCCTTACAGGGGTCCCTCCTGCACGGCCCTGAAATGGGCAAATTAATAGTTGCTTTGGAACAAATTGGAATTACACCCCTCGATGCATTAATATCAGAATGCAAGCCGGATTCCCTGACAGGGTGAGGGGAGGAGAAGCTTCGTGAGGCTATGAGATGCTAAGATAAAATGGCATTTACGGTCTTCTTTCGCCCCTGTAGTGTGAGGGAATGGTTAAATGACATGTGCACTGTGAGTAAGACACGACAGAGCTGGATAAAGACGATTTTCTGTTGGTTTGCCCACCGGCAAGCGTCACTGAACCCTTGAGAAACATCTTTGAACTCGTACATCATTGGAGTGAAAAAGTAATGCTTTCATTATCAAAGCATTACACTCCATGATATTTCATAAGATCTGAACACTCTCTACGAAAATGGTACACTTTGATGCCCTATTACATATTTTAAAGCATTTCAGGCACCAATTCACTTTTTTTTCCTTTTTTTTTTTTGGTGACAACCAATAGATTAGTTAAACTAATACCTAACATATAATTAATCTCGCATTTAAAATAGTCAGATTTAAATACATGAAATGTCTGTATCCCCCTTGCCACAGTCTCATGTGATGTCTTCTCGGCTGTATCCCACAATAAAATAGCAAAATAATGCCATATGAAGCATTTCTACATCATGGTGGGACTACAAACGTTAATACATCTATACAGTATGTATGTATATATATCTATATATGTGTGTATATATATATATATATATATATATGTATATGTATGTGTGTGTGTGTGTGTGTGTGTGTGTGTGTGTATGTATACATATGTATATGTATGATAGAATCTAAATAGTTAATAATTAATAATAATAATGATAAAAATGACTTCAAAAAACACAAGTAATGTTTATTACTTCTTTTTTCTTAAGTACCCAAATACAGACTCGTCTGGAACTCAAGTGTTGAGGCAGATTACATTTTTTTTTGACTGAGAATTGCCTCAAACATGAGCATGGACAATAACACTGTCAATGATAAAGGATGTTCTGGAATATACTGTAGGTATAAAAATGATATTTGTAAAAAATAATAAAATAGACTTTGCTCTTACCACCAGGAAGTAAGGAATTATTTATATAACACAAGCCACTAACTGTCAGTTCCAATGCAATGTCAATGCAAGTTAATTATTACACTATAATATGTTGGTGTTTAAACAATGTGAAATAAAATAAAAACAAAAGCATATTTTAAAGGCTGATAAACAAAGAGGCGTTTACGGGACAGGAACAAATAGTGTGCAAGTGCTGTATAACAGAAACATTGCTTGAGGAAACTCTGGACACACAACACCAGTATGATATTCACATCCATGA
Organism: Leuciscus leuciscus; assembly: GCF_965113295.1. Lineage (NCBI taxonomy): Eukaryota > Metazoa > Chordata > Actinopteri > Cypriniformes > Leuciscidae > Leuciscus > Leuciscus leuciscus. Next base: position 7,339,634 of record NC_138736.1, read on the forward strand.
GTCATGGGAAATGTTAATTAGTGTATGAAAAATAACCTTTAAAAAACAGGCTTTGATTGGGCATAGAGTATTCAAGGTAAAAACGGGCTCATATGAAGATCATGATCAGCTGCATTGGCATTAGATCCTGCTGTTCTTCCAGCACTCCAAAGATTCCCTGGGTTGAACGCTGAAATTCATTCATGACGGTGGACTTGAACATACATTGACTCTATACAATACCCTATATATTTGAAAAAAATATATAGAGAGATCACAGCGTTGACAATTTTTTAAGCTGGCAATTGTGGTCATTTGATCAATTCCTGGTTAACAAAGGAGAAAAGTTTCAGTCTCGTGAAGCAGTGGCAGTTCTCGACTGTTGATTTAATTTGTGAAAGTTATTTTGCATCCCACTATTCAGCAGGGAATTAGGTGATGGTGCTGACTTGTGTAGGCAAGACGATTATTTCACGTGAGGGAACGATAACGAGAGTTTTTCAGTCTGGGATCTCTTGCTCTTCCGCTTCCTCTTTCACAGACTCTTCGTCAACCTCTTGTGGTTCTTCCTCCTGAAAAACAAAATAAAAAAAGTATCTTATTACAGTAACCTCCATTGATGAGATTTTTCCGTCATGTATGACAACGCTTCCCTGCCATTTTCTGGCTATACATGTTTTCACTGTTATACAGTAAGGGGCGCTGTTGCAGATCTTCTGATCTCCGGATCCAAAAACAAATGTAGATGATGATCTGAGTAAACCAGAAGAAGCGGATAGAAGCATTGCTTACACACAAGAAAGCTAATGTGAGAATCAAACATTCAACAGCTTATAAATCAAAACTGCCTATTGTTACCGAGAAAAATTTCGAACCCACAAAGAGGTAAACGACTGTGCGAGCTTTGGGGGTGTTGATGGACTCTGTGTACTCAATGTTAATGTAAGTACATAGTAGTTAAAGATAGCTAATATAAAGTGTGACCACAAAACAGGACGAATTTAAAGACAGCTAGGCTGTGTCCATTTTCTTTTCTAATTTGAATGCATGTTACTAGAAATTCACTAGCAATAATTCCAGTTTTAAAATGTATTTCAACATGCAATGCTTAACTCTGAATAATGGTAATTTTTGCACCTCTACGGCAGTGAACAAAGAGCAACCGTCATGCCAGAGTCATTTACACAACCTGCAAATTTAGAGGAGACGACAAACAGGAAATGACGGCCATCTCAGCTTTTAAGTGAGTCTGACAGATGCAATTATCCCCTCCTGCAAAGGTTAATAAACACATCTACGCACAGCCATGTGTGATGGCAGAGCCCTGACCACACACTATACTCAAAGAAGCTGAGAAGCACATGATGATTCATGGCTTTACTTACAGAAAGAATCAAGAGCACGCATCTCATTAAAAGCATCTATTGTTCCTTAGAGCTATTGATACATTTATAGAAGAAAATCCAATGAATATAGTAATTACATAGTAATGACCGACTAATAACCTTATAATTAAGTATAGCCACAATATATGGGAAACTATTATAGCTCATAGTTTTCAGACATCTCATTAAAAGCATCTACTGTTCCTTAGAGCTATTAATACATTTATAGAAGCAAACCCATTGAATATAGTAACAATATAGTAATAACCTAGTAATTACATAGTAATGAGCTTGTAATAAAGTATGGCGACAATATATGGGAAACTAAAACGTTATAGTTTTCAGACATCTCATTAAAAGCACATATTGTTCCTTAGGGAAATTAATACATATATAGAAGCAATTCCAGTGAATATAGTAACAACATAATAATAACCTAGTAATTACATAGTATTAACAGTATAAAAAAAGTATGGCCACAATATATGGGAAACTACCGTAGGTCATAGTTTTCAGACATCTCATTAAAAGCATCTACTGTTCCTTAGAAATATTAATACATTTATAGAAGCAAATCCAATGTTTACAGAAAACATAGTAATAACCTAGTAATTACATAGTAATAACCTTTTTAAAAAGTATGGCCACAATATGTGTGACACTACCATAGGTCAACATTTTCAGAAATCTTTATTAAAATGATCTACTGTTCCTTAGAACTATTAATACACTTATATAAGCAAATCCAATGTTGATAGAAAACATAGTAATAACCTAGTAATTACATAGTTATAACCTTGTAAAAAAATATGGCAACAATAAATGGGAAACTACTATGTCAAAGTTTTCAGTCACCTCATTAAAAGCATCTATTGTTCCTTATGGCAATTAATACATTTCTAGATGCAAATCCAATGAATATAGTAACAACATTGTAATTACATAGTAATAAACTTGTAGAAAAGTATGGCAACAATATATGGGATTCTACTAAAAGTCATAGTTTTCAGACATCTAATTAAAACATCTACAGTTCTTGTAACAAGTAATGCATTTATATAATCAGATTCAATTAATATAGTAACAACATAGTAATAACCTAGTAATTAAATAGTAATAACCTTGTATGTTTCATATCTAAAAGAAAACTGCTATATGCCAGCATAATTTTCAGACTAGAAGATCAGAATTGTGATACACGCCCAATACGTGGCTTCAGGAGCCGTCTCAGCAGTTAATCTGGACAGACAGCTTTGCTTTATTCAGCAATGTCTCTCCCATATGGGTCTTGTCTCTGTCTGTGGATGACTTTTGATATGCAGCCAGGCGTTATGAAAAATGAGTTACTTTTTCCTGAACTCTGGGTACTTTGCCGTTGCCGGGCCGTGCGGAGATATAAATCTCATGGTGGGACGACACCTCATGAACCTTGCTGCCGGATCAGCCTGTGCCATCCACCAAATCTCTCTGACAAGCCTGCCAATTTTCCAATTACTTCTGGCGCCATACGTTATCATCAGGCCAGTCAGCACTTAAAAGGGATACAAGAGGGGAGGGTGGTCCGGTTCGTGCTAACAATCTCACGGAGTGCCTCAATTGAGCTTTTTCACACTACCATGGACACACATGGACACAAACACGCACTCGTTGACCCACATGCTATGGCCCGTTTGTGATTTAGTGTTTATCCCTGTGGGCAGGGTGAAACCAGGGCTCTTGGACACTCATTGGTGTGCTAGACATGGGAGACCAGCAACACATAAGAGATTTTTTTTTAATAAAATCTTATATTATTAGTATCTGAGAAGTTAGAGAACCACAGCTATGGGGTAAAGGAGAACAGGACACACACACACACAGGTCACCCATTGCCAGCCAGAGGAAAACGCTTTGCTGAATACTTTGATATATGTGTCACAATGAAAATAATTCCAATATGTGAAGTTCACTTCTTGACTCTATAAAGCTCCCATTTCAAATCTTCATTTTTAAAAAAAAAAACAGGGTGCTCATTTTGCTGACAGTGTGACATTTGCTTTGTGAGGCAGAGACATCGTGGAGACGCCGGCCCACTGCGGGCCCGATCACGCTGACAGGCAGTGGCTTTGTGGGATATCTCCATCACTCTCCTCCAGGGAAAGCTGGAGCCTTCATTCTGCCATTCACTCTCCATGAGGCAGCCAGCCCTCTGGCTACTGCTTATACATGAATGATAATGAAATGCCACATTCTTCATTCTAATTGCATTTTAGATTTTAAAAGGGCAAAAAAAAAAAAAAAAAAAGGGGGAAAAAAACCCCTGCAACTCGTGTGAAATAGTGAGAAAGAGAAATGTGTGGCAGTGTAAGGAAGAGTTTAGGCGAGCAACGTCGGAGGAAAAGCGAGAGCGTGGTCTGGACCCTAGGTGGCAACAAAGGCCTGTGGCGTGTTAATGCATCTGAGTCGCAGACCCCTGCTGCCTTACAGCGACACAATCAAACCCCCTTCCTTTTTTCTTCCCACCCACCCACACTACACGCAGCAAACTTCATAAAGTGGGATTAAAATAAAGCTGTGCGGAAAAAAATACATAAAAAAGATTTAAAAATTTACAACGCTGCTTTTACTTTAATAAGCTTTAGCATCCTTTATCAAGCTGGCACAGTCCTCAAAGAATTAGCGGGCTAATTAGTATGACTTATTTCTTTATCGCATTTTCTGCTTTCATTGTATTTATTTGTGCATGTGTGTCGAATACACAGCATTTATGTGGCGAAGGGAAAGAAGCGGCTTTCTGACCTCCTCCCGTTTGATAGGTGTCGCCACGTGTCTGCAATCCCGCATGCACCGCGGAAGACAGATTGATGTCCCACAACGATGATGAAAACACGCAGCATGTAAGGAAGCAGGAGAGACATCTAGAGAAATGAAGCGCTGGGGTTTGAACCAATGGGTGTCTTCAGCCAGACGGAAAAAAAAGAGAGGAAGAGAGCGAGTGCGCTATCAGGCCGCGGGATTATTCATGACCTATCCTAACCATCTCTCTTCATATAGATGGTGGAAAAATATTTACCAGTCAGAGTAATTTGATAAAGCTATACGCGCCCAGAGAGGGCTAGTCTTGCGTAGCCAGAACTTTGACTAAACAGCAAAAGTTTTGGGTCCACATTGCAGCTGAGGGACAACACAGGAAGAGACCGTCTGACTGGCATTTATTTATTTTATTTAATGGCAATTTGATTTGAAATATATTATCCCACAAATAAAAGGCAGACATTAAAAAAATATATATAAAAGAAATTAAAAACAGAAAATTGTAGAATAAAAAAAAAAAAAAAAAAAAATATATATATATATATATAGACTATCCAAAAAAGAGACTATAAGAAGCAAAAAAGCAGTTTATACAGATTTGCAAATGATTATCTAATTATCTAAAAGGGTTTTGGTACCTTGCAAACATGACTAGGCGAACTGATAAAAATCCCTAACCTTACTTCCAGAAGTTGTATAAAACAACCAATCAGATTACAGCTTTCCAGTATTGTGAGATTTTTGTTTTGTTTTAAAGTAATACTTTGAAAAGTACTTATCAAAAGTGACAGCAAATAATATATATATATATATCAGCAGCATAACTTTTCAACATTAATAATAATAAGAAATGCTTCTTGAGCAACAAATCAGCATATTAGAAGGATTTTTGATGTGACTGAAGACTGGAGTAATGATGCTGATTCAGCTTTTTTTCAGCTTTGCCATCAAAGGAAGAAATTACATTTTAAAACATTAAAATAGAAAACAGATCAATAGAATTGTAATACTATTTCACAATATTACATTTTAACTATTTTTGATCAAATAAATGCAACCTTGGTGAGTATAAGGGATAGTAATAAATACATTAAGATTGTGTTGGTTTTCATGAGAATCAAACTTGCATGTCTGGGTTTGTACATGAGTACAACAAATTGAGTGTGATGGTGGTCTGTAAGCACAAACCTAAGGACGTGTGTGTGTTTCACTGTAGTGGATATGACACAATTGCATTCAGTCATAAACACTCGCTTCATTAGGCAGCTGAAGCTGTGCGTTACGCGCTACATTGAGCCACCTCTGGCCCTATCGCCTTTTCTCTCACACACCCTCTCCCAGCAAAACCCAATCACCAGAAAGCACAATTAAATTTCATGACTATGCATATTTGCGCTTCCCATTTTCATTTATTACAAAGGGCATTCATTAATCTACCTTTTTTCCCAGAGAATGGATTTTCATTTTAGTGAGGTGTGACAGATACTGAGGTGAACTTACCAAGAGATGGCTAATTAAATCAGCAGTAAAATGCACAAGCCAGAGATTGTTCTTTTTTTTTTTTCCTTCTTTTTTTTTTTTTTTCCTTGCATCTGATAAGAGCCAATGTTGCAGGGAGGAGGTGCGGTATATGGAAAGGAAGAGCTACTTTCTCTCCATTTCCAATTTCTGGTGAAATATTAAATCACAAATAAATGTAAGTGCTCAAACTCTGTGAGGAAATTGGTTACATGCCTGCATGCATGGATGGAGGCTCTCAGCAAATAAATGGATAGTGAACTAAAAGCTAAACAACATCCAGTACAAAAGCGGGAGCAATTAAGATCACGCTAATAAAACACGCACTCGCAGGTGGAAACAGACGAGGTGCATCTGCCGAGTAGCAAACACCTACACCAGCTTGTGCTGTCTTGTCAGTCCCTGATGGTTAGGAAGGCTTTTTAAAAAGATAGTGCATGTGATGTACAAAAATAATTAATATAATTAAAAAATATATAATTAAAAATGGGTATACAATTTGATTTATGGAAGAAAGACAAAGGTTTGAAATGATTTAGTAAACGATGAGCAAATTTACCTTTTTCAGTGGACCATCCCTTTAAGGATAGAATGGAGACCTCAAGACGGACAATGTGTGTGTGGCCTTTCTGTTATGAACAGTATGCAGTCTGCTGATCCTCATTAATGTGATTTATAGCATCACACAGTAACACTCCTCTGGCTGCATTTGTTAAACAGTGTGCCGGTCGGTACGTGTGCATATGGGAGTGTGAGAGAATCAATTTTTGAACAGATCTGTTGGTGTGTTTGCAGGTGTGGAGATAGTTGTTTCAGCATCTCCCTCTGTCAGCAGATTAGGTGGATATCCCATCAAATACAGCCACATTAAACAAGGCAGTGCGTATACTGTACACTTATGGTCCAAGACTTAAGAGGTCAGAGGGTTGTACAGTCTTGTCATGTTCAATGTCACCTTTAAGGAGAGTGATAAGGCAATGGTTGTTTATTAATAATGCATGCGGAGGGAAAAGCCTCCTCCTCTTCCTATTCTGCTGTTGTTGTCTGGTGGGTTGAGAAGCGCTACTTCACGTGTGTCATCTACTTATTTAAACGATCCTTCTAGTGTTACACACACACACAAAAAAAAAAATGCTGAAAAAAACAACAACAAAAAAACAGTGCTGCAGAAAACAATGCATTCTGGGCAATATTTTTCACGATAAGCAACTGCTTAATTGTTAATTTACAGTCCATTTTCAACACTAATCTACTGTATGTATTACGGTTTTGTACAGTAGTAAGCAATGCATTTTTTAAGCAACAGCGCTGAACGGGTGTTTCACAGGAGGAAGTCTTCGCCTATCCGTGTTCGTGGAAAACTAATCAAAGCGGAGAGGAGAGGGAACTTTGAAACGGACTGCAGCAAAGAGTGTTTAAAAAAACAAACAAACTGGACAGTCACTTTGGTGAGCGGGAAGAACTGAAACTGAAAAAGTGGCGCCTGAAACTAACTCGGCACTAATGACACTTCGAGTCCCATAAGAGAGAACTTTGAAACTGACTGCAGCGAGGAACACGTTCTTTTAAAACTGGAGGTTTTGTCTCCATCTAAATCACACGAACGGTGACTGAGCAGCTGGAACTGAACAAAGGCTTGAGAATGCTTAAAAATGTGAGTGATTATAAATGCATTAAACGGAGAAGGAAAAATCTTATTGATTCACTGTAATACATAATTTATTCCCAAATTTCAGTGTTGAATAAGGCTTTCAGACTGTGTATTTCTTGGTGGCACTCAGCCTGATGGTTTTGGCTGTAGTGTTTGTTGTAATAATCAATATTATTGATTATCAAACATTTACACGCAATTTCGTTTGAGTTGAATTTCGTTACTACAACAGAGTTTGAGTTTGTATTCTTTTCTGCACTTTTTATATGCAGGTGCAAAAGTTCTATTTTTGATGATTATGGCTTACAGCTTATGAAAACCCCAAATTCAAAATCTCAGGAAATTTGAATATTACATGAAATCAATAAAAAAAAGGATTTTAAATACAGAAATGTCACCTCTCTGAAAGTATAATCATGCATATGTATATTGTAAACTAAATATATTAGTTTCACCTTTTAATTTGAATTACTGAAATACACAAACTTTTGCACGATATTCAAATTTTACGAGTTTCACCTGTATATATATATATATAATTTTTTTTACACATATTCATGTTGCTTTTACTATATTTTTGTCCATTTTGGGTGTTCTTGCTTATAAATAAATGTTCACTTTTTTTTATTAGCCTATTACTGTTGTCTGTGTTTTTACTATAGTAATTTCCTGCATGATATTAATTTCTAACCTATTTTGGGGTTCCCTTTTTGACCTATAGAGCTGTGTTGCCAAAATGATCCAAATTGGGTTTTTACCTCACCGTTTTTTTAGACTGTCTTGTAAATTGAAATAATTACAGAAATGTACTGCATGTATTTTTTTTGTATTTTTTTTTTTCAGTAAATGGATATAAAGTAATTTCACAGTATTAATACCATAGAATTACAATAGATTTCTGGCGACTCTGCATAGAATTTTTTACAGTGTATTTGTCTTGTAGCTAATTATGATAAACTAAAATTAAAATGGTAAATGGACTGCATTTTATAAAGCGTTTTCAACAGACCCATGGCCACCAAAGCGCTGTAATTATTGCCTCACATTCACCCATTCATTCACTCATCCAGCTCGTCGGGAGCAGCTGGGGTTAGGTGTCTTGCTCATGGACACCTCAACACTTGGTCAAGTGGAACCGGGGATTGAACCACCAACCTTCCGGTTTGTAGACAACCTACATGAACCACTGAGCCACTGCCGCCAGTAAAGACAGTAAAGGCTCTACCTATAGCTCACCCGATAAATTCAGACATCAAACCAGGTCTCATGTTATTTCTGCTATTAGTGGCTCCAAACTAAATTGCACACAGGCTTTCCAACACTCCCTTCTCTTGCAATGTTTGGACAAACTAGCCAGAATACACAGTAGTTGTGTTTCTGAAAGACTGTGTTTTAAAACTAATCAATGAATGATTCATCGATTTACTCAAATACAATCACTTGTTTCACTCCTTAAATTAATCTGTGCATCGGAACAAATCAGTTGAATAAACAATTAAATGATTCACTCATAAAGAGAGTCAACTGTTTAATTCCTGAATTAATCTATGTGTGTGAACAAACTGATTCAGTGAATGTTCGGCAAAAGTGTACATTGAGGGCGCATAACGACCCTTGTGAAATCAAAAATGACAAATGGGACACTCTACGGTATTGTCTTGTCCACAAGGCCCAAGTGCACATGAAGTGTCAGTATCAATCCTGATCGAATAAGTGTTTTTAAACAAGTTGATTCAGTGAATGATTTAATGACTCACTCAAAGTCAGTCAGGCCCTGTCCCAAATGGCACCCTAAACTCTTGTGGCACTTTCATGACATAACACTGCTTTTTAGAATTCTGCTGGGGAACTTGCCTCAGTGTGAGGTCGACCAAGACCAACCATTTAAAATTTTAAAAGGTTAATGGTTTTGGTGGTAAATTGCACCATTTTACCAAATCATAAAGCCTCTACATCACAGAAAGGTTTTACAGGTCCACCCTGTCGCACAGGCAATGTAAGTGAGTTAATAAAACCCACTTAGCACTAAGAAAGTGACCAACGGGACAGCTTGAATTTGCCATGCCATCTCCAGGGTCCTGTTTACTCTGAAAATTGGCCCCTCAGAGGGAATGAGGCATCCAGCTTGCCTAGTTAAAGTGATGGACGTGACTCCGGTGCATTGATTTCTTTCTACGTCTTAGCACTCTCCATCCAACTCACCGGCAAGCCGGGGTGCAAGGTAACTTTCAGGATCATGCTACCTTCTCTTGAAATGCTAACCTTTGGTTTTGACTGCATTTATGCCTGGTGCACAGCTACAATAACTCAGCCTTTTTATGCCTGACCTCTCAGAGCCCCATTGAACACTTATTCAACTGGCCTTCAGAACAGTGTGAGAAGGTAAACTGAAGGAGACCCGCTTAAAACCAGTCAAAATGCAATTGCTTATATTAAGGTAGGTTATTTTGCCCTTGATCTTGTCAGGTGGCAATCAATGTTTGATAAATAATAATAAGAAAGAGCCTAATTTCATTCCATGGTAAAGCTGGCTGGGAGAGGGATTTAATTAAGTTAATTAGTCTAACTTAATTAGGCTGTTTAGCAGGTCAGTCTATCGAGGCTCTGACTGACAACTGCGCTTGAAGATAATCATCCCCAGAACCTGAATTTAACTGAATATTAAGAGCATATCATTTCTGCACTAGTGTTACTAAACGGAATTTCAAACAGGTTTCTTAACTTGTCCTTCATTGGCCAAAAAAACAAATAGTCCCACCTCCAAACCCATTCTATTTGTCAAATAAATAATGACATTCATACATACTGTATATACATAGCTCCACATAAATCAATTAACTTCATGTTTTATTTTATAATTTGGTTTAGATCAACAAAAGATAGTTTGTTCATGTACATTCAATGGAATAAAGCTATTTTAAGTGACTAATTAAAAAATCCATTGTGATTTTACACGTGACCCTGTTAATTTCTTTAATGATTTTTTTTACTCAGAGTAAAGCGAAATTCAACACACTCTTCACATATCCTAATAAGCAAAAGCTTCCCTTTTTGTCACAATGGTAACCCAACATTACAGAAACGGATCTAAACCTCAACATTAAGCACTATCAAGTCTTCCTTTTGTCTCATCTCATTAAACCACATAAAATACACTTAATTTTAACATTTAATCTTACCACCCAGTTTTTACTGAAGCATGCTGGGAACTACAACTCCCTGCCTAGTTTCAGTTAAAGTTTCACCAAAAAGTAATTCATGTAGTCCCAACACAAATTAAGTTAACTTCCATGTTACAAATTTAAGTGGAATGCTTAAATAAATTGAACAAGTAGCAAAAATAATTTTTATCTTTTGTGTAGTCTCAAGTGTCTCATAGATAAACAAGAAAAAAGGCTTAGCAAATTAAAGTAGTTCAAATTTAAAACTCAAGGTCAAGTAGCAACATACTTCAAAAACAAACTCTGCTTAGCGTCCAATCAGCCCGCAAGAACATCTCGGGACGACACAAATGCATTTCTGTAAGTGTTATAATTGCTGCAGTAACGAGGCTTTTGACCCCCAAGTCTAGATAGCGACTGAATTAGCAATCCACAAAAGCTGTCCTTTAGGCATTTCCATTCCCGCCTGAGCCGGGTTCGCCTCATGGCATTTCAAACACGCCACAGATCTGTTGAAACGTTTTATCACGAGGGTGAGCCGTGGTGACACGCGGGTGTAAATAAAGCTCAAACAAGCCCCTCTCCACCACCTAACGGGCTCTCCAACTAAAGGCCATCCGTATATTGTGGCAGGAATGTCATTTTATTACCCGAATCAATTCGGCAGGGCTCCGTAGTGACAGCAGAGGGATGTGGCCTTCGTTGGCCGGGGGTTATCTGACGTGTGCAGGCAGGGAAATACACAGCCTTCGTAATGAACTCAACACTTACTAATAAAGTCTTTATTGCCGAGCCACGTATGAACTGATACCAGAGTCGGCCCTGTACAACCGCATGCTCGTAAACTAATGAAAATGAGCTTTTTCTCACAATCGTTTTTTCGCGAGGGAGGGAAGGCAGACGCAATTAAGTGATTTAATAACACGAACGTCTCGACGCGACAAATCATCAACCGAGAAACAACTTAAAACATTTTTTATTAATCAAGACCTTAGAGGCAAAAACCCATTTATTGTGACCTTTAAAAAGGCAATGAGTGAGAAAAATGCAGTGAGAGACAGATAACCACCCGGCAAGCTCAAGACCATCTCACATCCTCCAATGTCCCACCCGTTGGTCCCTATGTATAAGAGTTTGGGGTCTACAGAGGTCTTTTCATGGGGAGAGCCTGTCAAATGGCCCTGTGTTTTAATTGAGAGGCTGAAAAAGAAGATGGATCCATGAGGTGTGAACCTCTCTACTGTCTCTATCCCGCTAATGCTCTCCGCTCACATCTAGAAGTCAAGGCTGGAAAGGATAACAAATGGACTCTTCAGTTCCACACTTCTGAACTGCTACTTCTTCATTCAACTGCGGCGAAACCAAAGCACCGCTCCCCTTTAATGTCGACCCCCACAATCTTGCCAAGGAGGAGAATTATAGAAGCTGGCTGCATTTTAAGATGGCATTTAAAAAAACATCCGGACCAACCGCAGGTAAAGAGGTTCACAGCGTGGCAGATTACAGGACTTAAGCACTTCAACACACTGCTCATTTCTGGAGTGCTCTTTGATTCCCAGAATGGAACCTATTATATTTCAAATGGCAGTAACGGCCAGAAGACATTTACCCTTCATCCCGACTTTTTGTTTCAAGGGTCAGATGTCTCTACATTTACAGTATGAAGACAGTTCAACCAAATATATAATGATTTTAAAATGTCTAGAGCGTAACAACCTAAAGAGCTTTACTTGAATGTCCAATCATGACTCTAAAATACTCAATATAAATATACACAATGAATTGATTTCTAATGAAATTTGACCAATATTTCATATGGTAAAGTATAGCACTAACAATGCCAAGGTCATGGGTTATACACACACACACACACACACACACACACACACACACACACACACACACACACACACACACACACACACTTAATATAGGCTACATGTATGTGTGTACATTAGCTCATAACCGTTATGACACTTCCATTAAACAGTAAAAAATAAATAAAAAATTATGCTAATGATAGGATCCAAAACATATAATAAAAGGTTGCATGAAAAAAACAAACACTTGTGGTGTTAAAGTAGCCTTTGCACCAAAAGAAAAGTAAAGGTAAGAGGAAGGAGAGTGTTCCCGTTTCCTGTTCTGTCATCGCTTTTATACAGTTTAGTTGGAGAGAGGATATAAAATGATGACATTAGCACAAAAATAAAAATAAAAATAAAATCCTAAGAGGACAACAAAAACCCCGTAGTGAGGGTGAGATAAGACAGCAGGTCCCACTAAAACCAAGCACAGCATGTGTGTGTCAGAGAGAGAGAGAGAGAGAGAGAGAGAGAGAGAGAGAGAGAGAGAGAGAGAGAGAGAGAGAGAGAGAGAGAGAGAGAGAGAGAGAGAGAGAGAGATAGAGAGAGAGAGAGAGAGAGAGAGAGAGAGAGAGAGGTATGTGGAAGTACGGTGTGTGTGTGTGTGTCTGTGATTAAACAGGATTGTGTCTGGTCTCTGCGAGTCCCCGGGGAGCGGCTGGTCTCACGGCAGGCTGTCACTGAACACATTCTAAAGGCAAAGACTTGTTTAATCCCTGTGGCCCTGGTGCACCTCCCACTGTCTAAAGCTCTTTTCTCTGTCTCCACTCGCCTTCCTTCCATCTCTTTTGTTCTGAACTGCACAGCTCTCATTCTGTAGCAGCGGGTTACCGATCTGCAGCTTTTCTTCAACGCCTTTGACTTATAATAGCCCTATTTACAGGAGATACACAGCACACACAAAGGAGGTCTGCTGCCAGAACATAATTCTTTATCAGTCGATTTTATGAGCGAGACATTAAGCACTTTTACATGTATTTGAAACAAAGGGATGCTGAGAGTAAACTGGAAGCTTTTTTATCTCATTTTATCAACATTTTTTTAAACAGATGAAAGAAATATCTGTAAACATTAATAAACCATATTTTAGCAAACACATACTGACATTTCTAAGTATCTTCACATTACCATATTTTTTTGCACATTTACCATGGTAATACTATGTTGTTTTTCGTGATAACATTCTGTACATTCACTATAGTAAAACAATGTTTTTGTACCTTTACTATTGTAATGCCATGTTTTTGGATATTGTATTATAGTTATACCATATGTTTTTGCACATTGTATATGTAGCAATACCATTTATCTTAGTAATATGTTGTATTTTGAACATTTACTTTGGTAACACCATGTTTTTGCACATGTTACGGCAGTAATGTTTTTGTACATTTACCATGGTAATACTATTTTGGGGAAATTTACAATGGTAATACTGTGTTTTTGGACATAGCATCATGGTGATATGTGACATAACACTAGCACAATCAACAGTAATCTTAATATTTTGATAACAAAAACCTAAAAAAAAAAAAAAAAAAAAAAAAAAAAAGAGTAAAAATAGGAACAAATATGACAGTTATTGTCATACAGTCAGAGTATTCCACTGAGCTATAAAATTTATGTTGATAGCTCAAATAAAACTGGTCTTGGGAAGAATTTGAGATTATATTGATATCTCTGAGGCGTTCCATCATTATGTCACAGTCAAGATGGTTACAAAACGCACCATGTTAACATCATAACTACCATATCACTACTATTTATCTTAGCATCTCCAGACTAAGATTCGTGTGCATATACAGTAAACAGCATCTGAATTTGTCATTCTATCAATATGCGCTCTGCTTGAACCTTTTAATTTTAATCCTAAGAAATAATTCCATCATGTTACTAATTCCGCCATGTAGTCAGACCACCACCATTTTTCATATTTTACTTTCTCCTCAGCAAACATCAATTAACCCCCATTTTCCATGCCGCGAGAGTCTGGCTAGCAGAACTGTCCATTTAAAGATAAATCGAAAAGCAGATGCATTTATTAACCTAATTGGGTTTCCAAGAAGACACATAATGCCGTTGATTGCACCATAATTCAATGAGAAATAGAAATTAAATGTTTGGGAGAACGTGAAAGCACTCACTAATTTCCCAAAAAATAATACAAAACAATCACCGTAGGCTAAGTCAACGGCGCGGATCAACTGCGGCTTTTAGGAAAGGGATCAGGAGCAGGCGTGTGCAGGGAAGGAAGGCAGGCATATAGGATTTAAAACAGCGGCTGACTTTCACCACTGGTGCTATCGGGACACTTCTGCATCTTCAAACCACATCTGCTTAGCTTTTATCTGTAATTAACAAAGCCAGGGAGCCGATAAGCCCGGTTAGAGTATTTAAAGAATCTGTGGTAAAGATTTGTATTTATTTATTTATGTAATAAATCATGTCAGGAAATGTTTCAGAGAGAACTGGGGTGATACTTGAGCGATGAACACTGTGGACTAAATGAATAAATAAACCATAGGATGGACTACTCTTCCCTACTTTCAAAGCCAGTCTGGTTTTGTACAAAAATGTGTTAAGGGTTTAAAGATATTAATAATTCCACAAATACTGCGGTAAATCTCAAAAAAAAAAAAAGAATTTAAGAACTAAAATTATATTAGAAATAGAATTATTAGATTTAAATTAAAATATATAATTATATAAAAAGGTAACACTATTTTACAGTGTTCTTGATACAAATTTAACATGTGCTTACTATAGTAATAACAGTAAATTACGCACAATCACAAGAAACTAACCCTAAACCAAACCTGGAAGCACTTTATTTTACAGTATATGCACTTACAGTGTACTTACCTAAGAAAGTACAGGTTAATATAAGGTAATTGCATGGGTTAAGGTTAGGTTCAAGGTTAGTATGTAGTTATTACCCAGTTATTGTAATAACTACTGTATAAAAAGTACATAGTATGTACATGGGGAACAGAAGTGCTACCCTTTATTTTACAGTCCTGTTTCCAATGTTCATGTGTTGTCTAGGTAAGCAGCTGACTAGATTTCAGATGGCAATTAATGCAAAAATCAAAAATTGGGGAAACAAACTATTACTCAAACATTTTTAGCACCATCCATTGCTTCAATGCAGCTGGAATGCTGGGAGAATGTACGAGTACGACTGAAGTGGGTATAGGGAGAATTCTGTTGACTCTCACCTTTGATGAGGAGGTGTCACATTCCTGACAGATCCATCCGTAGCCGGTTTGTTTGGGCGACTTCTTCAGGGGAGGGTCGAGACAGCCGAAGTGGTAACAGAGCTGACACTCATCACACCTATGAGGAAAACAGCCAGCACATTAGCAGCGAGAATACATTAAAATGCAGCTGCGGTACCACACACACACACACACACACACACACACACACACACACACAGTCTGCTTATACCCTGCCAAGAGGGCAGTATGGCCCTAACCAGGCAGGTATGATAGATGGTGACAGAGCCATTTGCTGTCAGGTAACAGATGCTTAATAGATTCAAAACACATTGGCACACAACCTCTCACACGGCCTTGTACAGCCATCATAAAACACGCTGCTCGATTGGTCCTGCTGAAATGAGTTTCAGCTCATCGTGTCGATAAATCTCTATGGGATTTTTATTCCAGAGTCAAGGTGTCAAGAAAGACACTGAGATTCTGTCCTTAGTTATAGGTCTGCTCAACCACCAGCTATCCGATTTTACATAAGCCGTAAAAGTCCTCCATCTTGGGTCGATTATTATGCTATTCTGTAGCAGCTGCAAGAGCTGAATATTGTTACTGAAAACAAAATGCAACATCATCAGAAGCATTCAGGGACATTTCACATTAGTGTCAACATATATATATATATATATATTTATATAATATACAGCAATAAATTAATCAAATGAATTGCAAATAATCATATATAATCAGTATTTTTAGGTATCGTAAAAGGTTGACTTGTAAGATTCATAATAGGGTCAGTGAGATAAAAAAAATTATAAAATAAAATACTTTTATTCAGCAAGGACACATTCAATTGATCAAAAGTGACATTAAAGACATTTACAATGTTACAAACATTTCTATTTAAAATTCATGATGTTGTTTTGAACTTTTCATTCATCAACACATTTTTCCACAAAAATTATTAAGCAGCACAACTGTTTTCAACATTGATAATAATAAGAAATGTTTCTTGAGCAGCAAATCAGCATATTAGAATGATTTCTGAAGGATCATGTGACACTGAAGACTGGAGTAATAATGCTGAAAATTCAGCTTTGCATCACAGGAATAAATTACACTTTAAAATATAATAAAATAGAAAAAAAAAAGCAATTTTAAATCGTAATCATATTTTACAACATTACTATTCCTACTGTACCTTTGATCAAATAAATGCAGCCTTGGTGAGCATAAGAAACTACTTTCAAAAACATAAATATAATACAAATAATAAATATTTGTTAATAACACAACTACTTAAAATATGTTAATGAAAAAAAAAAAAAAAAAAAACATTACCTAAAATCATTGTTCATTGCTGGTTCATGGTATTTAATCTATGCAAGTAACTAATATTAACAAATTGAACCTTATTGTAAAGTGTTACAGAATTCCTTATGAGATATAAATTTGACTCAGTGGGCATAAACAAATGGATACATTTTTTATTACTTTTTATAATTAATTGAAATAAATCAACAATGACAGCTGTAAAAAAACAAAACAAAAAAAACATTACATATCTATATTCATAAGACCATTGTAAGAAAAAGTGCATGAAGTTCAGTTCTCATTTAACATTCATAAGGTGCATCTGCTGAAGCCCCACATGCCCTTCACCCTGCAGTCCATGCTCTCCTCTCCTTCCTGTCCATAATTAACTAATTATGTTGTAATCAATATAGTAGATTCTGATTTGGCAATGTAAATCAGATAAAGCCGATAAGAGCCGGGGAGGTCAATAGGCCCAATCCCCATCCTCGTCTCCATTACGGGATGAGGGGCACGGCGGTCTTATCAGCGAGTCCGCAGGATGAGGCGATAGAAAAAGACAGGGACAGACGCCATATTTTGTCTGCTAGGTGAACGAGCGGGAACACTGAGAGACTTTAGCAGAGGCAGGGTTGTTCTTGGTGTCACCGAACCCGATGCTGTGTGACGTGGAAGCCCTTTTCAAACTCAGGCCCATCACAGACTTCAAATGCTAATTAAAGGCCTGGACGGTGATGCGGCTCAGTGCTAATGAGCAGAGAGTCTCACGCCGAAGACACATGTACACCTTCTGTCAACACCCAACGGCTCGAATACAGCATATAATGGCATAACCTGATCACATTAATGTAGATTTCTGGTCATTAGTACTGTGTATCATTGAAAGAGTGCAAAAAGGTCAAACGCACAACTGATTTCTGCTTTATTAGCCACATTTATTAAAGAAATATGATGACAGAAACACCAAAAAACTAGCACACATTGATGTTCAACGTGTTTGCACACCATTAAGAGTTTGATTGAAGATCAAAAAGCTTACAATGACGCCTGCTGCTCATATCCACAGAGTCAAACAGCACATTTCACACTGCTTCTCATCAAGCTACCAAATAAACTTCTCGAGTCCTAAGGGAGCACTTCAAGGTGCCTTTGCAAAAGGGAATGAGCCGACTCTCACCTGTGGTTACCATGCCAACCCACTATTTCCCCTGACAGAGTAACAGGGCAGTCAAAGACAAACGCATTTAGGGTATATATATATATATATATATAGGCCACGTTCATACAGCAGCAGAATACAGTTGTCAATAATGAATTGGAGTCCTTAATTCCTTAATACGGTTACGGTAACGCACAGTTCAGCAATGTACGAGAGTGACAACTGCATTCTATAATCGAATTCACACCCGTAAATTTTCAGGACTCACAACCGTATTTTCTGAAAACCCGCACTGTGTGTTCGGAACCGGACTGGACCACTTGTTGTCCGTCACATCATACAGTGCAAGAGACCCGCTATGCGCTGCACAAATGAGTGTCTACTGTGTGTCGGTTAATGAAGATTTGTAGAATGAACTTGCAGCTTGACTGGACTCTCGTCATTTCAAAAATGATAAGACTTCCAGTTTTACAGACATCGTCATCTTTGATATTACTTTGGTCACTGTCGTTATTGTTACGGGCCCCTAAAGAGACAAGGCGGTGCAAAAAAAAAATTAAAGTAAAAAATAAAACAAATGTATGCTTTTGCATTCCTCTAAGATACTTTTTTTTGCGTTCACTCGCAAAACTTTTGAGTTCGCAAAGAACGCAAAGTTTCCCGGGGGAAGGCAATATTTAAATGTATTTTTACTCCCATCCCACCATGTCCCTTACGGGCACCATAGATAAGAGAACGCAGCCTTGGCTCCCGTTGCACATTCATACAGAGTATTTGAGATGAGATTAATATTTACAGTATATATTTATTTTATTTAAAAAAATAGAGTACATTCCCATAGTTCAGTACTGTTTTCATTCAGTATACAATTTAAAAACTATCAGTTGATTGATCAGTGGTTATCGGCCAGTGCGGTCCAATCTAGTTATTGTTATCTGTAAAATCCACAATCGGTCGACCTCTAATACAGACAGTAATCCAGATGCTACTGTATATTGCTGTGTGAATGGGACAATTTTGAGACTCACACCTGTAAGTACATGCGGTTGTCATTCCCGAGAACTGACAGTGTGAACATAGCATTAGATTAAATGGAAAAACGTACTATATCATCTTTAAATGTGACATTTATTGGAAAACAGGATTTTTCTTGCTCTTTCAAAGAGTTTGTTTTCAATAATAATAATAATAATAATAATAATAATAATAAATGTTTCTTGAACATCAAATCAGCATCTTGAAATGATTTCTGATAATTTGACACTAAAGACTGGAGTAACGCTGCTGAAAATTCAGCTGTCCTTCACAAAAATAAATTACATTTTAAAATATATATAAAAAAAAAAAATTTAACAAGACTTTTGCTGTTTTTAGTGTATTTTGGTCAAATAAATGCAGCCTTGGTGAGCATAAGACCATTTTTTCAGCTATCTGATGTTGATATATTTTACCAAATTTATGGAGCTCGCACTTAAACAAGATTTTAAATGACAAGCATGAGCGTAATTAACATATATATAACAGCCCAATTTCACATATTAATATTCAGCTACTTACATTTACATTATAACTTGGCCTATCCTGATGAAAGTGACAATATAAAAAATTCAAATGGTCAGTGTACGATGGAAATGTGTAAAACAGGTCAAATATGGCCTCTTTAACTGCCAGTTATATTTTGTTTGATTAAAGTATATCATACTGACAATATAATTCTTGGGTTACATGACAAAAATATAAAATGTGTTAAGTTTCCTCAACAAACACACACCTCATCTCTCGATTCAACATCAGCCAATTCAGAAGCTCATTTAAGCGGTGCATACTGTTTGTGCTTCAGCATGCACGGTTTCTTCCTGTTTCTAATCCATATATTTATTGTGACAGAGCAATGAGAAAACGGCTTGCCCTCGGCGACAGACTGTCAACTCGAAGCTGCCTCCATTACATGATCCTCCTCTGAAGAGAGAGAGAGAGTGGGGAAAGGGAGAAAAAAACTCCTGCTACAGAAAGATTCACAGAATTTTGCTCTCATCCCATTATACCTTGCAATGACCTCTTTAGTGGAACAGTTAACAGGAGCGAATGCCCTTCTGTTTTATTATTTTGTACATAAAAGAGCTGTTAAATGAGCCAAACAGCTAACATGAACTGATCTTGCATGAAACTGTATGAAACGTTTGGGTTTTGAGAACTATGTGTAGTGTAATCAGCTATAGTAGCTAATATCTTTATCTAACCTATCTAATAATCTAATCTAAATTTTAAAATAATCTAATTAAAATATATTTTTTTCCCATTAAATGAATGTTCTAGATTCAAAATATGCATGTGGCATTATGTTGATTAGCACATTAAGTAATTTTGACCTTAAATAATAAAGCAAAAATGATGTGTGCAATGAAGTAAATGGGGTCCATTTTATGGATGATTTTCAAGCAGAAATGCGAAGCTTAAATGTTATAAAAGCATTTTAATGATTCTGCTAAAACGTGTATTATTGCTGTAATACACTGTTACATTGTCGTCACAACAAAATTATAAAATTACTATATCACAAAAAAAAAGGTAGTACATCAATTCTCACTAAAATCATTTTGAGTTTACGCTTTTACGTTGTCATGGCAAGTTGTAAAAGTTTATATAACACTGAAAATGATAGTGATTTATTTTTCAACACTAAAATCATGTAAACACACATACTGTTTACATCTTGTGGGAATGCTATTGAAACAGTGAGTATTTTAATGTTTACAGGCCATATTCAATGTAAAGGCCTGTTCACGCCAAGGATGATAACTATAATGATAACAAAAAAGCTACAGTTCTAAAAATCTTTCTGATTTTAAAAGAATATCATAGTTCCCACATATAGTTAGAATCACTTTCCATTTTTTCCAGCTTATGAAAGATAAAAACATTGACAGCCAATCAGAATCCACCCTGCTTTGAAGAGCTCGAGCATTTAAAGCGGCAGACGAAAAGCGATATTGTCTGCTGGTGTGGACGCTAATATAGTTATCCTTATAGTTATATTTACAGTTATCATTATTGATGTGAACTCGCCTTAACCCAGATTTTTGCTTTTTTCAAGAAAAGAGGAGGGACAGTGGAAAATTATTTTGGTGCTAATCAACCTTACGCCACAAATGCTGCCAATTAAGCTTAACTTAAAGAATAATCCTTAAAGGAAATCATTAAAGCAACACAAGTAACAATTATCTTGAAAGTCCAATTTACTGCAATACTATCGAAGTGAAAAAACAAACGTGACAGACGTCGAAATCAAAGAGCAAGACGACAACTACAATTACGAACGTAAACTCAAGAGCACATTCTCTTGTCTGAGCAGATGTGAGGATGGGTTACGAGTACAAGCTCGCACAGCGGCAAGCTCAAACACAACCACACACACACGGAGGGGCTGAGCAGGCATATCTACACAGGAAAGGGGAATTTAAATCACCTCCAGGCTTCCTCATGAAAAGAAGAAAAATGACCAGGAGTGTGTGTGTGTGCTGCAATAATGAGCACACGGCTATTGTTGCACACAGTTGCCGATTGATTTCATATGAATCCCTCGCTCCGGCAAATAAAGAAAGAGTGAGAGACTCCTCTCGCTTCCGGCGGGAGGAAAGTTTAGGACCTACGGCAGCCACGGGAGGGCTTGCGTTTTATTAGTGGAGCGTGCCCCGATTCGCCATCTACTTCTTTAATTACTTTGCCTTAATGAACCTTTTGTAGCATTTGTTGTGTATCACAGTTTAACATCTTTGAATTAAAACACTGCTCAGTGATGCAGACCCAAGCAGACAGAAGGGCCAATGATTATGCTTAATTGGAAATCAAATTGACAATGGCCAATCAGCAGGTGGTTCAACAGGAAGTAACCTTTCAAAATTAATATATATATAAATATACTTTTAATTTCTCTTTCAAGTGGAGGTGAATAAAGAAATAAAACGGTGCAGTTTTGACTATTCCTTCTGACTATACCGAGAACAAATCTATCTTACTTACATACTACATAATGTATCACAGTTTACACAAAAATATTCAGCAGCAAGTGTTATCAACAAATAAGAAGAAATAATTTGAAATGTTTCTTATGCAGAAAATCGGCATATTCTAATAATTTCTGAAGGATGATGTGACACTGAAGACTGAAGTAATGATGCTGAAACTTCCGCTTTGCATCACAGGCATAAATTACATTTGAAAAATATATTAAAATAGAAAACAATTATTTTACATTTTAATAATATTTCATAATATTACTGTTTTTACTGTATTTTTGATCAAATAAATGTGGCCTTGAGCAGAAGAGACTTTTAAAAGACCCCCCAAAAAACATTGTGTTTTGATATATTGTACAGTTTAAAGTAATATACAGATAAACCACACTTCAATTGTGTTTTTGTGTATTGATGAAGTTAACATAAAAGTGTCTGTGTGAGGTAATCGGAGCTTGTAACACACAAGCTCTTGAAGCTCCGCCCTCTGTGCCGGGAGCAGCAGCTCATTTGCATTTAAAGGGACACACAAAAATGGCGCGTTTTTGCTCACCCTCAAAAAGTGACAATTTGAACATGCTATTAAAAATAATATCTTGAGCTAAAACTTCACATACACACTCAAGGGACATCAGAGACTTATTTTACATTGTGAAAAGGGCATTATAGGACCCCTTTAAACTCTTCACGTAAAGACATGCGCTCTGCTAATAACAGCTCGCCGTTCCACAAGCACCATGTGAGAAGTTGGTTACACTTTATTTTAAGGTGTCCTTGTTCCAGTATAATTATATATTTAAGTACTGAGTAATATTAATTAACTTCATGTACTTACTATAGGGTTAGGGTAGGATTAGGATTTGGTTGAGGGTTAGTTGCATGTAATTATGCGTAATTTACTGTTATTACTATGGTAAGTACATGTAACATATGTAACAAGGACACTAAAATAAAGTGTTACCGATAAGTTTCTGAAGAGTTTCTGCGGCGCGAGATGACGCATCATCCCCGTTCCTCCGCGGTTCCCGCAACACGCAGGCGCCAGCTTCTATCTGCACCGCGCACTGCCCTTCTGGACCCCGTCACAAAGTCCTTGATGTTATCAAAGCAATTTGGGTCCGCTTTAATCATTGGGAAAATTGAGCTGCTCGTTTCTCCCCTCCCCACCGACTCTCTCCTCCGATCTCGGACGGAATCCAATCACTCATAAGAGAGTCTTATTGATTGATGTAATCTTATTGGGATGTGAGGTGAGGGGAAAAACACGATTGATTGCTTTTGTCTGTGACACATGTTGCTCTCGGCTAGCGATGCGTATCCTCTTTCATCTACTGTTTAATCTCTAAGAGGAGTTCTTAGAGACCCCCTGGCATGCTCAGCCCCCCTCCCCCAGTCATCTCGCTGGTTTCTCGGCGCAGGGTGAAAGCCCGGTGGCTCTGTTGCTTGATCTTCTTCTCATCCTTCCACTTAGAACTCTATTTCAGCCCGACGCTCCTTTTAAAGGCTGATCCGGTCAGCCGGGTTCAGGGCAGAGGCCTTCGTCTACACAGCCCAGTGATTAGAGAGATAACGCATGACAACTCCGATATTTAATACCATAATGTACAATTCGCAATCTCTCCGGATAAGAGTGAAAAGGGATATATTTAAGTTAAATCAGCTCCTAACTGCAGGTTTTTTTTTTTTTTTTATTGTTATTACTGCAATCATCTTGCATTTTAAAGAGACACGGGCAATCACCAACATCAGAGCAATTCTTGGAACACTTAGGCTCGATTGAAAATTTCGAGAACAGATAGCAAAGGGGCACAACAGAAAAATCACTATGGAGATTACTATCAGTTCTCATTAAATTATAGTGTTGCCGTATTTGAGAGAATCAGAAAAAAATTATTGGACCTAAAGTACAGATGTTCAGCAAAAGACAAATTGACACAACTGTGTAGAATTTGAGAGGTATGCCAGCAAAGGAAGAAGGTTTTACTGTCCACCATTTGAGGGAATTTAAAATGTTACGTTAACAATACCACCATTTAAAAGATTGGGGTAAATTAATACTTTTATTCGGCAAGGATGTATTAAATTGATCAAAAGTGACAGTAAAGACATGTACAATATAATGTTGCAAAAGATTTCCGTCTCAAATTTTCAAACTTTCTATTCATCAAAAAATGTATTACGGTTTTTAGAAAAATAATAAGCAGCACAACTGTTTTCAACATTGCTAATACAAGGAAATGTTCCTTGAGCAGCAAATCAGCATATTAGAATGATTTCTGAAGGATCATGTGACACTGAAGACTGGAGTAATGATGCTGAAAATTCAGCTTTGCCATCACAGCAATACATTACATTTTAAAATATATAAAAATACAAAACAAGTTTTAATAAAATATTAATTAAACTACAAAATACAAGTTATTTTAAATTGCAAAACATTTCACAGTATAAGAGACTTCTAAAACATTAAATAACCTTACCAACCCCGATCTTTTAAGTGGTAGTGCATATTGTAAAAAGTAATGTAGAATAGTAAAGTTTTCACTTTCACTTTACAGTATGTGCACTTACCTGTACTTACCTAAGAAAGTACTGGTTAATATAAGGTAACTACATGGGTTAAGGTTAGGTTTAGGGGTAGGTTCAGGGTTAGTACCTAGTTATTACCCAGTTATTGTAATTACTAAAAGAAGTACATATGTACATGGGAAGCAGGACTGTAAAATAAAGTGCTAACATAGTAAAATAAAAACAACATTGCAACAAACTAAGTAAAAAAAAAAGCCAACCTCTGAGTCTCGGACATTGTGATCCTTATGGCTCGGTCATTCCATCATTATCTATGGGGTCTTTTTTTGTCAATTTTATCATATATCTAGGGGGAAAAATAAAATAAAATAAAAATCGCACACCCTTCGTAACAAGCTGCATGATTTCATGTATCATTCATGTCCAGAAATTTTACCCATCTTAGTTATTCTGTTCAAAACTATGAAGAATAGTAATAATAATACTTGCCTTTGCAAAGGCCACTAATTTCATACGCCACGAGGATCTAACAAAATGTCATTCGAGGACATCTGGAACTAGTAGAAAAGGCAAAGTACAAAACAAGGCAACAAACAAGAAACGTTGCACTACCCGATAAGCTACTGCTAAAATGCCCCTTTAATACCAAAATAAAGACAGGATTACTTCCTAAATGTTTGAACATTGTAATTAAAGCTTTTATGTTAAGGGATTAATCTGCATGGTAATTTTGACTGGCCCTTTTGTGGATTAACTTCCTGCGAGTGAGAGCAATTTCCGCAGTGACCCCACAAAAACGCTTGGGTGGCAGAAACGCAAATCTCTTAAACAATACCGAAGTGTTTAATAGCAACTACGGATGCTTGCGCACCAAAACTCAACATGTAAACCTCAAGACGCTTGAACAGTTACATTATCTCTTCTCTGTGCAGACCAAAAGATTGCATATTATAATTTTGATAGAGCGCTAAATTGGCTAATTCTTGGATTTACCAGGATCTGGAGTGTTACCGAGACCAACAATGCAAGTCTTTGTTCTTTGGTCTGCTACTCTCAACCTTATGGATGGTACAAACACAGCAAATTTATCACTCGGGTCCAGCGCAATTACTTGGGGAGCCACCATGTGACAGGGATCAATATGGCACAAGACGCTCGGCCATTGACTGCCGCCCATGACAAAGTGCCCCCATGGCTTTTTGTGAATCCCTTCTATTGAGGGAGCAGATTATCAGCCTTTGTGAGCCTCCTCCTTTTTGATTTACTGTTGAGGTGGGAATGGTATTATTAAGAGGCCTTTGTTTTACAAGGAGGAGAGGCAATGAATGGGCTTACGGCTGAAGCCGCTGCGACCGAGCGATGCACTGACAAACTAACTCCTCTTTATTATCTCATTACTACACGGCTCACTCATTCATTTAGTCTCGTACTCAAAGCCAGGCCGGCTGCCGGGGACACTAACTTTGAGCTACCTGCGGGACGCAGTGCGCTTCTCTGAGTGGACAGCAGGGGGCCATGATGTGTCAACTTTTGCACAGTAAAGCCTCAGACAGCTGACTGAGGGACAGTTTGGTGGTATGAATGATGCCGTTTAAGGTTAACAAGAAAAATGTGGCATAATGTTGATTACCACACTAATTCATTTGTTTCCTTTTTCTTTAAAATAACCAAAATCCAGTTTACAATGAGGCACTTAGATTGGAAGTGAGTGGAGCCAATTTGAAAACATTAAAATACTCACTGTTTCAATAGTGCCTACTTTATTTTTTAACTACATGGTTTGTGATATCAGCCACTTACAGTTATATTAGATGTAAATAAATTGTTGCTTGATATTGCAAACCGGTCTTTGTAATCATATTATTTTAATTAATTATTGCAATAATAAACCCATTGCTTTGTAGCGCAAATAGTTTTACCATTTAATGCACTTTGGTATTCTACTTATTAACCTATAGCAGCTAATAAATTGGAAGCTTTAAACATTCACAGATAATAGCCTCCATTGTGCAAAATAAGCTGGATGGCCACAAGACGTAAACAATATGCATGTTAATATGATTTTAGTGTGTAAAAAAAGCTTTACTTTTTTCTTTCTGTGTAGTTATTTCCAAATTTACTTGGTTGCCATGATGTAATGCCAAAAACACAAACGACTGAAAATACACAGGTTTTAACAGAATTAATGTAAGTGCTTTTGTAAAATTATAAGCTTCACATTTCTGCTTTTAAATCCTCCAAAAACTAGACCCATTCACTTCCATTGTAAGCACCTCACATAAACCTCAATTTTATTTTTTTTAAGAAATTTGGGGCCAAGTCATTTTGTTGTGTGGTAATCAACAATAATATGCCAAAATGTTGTTCACTGAACTTGTATTAAATCAATATTATTCCTTTAAACCTTTCAAAACGGCATTCATTCTACATCTGGAAGGGAAGTTTGGCTGTTTTTACCACAGCGTCCTACGGCACCTTGGCTCTGGACCGTTTGCAGACAGTCTTATTTGGCAGGAATGCAGTTCACCAGCTTTTACCATGCTTTTGCTAATTAGCTAGGCACCTCTGGGCTACGCAAGTCATCTAGTGAATGCACAAAGAGGGGGAGGCGCTCAATCCCGTAGACCAGCGGCACACATATACGCTGCAGTGAACTGGGAGGGATAAAAGACACTGTAGAAGCCATAGCGTAATAGATTTTAGCTGCTTGGCCACTCTTCCCACACTCTGCAGTCCTACCGCTTGGGTTTTCTGTTTTAATAGTGGTGGGGAGTGCAAAGGGGGGAAGAAAAAGGGGTGAAGTCAGCAAAAACAAAATGCCGCCATTAAATCATCTCCCTGGATCCCGTGTCAGGTCTGTAATAGGAAAGGCGCTCATCATCAGAAAGGTTACTGCTCTTCCAGAACATCCTCCTCCCCCTTTTTTCTGCACCCCGGGTTCAAACCGGAACCACTCGTCCCACCGGATTCCTCGTACCAGACCACTGGACTGAGTATGAGGGATTGGGGTGCTCAGGTTTTGGTCATGCCAAACTGATTCTATCTCTCCGGTCCACAATAAGAGGCTCAGAGCTTTGATGGGCCCGGGCCACAGAGATGTAGCTTGTTCCCGCCACCGCCACTGTTGTATAAGCACAAATGCGATTCACTTACTAGCAGACACACTGGGCTTTTTGTTATGCCGTTAACTAGATTTCCCCATGAAAGCCTCGCTTCTCTCTCCCTTCCTCTGACTCTTTGTAGAGCAGGGCTTTGGCACGGGGAAGAGAGAAGGCTGGTGGAAATGAGGGAGAGAGACAGGAAGAGTGCGTAAGTGTGAGCTGATGAGATGTGCTAAACGGGAAAACAGGGATGGAGTGAAGGAAAAACATTTTGAGAAAACAGCAGGAGAGAGTATTATACTGAGATGCGTTACTGCCACCGCATGTCTGCTGTGACAAAATGCCACAAATTGGCTTCAAAATTAGTGGTCGAGTGAAAAGAGTTTTTGAAGGCTGATACAATGTCAGATGGCTGGTATAAAGCAGATCTATGCATCACACAATTTAAAATAAATAACACGTACAACATTGTAAAACGTTTTTTTTTCTGCACTACATCTTTGCTCTAACTTGTTTCCTAATCTAGCTTTCTTATAAACATGGTGTTGCATACTATGGATATTATAAGTTGGCATACAAGGCAAATGGCAATTGTCTTGTTTTCTCCCTATTGTTATATACACAAATATATCTAAGAGAAACAAGAGAAACTGTGGGAATGGACTTAATTTTATTCAACAAGAATTGATTGGATTGTTGTTGGAGGGGAAGGATTATTGCCCAGCCCTCATGCCAGTGAATATGTAATTAAAAAAAGAGATGTTGCAAAGGGAAGGGGAACATTAATGATTTCACGGTGACTTTAAACATTATTTTCCTTTCAAATTGGTGGGTACTGGGCCAGAGTAGATGCCAATGGTGGCTGGCAGAACCTGCACAATCCATTAGCTGGACTTACTGAGACTCATTGATCATGGTGGCAATGATATGAAAAAGTCAAAAGTTTATTAAGGCTTGCATGACGCAATGCCACTGGTCCTAAGACCACACTCACGAGAAATGGCGCATGGCAACAAAAACACTGCATATACACACAGGACGCAAACACTCAAGAATGCAATAGTGTAATCTCATTTCAAGTCACATTGAGACATTACCCATGGAGAATACCTAAGGAATAAATTACTGTGAGATATATACACATTACATAAAAATACAAAAACGTCAAGCACAAAAAATTCAAGTACTAATAAACATTTCAATTTCAAAACATTTAGAACAAAAATTGCAGCACGGCTTATGCCAAAAAAAAAAAAAAAAGAGCTCACTACTTTGCCAAACTGACAACACATGACTTAACAGGCGACCTGTAATCTAAAAGGCTCCATCTTGCAGCATTATCTGAGCAAAGCAGATGCAGTATGTGCCTCGACAAACACTTGCACACACAGTATGCTGTGAGCTAGGTAAGACAGCTGTAGTGGAGAGAGATAAAGCTCTGGCTGAAGATACAGTGGGGTCAGAGGTTAAAGGGCAGCTGAAGTCATCCAGAGACGGAAAGATATGTAAATCCCACACAAGGAAGTGTCGTGTCTGGTCCAGTGCGAGTAAGCAGTTTGAGAGGGCGTGAGGGACAAGGCTTTTCCCAATGGCACGAGGGAAGATGCCACAGTAAACTGTGAGAGTGGGAACTTTGGGACTCGGATTTCAGCTGCCAGGCCTGCCGTGGAATTAGGTAGCTAGACTTTCATTAGTGCAATGGAATAGTACCAATAGTACACTGGAATACGAGGGAAGGGAGGGTTTGGGATAGAAGCGCTTTTTCAGCATGTTAGGATTTCTTTTTGCCATTGCAAAACATAAACAGGGATGACTGTCAGCCAAGCAGATGCAAGCCAAAATACCAACACAGACTACATTCACAACTAATTACTGTAACTTTAGAATTTTTGCGTTCTACGACTCATTATTATTATTGGGTGAATATCCCATCAAGAGTATTTGCAGGTCATATTTCACCCCAAATTCAAAAGAAAACTGGAAAACTAAAGCAAAACATATAATAATAATAATATATTTGGCACATTATTCCTTTCAACTGCCATCAATGTAATGATTAAAATTTTAAAGAATACATAATCAAATAAAAAATTAAAAACAATGAACTGTAATAAAGTAAAAACTATTGCATCGCATACAACAGTAATGAATTATCAAAAGAGAATTACAAAAGTATTAAATAATAATAAAAATGTACGTAAAAAGAATAAAAAAATGTCCAGAAGCATTACGATAATGAAATGCGGGCTGGAAAAGGTGCTGAATTTTCATTAAATGGTCCTAAACCTTCTTCACATAAAATAATTTCCTCCTTTTGTGGTGAAATACGTCCGGATATGTTTTTGTAACTTTAACCCTATCTCTGATTTGATACTAAGGAAAACTAGGCTACACGTTTAAGTACGGATATTACCATATTGAGTAATATTACGCTACCACCACACCTAGTAAAATATTCCAATACTTTTTTTTAAAAACAACTCTACTGATTCTATTGTCTAATCACTTTGAACCATAAAATTCAAACAGCACAGGCAAAATAGCACAGAGTAATGAAACAAAAGCATTAAGAGCATTCACAATAAAAAGCAAGACAGAAGACACAATTAGCTTTCAGAAGCACATTTGACTCGTCAACACGGCTGATTGGGTCTTGTGATCAGCGGTAAGCTCGGATAGAGCGAGGTGTGCGTTGCTGTAGAGCCAATGTGAAAGCAAGCGAGAAAAAGAAAGTCCAGGAGGCCTGAAGAAGGCCAGACGACAGCATATCGCTTGCAAAGATGGTGAAAGGGCCCAAAATCTGGCTTAATCCACAGAGCAAAAGGCCCAAAACCAGTGTCACTGTTCATGTATTCCACAAAGAAACGGCCCTATGGGTGAGTATGTGCCTCCAAACTGGCTAACTGAGTATTCTGTCCATATAAAGTCCATATAAAGTCCTTTTATAGTGCAAACTCAACCATTTTTATGTAAGTCCACATACGATAGTCTTTTTGTTCTTTCAGAAAATTTTCGCCAGACCGTCGTTTAACCATGATAACGTCCATGGCACTGTCCATTTTGGGCAGAAGGGACGGTCATCCGCGACTCCTCCCCGACCCCAACGCCGCTCTTCAAACGAGTTAATTTGCCTCTCTCTCTCCCTGTCTCTCTCTCATCTGTCCTTTTCTAGGGGAGGAGGTGGTGCCCGGCTCTCACAACCTGTTCAATGCAAAGATAGAAAGAGTCAGGGCAACACACCTCACACCACAGCCGAGGCCTAGCAGCAGCTAATTCGAACTAGCCGCTTTGCACGACAATACAAAATAGTAGTGGGCGATATGACCAAAATCTTATTTCACGATATGAGAAATTTTATTTCACGATCGTATCACGATATGCATCATGTCATATTATTTTTGTTATTAAAAATAAGAACAAATAAGCACATTTCAAACAATAGGACAAATACAATAGAACTATTTTTTTTTTTATTATGGTATAGTTGGTTTATTTAACATGTAGTAATAAAACACTACTATAGAAATGTAAAAAAAAAAAAAAAAACACTGCATATTCTTCACTGTATGAATAAAATCTAAATTGATTATTATTAAAGTTGTTCAGTGAAGAGTAGCGAGTGATTTTTCTTTGTCTTTTGTCGATTGATTAACGATATTGGGCTGCCGTCACTTTAAGACCGAATGTACGTTTCCAATATACTGCCGCACATCCGGTTTTCCCCCAAATGTTTTCGTTTAGACATGAGATATAACTGACTGTTTTTATGCGAGTACACCACACAATGGGGATTTTGACTTAATTGTGTGTATTTCTGCATTCATGTGCAATAAGCCACGTAATAGAGCTGAATACGGGATGTCATGATGGCTTTCTGTGCACGCTTTTTAATTTCTAATTCATGCATGTTTCTTTATCACTCTAAAGTGTCAATTACTTTAAGTAGTACTGTGCTATTCGGATACATTTACATACTGCAATATCAAAGATATAGCAAAATAGCAAAAACAATTGGCGCGTTATATCGTAGCCATGATATATATATATCATTATACAGCTCTAGTACAAAACATTGCATATCCCCTAATCTGCATTGTAGGAGCATTTGAAGCACTTCTAACCTGACAGGCCACTGTCCAATTACCCAAAAACAGCTTTATGTCAAATCGTGATGGGACGGAAGTGGCGACTGTTTGTCACTTCTATTATGTGAGCTTCAATTAAAAGTTTCTTAGTCATGCTTGCATATATTTTAGCAAAAGCATAACAATGTTACGGCATTGAAAAGCATGACGAGGAGGTGTTAAAAGAAGGGAAAAAAAAAAAGTATAATTGATCTGGATCTGACTGTTACGTTAAAATAATCCTGTTTGAAGGAACCGCAACCTCATACCAGGGGCCAAGTGGTGACAGTAAATCAGACAGCTCATTACTGCCAAACCAAGTGAGCAAATACATGTGGCAGCCAAATAGAGAGGGCCCCGTGGAGCCGGCGCTACCTCCCACTCACACATGCATGGCAGAGTCCTTATAATGAAGCCTGAACTTTAATCACGAGGCGAATATAACCCCCACCTCTTCCCCGCCAGATCAAACATGCTCTCGCGCGCGCAGATGCTTCAGAGACGCGCAGCGCACAAGCTTACCCACCTCACTAGGTTTTCATTGTCGCCCGGGCTCTTGCAGGTGGTGCACTCGGTCCGTGTGTCATCGGCTTTGGGCTTTTTCTGCAGACTCGAATGCCTCTGTCTGCGCTCCCGCGGTGATGGTTCCTATGGAAACGCAAGCTATTAGAGGCAACCGCCGTGTGTGTTTGAATGAAGCTGGTGAGTGGAGAGGGCTGAGATTGCTGTGTAAACATACACAAGCTGTCTTCATAACGCTCTCTAAATATTAGAGGTAGATGGGGAGATAGACAGTCTTAAAGGAGTGCGGGGTGAGGAAGGGAAAGCTCACCTCGATCTTATCCTCCTCGTAAATGGACGTTCTCTTCCTCTTCTGGCCTCTGGTTCTCTGGTCAAAGGGAAAATGATTTTTGGTCATAATACGGCACACTGAACTTTTTCGAAAGAACAACGTAACAGTTCAAGTGGCAGATTACTGTACTTAAAATGATTGAAGACTATTAAAATGAACCAAGGGATTTAATTATTAAGATTTGCATTAAGAATTCTCTCTGAATGGGGTATTTAAAATAATGAATTCAAAATTTATTTCACTTAAAATATCACTGAGAATCAAACCACACACAGGAGGAAAACTAATGAAAAATTATGAAAGTCCTGAGGTATACAAGGTAAAAAAAAAAATCATGCCATGCCACTTGTTATTTTAGCTGATGACATGACGTCAACTCAGACTGTTCACGTTCAGAAAAGACCAATCAACTTCAAGCTCAAAAATAGTTTCCTACTACATTAGCTGTATACGGGCTATGTTAGAGTAGTGGAAAAAAGCTTATACAATGTAGAATTTATAAGACAATTTAGAATTTAAATAAGCAGGTCAGAAACATTGCAAGTAAGTTTTGATGTAATAGTCAAGTTATTTTCTAAAAGAATAACATTGTTACTGGAGTAACTGTGCAGTGCTTCAAAAATAGAAATAAGAAGTCCATCCGTTAAAAGTGCAATGCGACACGTATGGAAGTAAAATACTGTCAAATGTTTTTGAAATAAAAAGCCTGTTGAATTGCACTACTTGAAAAAAAATAGGCATCACATTAACCATGCTTGCATTTTAATGCACTGTATTTTTAGGGCTTGCATTTTTATGGGCTGAAATTCAACATGGTTGAATATTTAAGCTGTGAGTATTTCAATTAAAAACGTTTCAAACACCTTTTCATTATTAAAAATTCAATAATCCATATTCACCTTTCATATTTCACTTCCAAAATGTTCAAACTGTTTAAAAATACAACCTATAATATTCAACAGGCAATTTTCGGTCCATTTTATTTCGCTTTGCAAATTCGCTTCCACAAATTCAGTGGTTCAAATTCGACTGTAAATTCAACATTGACGTCCAAGAACTGCAGGAAAAGCAGTAGATTGCCGAGCATACTCTCCATCTGCTGTTAGTCGACCTCACCATCAGATGGTGCAAAAGCGCTTGTTGTTGACGAAGACCAGCAAAATAAGAGCAAGTCATTCATTCATAAATCTCATTTACAGCAGTGTAAGTGTATTTGTGATTATTATGACGGCTGTTTTATGTTAAATGCAGTGCCTTCACGGTTATTTTTCCTGTGTAGCCTACATGCATCTTTCAACAGGCTTTTTATTTCAAAAACATTTGACATTATTTTACTTCCATACACGTAGCATACAGTATAGACTGCTTCGCTAATTATAATGAGAACCATTTAGTTTTTTGTAGCCACAATGTGTTGCCTAATAGAGTGGTGCAGGTATGACGTAAATTTGTAGGCCAAAAAACGGAAACAAGTTAGCATTTTAGCACTTTCGTTTCCATCGTCCTGAAGTCAATGGGTTTTTGGTTAAATGGCTGAAATAAGGTCAGTGGTCAACACTAGCTCAAGATACTTTCACGTTTTATTCTATGACATAAAATACATCAGTATTACCCCACTAAATGGGACTACAGAGGATGTCGGGGACATTTTGAAGTGGTGACGTTGAAGTCTTGGGACCGTGGTTTAGTTTGTTTATAGCCTACCTTTAGCTTTTTACTTTTGGCGACTGCATTTAGGCTTCAAAATTAATCAAAGTTGTGTTCATCTGTGTAAATTATCTTTTCTTGGACAAAACGTGTAAGATTCATAAACTTTTGTTGATGCCAGAGCTTGTTTTTTGCGATAATCCAAAAGCCTATGGAAAAATCCATTGGTTTTTGTCGAGGGAACCAGTGTGATGCTAACTGTCGGATGGCCTACAAATCATACCTGCACCACTCCATAAATAATTAAAATGCAAACAAATGAATAAATGAGGCTGTGCAGTTAATCGAAATAAAACTGAAATAGCAATACATCTTATCAAACTGCGATGAAAGAAGTATATATTATTCAAAATATATTATATTAAAGACTCCCTGTGGTGAAAATCAAGATTTTAATGTTGTTTATACGTCTATGAGGTGCTTTTAATATGTTTTAAGACAAACTATGTGCAAATTCATCAGTCAACACCATTGCTGAGTATTTCCTACTTAAAAACTGCATTGTATCAAAGACAGTGTCAAAAACGCAGTTTGAAACGGCCCCTAACTCCTACCATCACAAATATGAAACCAATCCAGTCAAGGCTAGTGGTGGGGCTTTTTCATTCTTTTTAGGGATGCTAATTTTAGAAGGCGACAGTCTGACTCTGAGATGGCGAACGGGAACATGGTTTGTAACATTTGCAACACATTATTAGCTGTTTGATAATGTAGTCAAGCCAAGGGGTAATCATATCAATTACCGATGTGTCAACTTTAATTCAAAATCTGAATGGATTTTATTTAGCCAAGAAAGCGCGCAAAGACAGTTCCCTTTACAATCACTAAAAAGCTGTCATCATCTCAGTTCGCGATCTCACAAAGTTGCATTATAATCAAGTCATCTTCATTTATATAGCGCTTTTAACAATGTAGATTGTTCCAAAGCGGCTTTACAGTGATAATAGGAAATTAAAGTTGTCTACACTACACAACGAATCTCTTATAATCTCTGCGTTCAAGAGATCAACAAACATGTCTGTGATTGGCTACATTGCTCACCACTACAAAAACATGTTGAAAATAGAAACATTTGACATTTCACTGGACCGTTTACCCAATAGGTTTCGTCACTATAATATTATTACAGTATCAACTGAGGGTGCTCTTGCTTTCGTTTGTGGATTCTTAAAACCCTCAAGCACCCCCGTAGAACTGGGCATGCCTGTATAATTTGCTCTTCCTCTTCTTCTGAATTAGTTTCTGGTTCAAAAACACATGGCTGAATAAAAACCAATATTTCCACTTGCCATCGTGTAGCATTTACTACAACCGAATGGATCGGTCTTTGTTGTTTTGTTAATTCTACGAATTCGGACATGCTACTAATTTCATGTACTGTTTTTTGCTACTATATACCAGGGAGGAGGCATATTTTGATGCAGGTAGCAAAACAGAAACATAAGCTGAAATAAGCTTTCCTTAACTTTGCACTTCAGGGCTTCATTACCACAAATAAAAAAGAAAAAAAAAAAAAGGAGTAAAAAGTATTAAAGTAAAATGAGATTTGAAAAGCCGCTCAGTTGGATTGTAATGTGTTGTTCAAGCCATGTGGCAGTAAGCTGAACAGAACAAAGTTTAACGCTCTCCATGAGTAAACAGCTCACGCAGAGCAGCTGGTGACTCGCGGCTCACTGTAGCTTCTACAGATGTCAAACAGTGGTGCTCCTCTCTAATCCAAATCTCTCATTCAGTCCGACTCCCCCTTGTGTGACAGAGAGATTCAATCCCTTTGTTTAGAGCCCAGACCACAGCCCTAACCGATGCCCCTCTCTATCCAGATACAAGGCCATTCCGCAATTGGGTCAACCCTTGCTGTTTAAATTGGATTTTTGTGTGTGCCATGAACCAAGATGGAGTATCCAAAGTCATTCTCCACAGTGTGCTCTTCTGTTCGCCTAGAGACACTTTTTGCACTCAGGTTTTTCTTGTCTACCATCGTTGGATCAACTCTTCATCTCAATCGGAGGCTGATAAACATGAGAAAAACAACAGCAGCACTGCACGAATCAAATCAAACATCTCCACCTTAATGCGAACGGGCGTACGAGTGTGCCAAGCTGGGGCTTTTTAAAAAGGGAAGAAAAAACGACAACATATTTAAACAGATTGTGAAAACAATTCCATCTGTCGCCTTTGGCTTGCCACCACACAGCAGATGGAACACTTATCATTATAAATGCTAACTGCTTCCACACTGCCAATTGGCACTTAAATGCCTCTGCCATTTCTCCCTCGATGGTGGCACCAAACAAAGGCACTCATTTATTTCATTATTCCTTCATTACGGCAGACTCGATTAAGGTAATCTATAAAAGGCTAGATCAGTGGTCCTCTGCGCCGAGAGCCTCTACGTAACGCTAAAGTATTGTAGACATTGTGATGGGCAGACGTAAACAAAAATCTACACCTTAGAAGAGTCAAGATGACTCTGTGAAAAAAGAAAGTACTTTCTAATTAAACACCTTACAATGATGCATCTTTTAAAAAAAACATTGAATCAATTTTCACAAGATTGGAAAAACTACTGGTGCATACAAAGGCACCGTAACAAAGAGTAGCCTACTGCGGTAATTCAAAGAAGACTAATGGCTTACAATCCAGGACAAACATGTTAACTAATAATCAAAAATGTGTTTGATCAGAAAAAATTGTTTGCTACAAAGTTCACAAAACTATAGGACTATCTGGTCGCAAAAATAATGAATAAATTATCAAATTAAAATAGAATAAATACATTTTTTTATAAATAATTGCACTAGATTTCATTGCAGTGGTGCCTGTCCCATAAAACTCAATGCTTCTTGTTGTGGGTGGTTGCCAGGGCATTGCAATGTGGTTTCTAGGGTGTTCTGGATGGTTGCTAAGTGGTTAGTTAATAGGCCAAGTCTATGATATTCTGGTCGCTAGGTATCGCACAAACCCTCCATTAAAGTAAGTCAAAACCTCATTGGTTCTTGTGGAAGCTCAAACGTGCTGCATAACAAGAGCATGAACCTTATTGGTTCTTGCACTTCAAGCAAACATGTATGAGCTTCCGTTTACCACAACTAATGTGTGAGTTGATGAATGTCCTCTACTTTTATATGTGAATAAAAGCCTAAATTCAATCTGTTCATCATATAAATTGATCGTGTCTCTTTAGAAAATGTGGATGAAAAGTGACCCTTGCTTTATCAAACTCCACTAATTATAGCAACATTTCCAATTCCCCCAGTCTATCAAATAATGCAAAAATCTTTTCTAGTCCAATAAAGAGTCTGTGGGCAAAATCTGTGTGCACCAGTCATGAGAGCCATTTCAGTTGTGCAGGAGGGCCGGTGTTCAATGGCCCTGGAGAAGTGTGGCATATTAGCGAAGCCGACCACCACTGACTCCCGAACGGAAGGAATGGCGGGGGGGTTGATTAGCTAGCCGTGATAAATCAGAACACAGCTTTACAAAGGCTTGCCACCACCACACCGGCTGGTTAAGGGCATTAAAAATGCAAAGCAGGACTCCTTTCAGCTGCTGCCACACTCTGGAGTGCAAGTGAAGATAAATTCTGCAATGAAGCATCTTTCTCTGGTGGAGTTTAGCCGGAGCTACAGAAGAGAGAGAAAAATAAAAGCCTTTTAATCCAGCTGCTCTCCACTGAAGCCTTTGCCTCACTTCTGGGCACGCGTCTCAGAGACTAAAGGGAAAACGCATTAACCCTGCCTGGCATACGCAAGCACACACTCACACACGTGAATACAGCAAACAAAAACAACGTCCGGAAGTCATTCCTTTTTCCTTCATGTGAGCTACTTTGACAGCCATCAGCCAAGGCGAGCGGCTGCAGTGCTGCAGAAGCCATCTAAAATTGCGCTTTACTTTCTAATTCGATTTAAAAGCTGGCAGGGAGAGGTTTATTGACTAATCTTTAAAACAAAAGGTTGAAAAAGACAAAATGAAGGAGGGCTGGAGAGCTTGTTGTTTCTCCGATGGATATCTTTTGTCATCCTTAAGGGAGCCGGGCTGCCGGAGCACTATCGCAGGATCAGAGAATGCTGGACAGTGATAAGTGGAAGCCATGGAGAGCCTGAAAGACAAGCCCTATCTCAAGTCTGAGAAAGCACACACACACCTACCCTCACACTTCAAAGCATTGCTCAGCTTCTACAGCTAGAAGTAGTGTGTGCACAAGCCTGATCATTCAATAGACAATAAAATAATCGCTCCGTTCCAAAACATAGTGAGCTGCCTACAAAGGCAGCATTTTAAGGAATCATGGGCAAGCTACACATTTGGCAAAAAAAGTCCATTGTTTATTGTCAATAGTGTAGTGTTGTGTGAGGCACAGCTCACTGTGAAATCCCTTTCAAACCAAACAGCTTTCTGTTATTCAAAGTGGCGAATCCAGAAGACCAACTTGAACTCATAATGAAATCTGGGTGGGTAAATGTTTCGCTCTCACGCTACATTCCTAGTCGCATTCTTATTGAAATGACTAGATTTCGACAAACAACTGTAAATGTGACCACATCTTAAAGGGTTAAAGGGTTAGTTCTAGAAAATCATCAATTACTCACTCTCATGTCGTTCCAAACCCCGTAAGATTTTCGTTCATCTCCAAAACACTAAGATATTTTAAATGAAATAGACTGATTAAATGAGAGATTTCTGTGAATAGAGAAGTCTATTCACCCAAAACTTTGATTGATGGTTCAAAATATTCGTAACGAAATTGTGAAATAAATCCATATGAATCGAGTGGTTTAATACAAATTTTCTGAAGAGACATGATCCCTTTATATGATGAGCAGATGTAATTTAGGCTTTTATTCACATATAAACAG
This sequence comes from Leuciscus leuciscus, assembly GCF_965113295.1. Classification (NCBI taxonomy): domain Eukaryota; kingdom Metazoa; phylum Chordata; class Actinopteri; order Cypriniformes; family Leuciscidae; genus Leuciscus; species Leuciscus leuciscus. The sequence goes on from NC_138736.1 coordinate 7,378,857, forward strand.
GTCAGCGAAACATACACAGATCGCTCAAATATGGTAAATGGAAGCTCAACTGTACTTGCTTGATGCGCAACATGGAAGAATAACAATCATAGGTTCTTGACAGTCAAGCATGCAAGCTTAAGCTCCAGGACCATATTGTGTTTTCTCTCATTCATAGTAATACGTTTGAACAGTCTTGGTATGTATATAGTCTTCGATGTTGTGCTGTTAGCTTAGCAACATGCTAATATCAAACTGTACTACAATCAGTCAGTCAAGACGTAGCACTATTTGTGTCCAAATCAGTCACTTCTGAGGTTAGGATGCTATCTTTGAAGGCTGCTGCTTTTGTAGGGGGTAGGCAGCAAGGCAGCTCATCAAGTATTAGTAACAATTCTAAATGCTAATGTTCAAATAAAACTGAAATGCAAAGGAGCAGTCCCAAAGGGTTTATTACTGATGGCTTAATTATGCCTGTATCAGTTTCAAGGTGATTTTATAAAACAAATTCAATATGATATAGTAATCAACAAGGCTAGCAGTGACTTACACCAATAACCTCTGTGAAAGCTCAAGAGACTAAAGAACAGGTCAATTATCTGTTTTACATGAGGAGCAAAGAATCAATTTCAAGTCAATGAATGACTCTTCCACCTAAAACAACAGCTAGAGTCAAACCACCAATCAGGAAGAGCTAGACAAAGCTTAAAATGATCTAGTAAACAGTAGTAGTAGTCCCTTGAGCCAAGTAATTCCCATTTTACAGCAAAATTTTCTAAGGGATTTGTGAGTCTCTCTCAGAACTGGGCCATGTTTTCAGACATTGAAAACGTAACTAATATTGTGAAGCATTAGTAGTCTGTGGTTAGAGAATCAACTTTTTCTTTAGGTGGAAATAGTGGAAATCTGCGAAACCCATCCAGATTTGGCACCACAATTTCAAGGATTGGCTTTTTAACACACATTCATCATCAGTGATATGATGATGCTCATGATATGCTGAAACTCACAGTCCCTCTCACTTGAAGCTTCTTGGGCTCTGGGCTCATTTCTTGAGGGATAAATTTGATTGGTCCCTTGATCTGCCTCCTGGACCTTTTGGTTCCATCCGGCAGCGTCTCCATGGCGATGTCAGCCTCATCACTGCTGGCCTGGTCGCACTCAGAGCACTGCCTGGAAAAGGATGAGCGAGAGACAGAACGAGAGAGAGAGAGAGAGGAGTCAGGTATTCTTTTGCTTTCATTTGACCTTATTGATTTCTCAGTATGGAGAAATCTTTGAGATGAGAGAGTGGCTTTCAAGGTCCTTGCCCATGTTTTTCCATTGGAAGCAGACGTGTCATATTCATTCAAACAAAAGGGATGTTAAGTATCCCGCACAAACAATATATAAAATTGAAGGAATAGTCAAATTCTTTAGTGCGGGAAAAGCTTTTTGATTATACAGTATTACTGTCTCAGGGGCAGGCAGTTGCCAGTAATTAGGTACGACTTGGCCCCCTACACAATTTTATCTTTCGAATGCTTTCTAATTTCCACCCAGCAGACCGGAACGACATCACGCTTTCTTATTCATGGATTAAATGAATTACTCGAATCAGCAGCGAAAGCATTGGGCTCAGCTTGACAAATAAACAAAACACAGAAACGCTCACGCACGCAACTGTGGAGCTCCACATAAATTTTGAAAGTGACAGTTAGTATAACCTTATGAAAATAAACATGGAGGGACTTTATGAAACACTACAAGTGGAAAAACACTCTTAGAATTTGAAACTGCATTTTTTATTTTGCTATAGACAAAAAAAAAAAAAAAAATAGGGCTGTCAACTTACCGTAACATGTTAATTTAGTGATTAATTATAACAAAAATGTAATAAAAATCCTCTGCAATTAATCTTGCTCTCAGACCCATATATTAATTAATCATGTAATTTGATAAATTTTTAATCAATTGACAGCCCAAGATAAAAAAGAAGAAGAAGTGAACTGTCGTTTTTAAGGTAAACTCATTTGACCTTAAATATTTGCTTGAAGTACGGCCTATGATTTAAGTCAATATTTCAATAATTGACTTAAATGTTGGCTAATGGTCACAGGTAAATAATTCAATATTTTCTAAATATCTTTTTTAGTAAGTATTTTATTTTGATTGTTTTATTTTTTCTTATTTTAAAGTTTTAACAGTTTTATAATTATTAGCCATTATTAATTATTAGAAACCCTGCTCTTGAGTTACAAGAGATGTAAGCACTTCCAGAAGAAATGCAACCATATTTAAATTCCCTCTCCCAGTCCTGTTCTCACCAGTAGCTGTTTTTGGTCTTCTTCGGCATGCGTGTGAGAGGTGGGTCCAGACAGCCCAGATGGTAATGCAGCTTACAGGTGTCACATAGCAGTAAAAGATGCTGGTCTTGGTTTTTCTTACAGATCCCACAGCTGCACATGCAGAACACGAAACAGTTTCTTATTTACAGCACACAGACACATTAAAGCATTTACTTTTTAAGCCAAGATATCTTTTCACACTTTTTCTCTCTTTCAGTGCATAATATTTTATGAACTCTTAGGTCAACGTTTAAAAATGATATTACAATAGCACTGCCCAGGTGTCATAAATGACCTGTTGGCACCCTTTATTGGCTGCAAGCTGACCTGTAGAGCATAGCTGGGAGGTTTGACGACTTCCCTGGTGATCCACCCTCTTTCTTGCTTGGCTTTCTCTCTTTGGGAGCTTTCAGAACTGCAGGAGAGTTCAATTTCTGCAAATAAAGCAGAACAATGAAATTCAACCACATTTCAAAGATACACCAAATTATTTAGTGATAATATGAAACTAGACCATCAAAACTTGAGAAAGTTATTTTCTAAAGATGTGTTAAGTGTTTGCCAGGGTAGTGCCATAAAGTTGCAAAGGTGTTCTGGGTGGTTGCTTACACTATTAAATAAATTTGAAAATTAAATGCAATTAAATATTTTACAGTGAAACATTGGTTCTCAAAATATTTCTTTAGTACGTAACCTCTATTAAACTAAAGTGTTTATTAGCCTAAACAAATGCAATTCATTCAACTAGTGCAAAATGCCCGTGCAAAATCAGTTTTTGTGTGTGTTTTTAGTAATTGTTGGTTTGGTGCCCGTGAAAGAGACTGTGAACGCATTGAATTCAGGGAGCAGGCTAGGTTACTACAAATGATGGCTGTGAATAAACTATAATATTCAGAAGTAAACAGTGTAGCTGACTGAGTGTTTATGAATACCACAACCTTCTAAGTGCTAGTGCAAAATGCCCGTGCAAAATCAGTTTTTGAGTGTGTTTTTAGTAATTGTTGGTTTGGTGTGTTTGAGTGCTCATTGTTACAATTACACACATATTTGTGCATGGTAGAAAGCACACAGTGAACTCCGAGAAAACGCTATGCTTGAGGAAGCTTGTGAATAGGCTACTACAAATGATGCCCGTGAAAGAGACTGTGAACACATTGAATAGGATATGTTCAGTTGGTGAATAGCATAGGCTATCGTTACACAGTAGCGATAACTTTAAGCGCACCAGAATGAAATATAATATTCAGAAGTAAACAGCATAGCTGACTTACAGATTCTGTTAACATCCACAAATGAATAAACGCGTCGATTCAGGGAGCAGTGCAAAGTGCCCGTGCAAATTCAGTTTTTGTGAGCTGATCGCCGTCAAAAAAGTTCAGGAGATATTTCTTAGTGATGGCTGATTTCAACAGTTTCAATATGATAGCATTTTGAAAAAAAAGTGTCATGAATTTATTGCATTTTTTGGGGAAAATAATCCGTTTTTATAATAGATCTTTGAAAATCCAAATCTGGATTTGAATTTTATATGATATTATAACCTAAAGATACTATGTGAAAGTTTTAAACAGAAAATAGTGTTTTTCATCTTGCCACTTTCTTGGTAAAGAAAACACATTTTTACTCAAATTAATCAAAATGGATTTATCACATTCTGGAACCAAACTATAATATTCAGAAGGAACCAAACTATGTTTATTTTTAAACCACAACCTTCTTGGGGCTTCTTTGACCGATACAACCCTCTAATGTCAGAATGTTTATTTTTAAACCACAACCTCTGCAACATGACATCATGACTTTGCGTAAACATACACGCCACTTTCAAGTCAAGTGGCGTGTTATTTATACGCATTTTGAGCTATCCGCGTGTATGTCCACGCCGAAACGAACCGTCATCTTCCGCGTGTATGTCTACGCCGTTAAACGTCAGAGTGATTCCGCGTGTATGTGTACGCCGTTAAATGTCCGAGCGAAACTGAGCAAAATGTATATCTACATCTGGGGAGCAATATTTTTTTTCCTAGGATGGTAGGGGAACACTCATAAATGGTATTAACCCCAGTGACGGGTAGGTTTAGGGACGCGGTTGGGGTAGGTCATATATATTTATATATACAGTAATGTAACGTTAAGTCACCGGCGTTGATAAACACGCTGAAAATCAATTATGCGTGTTGATAACACGCCAAAAATGGAAATACGAATTGGCGTGTCATACATACGCCATTTCATGAGATCAGTCTGACCTTTAAAAAATGATATATTTAACAATATCTTTAGCATTTCTCATCCAAACAACGTCAAACTTGGCGCTGCACTTACTCGTGACCGTAGCGAGACACCTGTCAAGTTTGAAATCCATCGGACTAACGGTTCGAGAGATATGTGGTTAACAGACATACACACACACAGACAGACAGACGTTTCTGTAATTTATAGATAGATAAACAATGGGTTTGTGACAATGAAAGCTGGCTGGAGCATTTGGGAATTATTTTTGCATTTCTGTTTGATGCTGTTCTTGGCATAGAAATAAATGTATGTCTGTTTTTCTCTTGTTTCATCTATATGTAACTAGGGTTGGGTACCGAAACCCGGTTCCAATAGGGAACCGGTTCCGACGTAAACGGTAGTAACCAGACCGAATAAGAACGAAACTTTCGGTGCCTGATTTCGGTGCCTGACTTTTTTCACCGCCCCCTATAAAACATCTCGCGGCACGAATGATCTAATAACAAAACATATCCAGTTAACCAGCAGAGCATTCATTTGGTTCGTTTGTTAAATAAGAGACGATCTAGGGCTGAAAATTCTTTTCTCTTGTGGCTCACGCACACCGCACTCGTCTCGGACGCGTGCTTCAATACGTTGCAGAGATCGATCTATTTATGAGGCGCCGTCTATATGAGTAACGTTATGTGCTTGGAGAGTTTGTGTGTGCGTGCTCGCGTCTCAGATGAGTATGTGCGCGAGTTTGTGTGTGTGTGTGTGTGTGTGTGTGTGTGTGTGTGTGTGTGCGAGTTTGTGTGTGTGTGTGTGCTCGCGTCTCAGATGAGTATGTGCGCGAGTTTATGTGTGTGTGTGTGTGTGTGTGTGTGTGCTCGCGTCTCAGATGAGTATGTGCGCGAGTTTATGTGTGTGTGTGATCGCGTCTCAGATGAGTATGTGCGCGGTTTGTGTGTGTGTGCGTGAGCGACTTTAGATGTGACGTTGTGCATTTCATATAGTTGGAGCATTCAGCAGTATACATGTATGTGTGACTACTTAGTATATGTGTATGCAAGCGTTTTATGTGTGCGTGAATGAAGTTCGATTTAAGCCCTAGACGGCGCCTCATATCTATTCGTTCTGGTGAAATCACAACATATAATGCACACAAAGTGTCCCTGCTTGATATACAACCACTGATGAGCATTATCGGTTTAAAAAAAACTACGCATGTGGATTAGAACCCAAAACCTCTGACATTCTTGACTAAAGTTCAAGTTCAGCTGCAGTGTTCCTCTTCGGGTAAGTCTAGTATTTTAATGCCAACTGCAAATCTTGCATATCAAGTATGAAGTAGCCTATATCAAGTATATTTATATGAGGCTATACTTTGTGTGTTAAATATTTCTGCTCAGTGTCAGATATTTCTCTGTTTTGTAAAAGTCTATAATATATAATATGTAATATAATTGATATATAATATATATATAATATATATAAATAATATTAGAAGACAACATTTTTATCTTAACTTAAGTGTTTTCGGCTACATCAGCACAATTTTTAATTTAATCAGAAATCAGAAAAAAAAAATCAGAAAACACACACAGATATAATTTTTTTTGATAAAGTGTGCAGTTTCGTTTTCTTAAGTACCGGTTTAAGAACCGTTTCAAAAATACCGAGTAGGTACTGGTATCGGATAAAACCCAACCAATACCCAACCCTATATGTAACCTTCCTATGATGTATCACACAATGCACTGCTACTCCTCTAATAGTAGGAAACATATTTGTTTTAAAAACTAAGAATACATTTTTTATTTTATGCATTTTTGGCCAAACAAGGTCACTTGACATTCCTGTCAGTACACTGAAAACTATTTAATTGTGTGTTTATTATTAAAGGGAAATGAAAGAAAGCATGAGCTGAAGAGTGACTATGACTACTTTCATTCTGCAAAGCAAATAAGCAACACTAGGGTGAGACATTTTATGTAGAGATATGAAAGACAAAAAATATAATGTAAATCGGTTTAATTAAGAGTTTCTCTTGAAAGTTACTTCTAAAGATGGAGGGAAGAGGTGTGGATGGGGTTTGGAGAGAGAACAGTGGCCAGGAAAGAAAGAAAAAAAAAAAAGTTTTTCTATTTTCTGTCTATACATCTGTGTTGCATCTTTTCTGTCCAGGTTAATTAGAAAAATTATCTAGTAGGAACCGGTCGCACAGCAACACAGAGCAGCTTCTCTCTAGAGGCTTTCTAATCTGAGCGTGCTCAGTTCAGTGTGCCCATGGTGACGGTCCCTCTCCACTGCACCGCCGGGATTATAACAGGCCGGAGAGCTGAGCGAGGAGATACCAGGTTTCACATCCTGCAAATTCTGGATTACTGTGGCCAGTCCCTCACTCCACATCCCACATTTCAGTGGGAATATTATTTGGAGAAGAAAGGTGTTTGACTAAGGACAAAACAAAACAAAAAACACAAAAAAAGCCCCACAGAACAGCCCGAACAGGCGGTTGGCCATCTGCTGAGGGAGCCAGACAGACTTTGCAGACTTGCTGAGATTGTGGAGAATCCCAATGGTACCCTGAGAGGGGTCATATAACTCACACAATTTCCAAAAGAGGTGGACCTGCTTGGGGAGTCCACAATGACGTTTGAACACATGGTGTCCACATCGAATATTTAATTTAACAAAAAACAAGCTATTTCTTAACATGACTAAAACAGCAATTAGAGAACAGCATCTAAATAGCTTAGTGAGTAATGTTTTCATTGTCTGTGAATTGTTACCGAATTCACATTTGAGTTTTCAAATTCACAAATCACAAACTGAATTTATCATTCTCTGAAAAAGTTCAGATATCTGAATGAAATATTTGACGTCCCGATAAAGCAACACAACAAAATGTCATAATGTCATAATATTATTCATAGAGTAGTGCATTTTTGTTGACGTGCTAGTTTAGATATGGACAGCTTAATCTTCACATCATATCAAGAACCAGATCAGTTTGAATTGTGTATGAATCATTCAGCCTGATTTGTGATTCAGATTTTTGTTAGATTCATTATCATTGTTGAAGCATGCATTAAGATGCAACTGAAGGACACAAATACTAAAATTTTACACCAATCTTTTTCAAGTCCACTGCTAAAATTGTCATTTTTTGAAAAGGTTTAGATATCTGAATGGAATATTTGACTTCTGAACAAGAAAAGAGTAAAAAAATAAATAAAATAAAAATTACTGGTTTTAAATAAGAACATCCAAAACTGTGAAAGAACTCGTTCGTAAATAACAGCTTGTTTACATGTCAAGAACCAGATCAGTTTGATTTGTATATGAATCATTAATTCTTATTAGTTCGATTTGATATTGTTGAAGCGTGCGTTAAGATGTAACTAAAGGACACGTTGTATAAAATCATTGCAAATAATTTCGCACACCAATGAATCGTTTTACATTTCCAAGGTTCTTCAAAGCGTAGTCGTCATAGATGGGTACATTTCTATAGTGGTGAATAAAACTACAATATTTTAGTTTTGCCTATATTGATTATGCTGTCAGTTGATTCAAGAGAAAGATGTCAAATTTGCAGTAACTCCTTCATCAATTGTGTTAGAAAGCACCGTTAACTAGTTTTCTGTAATTTAAAGGGATAGTTCACCCAAAAATTTGTATTCTGTCATTAATGACTCACCCTCATGCTTTCCAAACCCGTAAGACTTCTGTTCATGTTCGGAACACAAATGAAGATCTTTTTAATGAAACCTGAGAGCTCTCTGTCCCTCCATTGACAGCAACGCAACTACCACTTTGACACTTTAAAAAGTTCACAAAGACCCACCCGCCTCCTACCTCCTCGCTCCATTATTGCAGAATTGATCTGCCGAGAGGACTGAAGAGATCCAGAATTGAGTGGTTTAGTCAAACATTTCTGAAAAGAAGTTTGCTTTTATATGATGAACAGATTTAATTTAGGCTTTTATTGACATATAAATATTGATCAGTGAACATAAACAGAAGCTCAACCGAACCTGCTTGACGCGCAAGAACAAACCTCTTGTAAAAGCTCAAATGTGCTGCGTAACACGAGAATTAACTTCATTGGTTCTTGTGGAAGCTCAAATGTCGTGGCCAACACACGAGAATGAACCTCATTGGTTCTCACACATCCAGCCAACATGCTTGAGCTTCCGTTTACCACAACTGAGTTGATGAATGTTTATATGTGAATAAAAGCCTAAATTCAATCTGTTCACCATATACATTGATTGTGTCTCTTCAGAAAAATTGGACTAAACTGCTCAATTCATATGGATTACTTTTACAATCTCTCTATGAACTTTTTGAAGCGTCAAAGAGGTAGTTGCATAGCTGTCAACAGAGGGACAGAGAGCTCTCAGATTTCATCAAAAAGATCTTCATTTGTGTTCTGAACATGAACAGGAGTCATACGGGTTTGGAACGACATGAGGGTGAGTATTTAATATCAGAATTTTCTTTTCAGGGTGAACTAACCCTTTTAAGGTATTATAATACAAAACTTTTTTCTTTTCTTTTTTATGTCCAAAAGCAGAATTTGTCAATTTAAAAAAAAAAAAAAAAAGGTTGTCCAAATAAAATGAACAAAATATTTAAGACTCAACTTAAATTTATAAAAGGTCATATTGTTTACGGGAACAAATTCATACTTGGTGTGAATAGACCTCAAGTTTGCGAAGGTGAAAAGCTACCGAAGACACATTCATGCCCCCTTTCGAAGTGTACCAGTGTGAGTTCTCCCTCACCCAAGGTGGCACGAGAGATGAGACGCTCTCCTGAGAACATCAATAATTTGAGGGTTATGTGCAGACACCAATGACTGATAGGGAACGAAAATGTAGTAGATAGATGACACAAAGGAGCGGGGCGCCTTGACTGATGTTGCTACTTAAGCGGCGTGCGTTTTCTAATTATGTGATTTATGACCATCATTGCAGATTCACTGGCTCACTCTTTTCCAGACCACTCGGCTCTCCTCGCCTCCTTCTACCTCCTTGCTCCATTATTGCAGCATTTATCTGCCGAGAGGACATTTTAAGAGATCCTTTTAATTAACCATCTTACACACTCTCTAAGCTGGGTAACCAGTTATTCAACGCAAATTAAGTTTTAAACAAGTGCGCATGGGTGCATGCAAATGGACGCCTTTTAAATGTTTTGTCGTTGTATCAGAAGCAAGATAACGACGTGAGCTGCAGTTCTGATTGTTACGGTTTTAGGTTAATCGAGGGGAAGAGTGGACTTTCATATTCATTCTGGGGAGGCAATCTCATCAAATTCACTCTTCCTGGGTGTATCATAGTGATTAAAATGATGACAAAACACAGAGGACTGGCGATACCTCCTTATTGACAACCTTTCACTCTGTGAAAGCCTAGTCTACGCTAATTCTCCACATACGCACTGCATGACATTGGGCAACGTTTAGCTCCAACGAAGAGGCTGAAGTTTTCCGACAAACTTTACAAACATTTCAAAACCCAGAATCCTTACAATTCCTTTCACGGTTGCTGTTGCCAGTGACACTTTTGTTTCAGGGCATATCCTGCTAAATGGCATTCTAAGTACAGACTGTTATTTAGACAAAAAGAGAGATCTACGGAACATTTCAGACCTTCACATTTTCGCACTCATTAAGTGACCGTCACCCATGGCGACGCACCTTGGTGATGTGGTTGCCATAGTGAGCAGGGGACTTTTAGCTACAGAGTCAGGGCTGAGTGCATGGCCAATGACAGGTCAATCAGTTAGCGCAAATGAAAGAATTTCGCAAACAGGAGGCCCATTACAGCGAAGAGAATTACCTCAACGCTGTCTACCCAGTGGGGTGCTGCCTACAATCTAGATTTCTTTCAATCACAGCTCATTACCCAGGTGCAAAAAATCCAGGGAGAAGATTTCTGTTCTCTTTACACTCTTTTCACTTTGAAGTCAAAGACGAATTCTGCCAAACAATACGCTCCAACTGCTAGATCAACGTGTTGCGTCTGAGCACCCAAAGTGTCTGCATTGTAGACCAAAACTGAGAAAGATGTCCATGAGCCAAAGAGATGTTGACTCAATTTACTTCACATTTTATTAACTGGAGGTTATTAAGCTGTAATGCACAATATAGCTTTCAAAAAAAGAGTGTGATTCACCATGCAGACATATAATGTTACAATTTACGGCCATTAATGTCCGTTTATGGAAACTAAGCTGCAATAAAAGTTATGCTTTGTGTGCACTATGCCAGTAGTTCAAGTGAAAGTATTAGCCAGGTTGTTTCAGGATAGCAGTTAAAGGGATATTTCACCCAAATATGAAATTTATCCCATAATTTACTCACCCTCAAGCCATCCTAGGTGTATATGACTCTTATTTCAGCCAAAAACAATCTGAATTATATAAAAAAATATCCTGGCTCTTCCAAGCTTTATAATGGGAGTTGGTATCCTAAATTTTGAAGGCCAAAAAAGCGCATCCATCCATCAAAAAAGTAATCCATACGGCTCCAGGGGGTTAATAAAGGCCTTCTAAAGCGAAGTGATGCATTTTTGTAAGAAAAATATCCATATTTATAACTTTATAAACTATAATCACTAGTTTCCGGTAACAGCCGTATGAAAGTCAAGTTCCGGCAGAAGAATGACCTCTGACCTGACGTATGACGTAGGATATAGGAGTAGCGTAAGCTTAGGAGAGAGTAGACGCCTCTTGCGGTTCAAACAAATAGGGCTGGGCAACAAACTCAAGCTCCTCTTCTCTTATATCGAAATCCTACGACATTTCTCTTTAAAGATATCTTGTTTTAGTCTTCTAATTCATGACCAGTGTTTTGTTTTGCTCAATCTATCTCTGCGCTTCCACGTTCATCAACACATAATGAGTCGGGTCAGAGGTCATTCTTCCGCCGGAACTAGACTCACGTACGGACGTTACCGGAAGCCAATGATTTATTTTTAAAGTTTATAAAGTTATAAATCTTTTTCTTACAAAAATGCATTGCTTCAGAAGGTCTTTATTAACCATAAAAGTAATCCATAAAGCTCCAGGTGATGGATGGATGCGCTTTTTTGGCTTCAAACACTCACTCCCATTATAAAGCTTGGAAGAGCCAGGATATTTTTTAATATAACTCCGATTGTGTTTGGCTGAAAGAAGAAAGTCATATACACCTAGGATGGCTCGAGGGTGGGTAAATAATGGGATAATTTTCATTTTTGGGTGAACTAACCCTTTAAGGGAAACAAATGTTCATTAAGACCTTTAAAACCAATTTTGTAACAAAGATATAAATATTACATTATTATTTTTAGGTGCCAACATATAAACATAGTTTTATGAATTTGAGACCATAAAGGTAAAAAAATAAAAAGCTTATATTTGTTAGTCTTTTGATGATAATGTTCATCAATATGGAAAATGTTTATGGAAAAAATACTTTGAATGTTGTAAGACACCTTGAATAACATTAAAAATAGTATTTGGGGGGAAAAAAAGGCTATGAAAGTGTAAAATATGGGCCCTTTAAAGCATCCCAGCCTGATCAGAGCACTTGAAGCACGCAGTTTGTATCAGGGCGGGATGTAAGCTCACTGGAGCTGTGATAGATGAGGCGTACAGCTGGATCAAGGATGGGATGGGGCGGAGAGAGACGGAATGAAGATGGACAGGGGAGAGAAAGAATGAGGCGGTTGAAGGTAAGCCGTACCTGTCCAAGGATCCCCCCCATCATGCTCCATATGGCTTGGCCCTCGGTCCTCAGCTGGCCATTGACATTCTGCAGGTCCTCCAGAGACTCGCACAGCTGTGGCAGATAAAACCGCAGCAAGGCGGGAGATAAGATAAGACAAGGACAAGTTGGCCAGCTCTGTCTGTTAGCGCACACGCACGGACTAACGTGTACAAATCCAAAGGCGTACACAAACCTGTGAACATCTGAATGACTAATACACAAACACGTTTTTAGTGCGTAAAAAAAAAAAAAAAAAACAGGTTGATTTCAGGCAAGCAACAAACGCTACCCATCAAAACACCCTCACACAAAAAAATACCATTTTCTACTTTTAACAGATTCAGAGCCCAGCACACCATGAAATATTCCATTACACTTCCTGCGTCTACATTTCTCTTTCTCGCACACACACGCACCGCTGTGGCATTTCGCCGTGTAGGGGCCACTCTCAGCTCCAGACAGTAGATAAGCGTCAGGCAGGCGTTTGATAAAGACGATGATGAGAGGAAACAGTGGAGAGGTGAAGTTATTATGGGTATGTGAAACGAAACTAAAGAGAGCCACCCTTATCTCCGCTTTCTGTGAAGATGAGTCTCTACGTGGGGAAGCTTGAGCTAACATTTAAAACCGTCTCCTCTCCAACACACACTCCAGATTAATACTGATGGCACGGCGGGGTCCAAAACATAATAATGCAACTATTTATATAGTTACATTTCATTAATTGAATTTTTTTTTTTTTTTTTTACAAAAAATCAATTAATAAAAAAAGCTGTTTTTCCACCACCGAGCCAAACCATTCTCATAACTTAACGGTTCCATTCTGTGCCGATCCGGTCCAGCCAGTAAAATTTTTTTAATGTGGGGCTGATAACGGAGCTCTTTGGAATGTAATACAAATGCGTCAGTCGATGCCTTAGTAACACGATAGTTTACAGACGGTATGAGATGTAAATAGCGGCCGTGTTATGGAGGATGATCAGATATTTCTTTTAATTTTATTATTAACTTGTTTAAATTAATCAAATAGCATGCTTGGCCAGCTACAGAGAAACTAGTAGGCAGGCAAAAGACAAGTGACCAATCGTAAGTGGCGATGTCACTACACGCACTCTACCAGCACAGTTCAGCGCGGTTACACTGTGCTGAGTATTCCGGACCGAGAGCGGTTTGTAACCGTGTTGGTCCGAACCAAGCTCAAGTGGAAATATAATTGTAACCGTTCCATGTTCTTAGAACTGCTTTGGCCGATGGTGGAAAAGCAGCTAAAGTTTAAGCCTGTATAGACCTTATGCGCCAGAGAAATGAGGGCGCCGCCATCTTTAGAATATTGTCTTTTAACTTCCGTTTTGCGGTCGCTCTGTATATTTCTATGGCATTGCTGTCCAGGACTAATTCGCTTTTGAAGTGGATTTACTTAATGTAAAGTTAACGAAAGTTATCATGAGGACTGTAATGTTTAAAGCAGATGACTAAACAAATGTCAGTCGACCGGGAAGATTTTAAAACGAGCCGTTCATTAATAAACACGCAAAATCGCTGTGAAAATACAGAGCGGAAGTCAAAAGACAACGAGCGTAGCACTGAAAAGGGGCGGGGCTACATAAGGTCTATAGAGTGGCCCCTACATGTCTGTCTTTGGGCACCATTTCACTCTGAAATACAAATTCTGTCATCATTTTTTTTTCTGTCATCAAACTTATTTTAAAGAACACTGGGGTCCAAACATTCTTAAAAACATCTGGTGCTCCACAGAATAAAGAAATGCATCTATGTCCAGTTCCAAGAAAAGAAAAAAAAAAGATTATGCAAAAAAACACATGGTAATGTTTTTTTTTTATATATAATTTTTTCACAAATAATAATATATTTAGATATACCATTACTTTTATATAAAAACTCATACCTGTTATTATAATGAATCTTGAAGTCATCACCTACATACAGTGATAATAAACACCATACGCTAACACTAATATTCTCTTGTTGGTGATGCAAACGTTAAGCAGTTATGTCAAAAATATCAAACCCGACAAATCAAACTAAAAGCAAAAAACTATGTAACATACTATATAATTCAGGATTATTAGACACAATTTTAAGATGACTCAGACCACTGCTTTAGACAACTTTTGTGAATAAGCAGTCAGCTTTCCACAGATGTTGATTTCCTCAGGATCTCTCTCCAAGGCCGGCATCGTGCTAATGCATGTTGAGTGCCATAATTAACAACACACACTCCATTAATACCGCTTAATACATGTGGCACAGAAAGACTAGACGCCACATTAACTCCAACTTCTCGCTTTCATTCTACTCCTCATTGGGACAAATGAGAAAACACCATCTACCCAAATCTGCTTCAAGAGATCATGTTTAGAAGGATTGAGGGTCGGTGGCGAATAAATAAAGCAGCACAGAACGTTAGCTGCTGTTATACCATACCAGGGGTTTTAAATAAAATTCACGAGTTTGGATTTTGTTTCGTTTTAGTTTAATTGTTCATAAATATATTTTGATTATTTGATTGGATTTTGGAAAAAGAGTAGTTGGCTGTTTTACAGGCTTTTTTCCTAATTTTTTTTATTTTTTATTTTATTGCTTACCAACCAGTGTTATTAACCAAAAACGATTAAAATGGCTCGTTCATTTTGTTTTGTTTTAGAGAAATCGGTCTTTTGCTAAATTTTTATTTCAGTTAACAAAAATGTTATTCACTACCAGTTTTTGTCATCAAATGTTCTGTTAACAAACATGACCTTGTGTTATACAGGATCTTAGCAGGATCTGCTTTTTTATTTCTCTCTGCAGTTGGTCTGGAACAAAGTAGCTTAAAAGGAGATTTCACAGTTGCATAGTAAATTGAAAGACTGGAGCATAATTGGCATTATTTAGTAGCTGTTCAGGAGTTACGCTCTTGGGATAATATTCCAGCGGTGCGTCATTATTTCATGGTGTGCTTGCCTCTTCTTAAGCACCAATAGCCCAAACAAGACAAGCGCTAATATACAAAACAGATGCTAGCGAGAGCCTGGAGTGTCAACAATAGGCAGACCTTATCATACTCCATGTGCAGCTTCTCCTGCTCACTCTCCAGCTTGTCTTTGAGGTTCTTCTGCTCCACGATGTTGTCCTGGATCTGAATCATCCTCATGTTCCGCTCTGAATACCAAAAGACAAACAAATCGATACTGAGATTTCTATCAGAGTACAGGAAAAACTATATCAAAAGGAGATTGAGGGAGAAAGCATGAAAAAAAGAGGAACGTTGGGGGGAAAAAAGAGGGAGAGAAAGTGCACTTATAGAGGATAGGCCTCCTGCTGGAACCTAATGGAGTGTGTGCCCAAGGTTACTCCACACATCTGCTCTTAACATCACTCATTTGGAGGGCAAGTGCCTAGCTACAAGGCTACAGAGCGGGATGCATGTCTTGCGCTCACTGTCTGATACCGCCTACGGTTCTGCAGACAGATTCAAGTGTGTTAGGGACAGTAAGCTACATGCTACAAATGCATCAATGCTTGTTCCATCCATTAAAAAGAAAAAAGCAGATTGAGAAATGCCGTTTCTCGAAAAATAGGTCATAGGCCTGATGAGTTATTTCTACTTAAAGTCCCCCTGTAGTGAAAATCAAGCTTTTAAATGTCGTTTATGTGTCTATGTGGTGTTTTTAATAAGATTTAAGAAAAAACATGTGCAAAGTCAACAACATTGCTGAGTATTTTCTCCTTAAAACTGCAGTGAACCAAAAACAGAATCCAAAACGCGTTTTGAAATTGCTGATGTTTCTGACGTCACAAACTACCCTGTAACCAATCAGTTCAACGTGTGATCGTCAACGAGTGGATCTCTGAGCTGGTGTGAGTGAGTGGAAGCAGGGCTAATTTGCATATTCATAGAACTGCGTATACTAAATGAGGAAAGGGTGTAGAGTTAGATTCAAGCTATTTTAAGGCATAAAACTTGAAAAAATGTCATTTAGATGATCAAACATGAGTGTTAAGGGATGAAATTATTGACTACAGGAGGACTTTTAATCATTTGAATTAGCAAATGAGAAACCAAAACCACTAACCTAGGTAGTAGTTAACAAAGTCTGCCGTGAGGGCAGGCTGCTTATGTTTACGCCGTCCATCTACGCTTGCGCTGGTATCAGATGTGTCCACGGGGAAGATGTCTGTGCTGATACCCATGAGCTCGGCTTTACGCATCAGCTTACGAATGGCTGATGCACTAGAGGTGAGCGGTCGGGGAAGCTTCTCTCGGGGGACCCACGCCTGCGGTCGAGTGTTTCGAGACAGCTCTGCTTTCGCTCTGTACTGCTGGAGCCGAGTGGTTATTCGAGCCTAGAGGTCAGGAAATCATGGACATTTAAAATAAATTATGATTGATCATTCACAAGACTGTCTCACGTGTGGAAGAATGTGTCCAGATGGTAAATCTGACCTGAGCGGTAAATCTGACCTGAGCTTCAGGTGTGAGTTGCTTCTCTCTTTCCTGCAAAGACACTTTGCAATAAGACTGCAGGGCCAGGTAGTTCTTCCTTTTCCATTTCCTGTCAAAGCGGTCTGCGTGCTGCTTGCAGTATGCAAAGAAGGGATCTGCAATGTCCTGTGGGTGAAAATGGATCATGACTAGTGTAGATACAGACCCAAGAGAGCTTAAATCTTGAACCTTAGCTTGATAAAACAAGAAAAAGAAAAGTCAGTGATGAACGACAACTTCTCATTAATAATTCTGAAAACAAAACACATGTAGCAACCATGTTTGTGTGTTGATAAGATTATGAAACATCTGATACGCTTGCGTGACAGTTAATCACTGTATCTAAGTGATTCAAGATTCTGATTGGATGATGTGTATACACAGCCACTGTAAAACAAGACGACGTTACATTTTGGGGCTGTTTACACCTGGTCACTTCATGCATTTTTACTGACCGGATAGTTATCTGATTTGATAAAACTGTTCCATTTACACTCGGCCACAAAAATGTGTCTCCACAAAAGTAATCTAAATCCGAACTTGAAGTCCACAACTCCGACGAAAGCAACATCTGCACTGTATTTTACTTATCAGCTAATTTTAAGATCAAAGACCGCAATAGGAGAGAGAGCAGCATCACCAATGGTACGATAATTTAGTTTCACTACTTTTAATGAAGATGACTGAGTTTTAAGCTTCAGGATCCGATGCAGACTTTTTAAATTTGCAGCAGATTGCATGTCGGCTTGCTGAAGAGATACTCGGCAATTCATATGTGTGGTGAATGCGATGCGTGTTCCAGTAGCCTATAACACATTCTCACACATTTAATTGTTTTTACAATTTTGGGAGGAATAACATTTGCATATGTGGCTTCAACAACCAGATGCATTTCAAACCTCCTCCTGAAGTGGTTTGAGTGATCGGATTTAAATCGTAAGGCATTTACACCTGGTCTTTTCAGAAAAGCATGAAGTGACCAGGTGTTTGGCCCTTTATTGTGTGAAAGTTTTATGTGGTAAGCCTGGCGTATAATATAATCTGTGTAATATCATATTAATGCATTTTCATACTGCATGATGCATACCGTACAGTTAAACAGTTTTGAGTGTATTGTTTGAGGAATACATTTTTATAGCAAGGATACATTAAATGCATCAAAAGTGAAAGTAAAAAATGTATAACGTTATAAAATAAGATAAGATTTCTATTTCAAATCAATGTTGTTCTATTGAACTTGTTGAATCTGCATATTAGAATGACTTATGAAGGATCATGTGACACTGAAGACTACAGTAATGGCTGCTGAAAATCCAGTTGCCATCACAGGAATAAATTACATAAAAAAAAAAAAAAAGTTATTTTACATTTTAATATCATCTCACATTACTGTTTTTGCTGCCTTGGTGAGCATAATCTTAGAAAACATGGAAAATATCTCTCCAAACTTTTGAATGGTAGCGGACGTTGCGAATAAATTAAATAATCATTAATGAGGTACTTGTTCATCATATTTTCTTGTTACTTAATAACAATACTTTTAGTCTGGGAGGGACGATGAACTTTAGCTTATTCACTCTAACCTGGTTGATGTAAACTAATATGGTATTATTAGTATTGTATTTTTGTTTAAAGTGCCCCTATTGTGGTTTTTCGAATATTCCCTTTCATGCAGTGTGTAACATATCTGTTTGTGAATGTAAAAGGTCTGCAAAGTTGTAAAGTTGAAAGTGCACGATAAATAAAGAATCGACTCTGAACCGCCTAAACGAGTCGTTTGTATTTCGAATCCTACTGTGTGACGGTTCTGTCACTAGAAAATACATTTGCATAATGCCTGCCTCTGTTGTACGTTGTCCGCAACTTGATCAGCCCTCAAATGTCATTTTACTGACGATTGATTAAAACAAATGCAGATGTCAAAGTCAGAGTATTATAAAATAATCTGCTGATGTCTAGAGTGACGTCTCGGCTGTGGTGCAAAACTATTTTTAATCTACTTCTTAAAATGCACACAACTTGGAGGAATCTGAGGGAAGGGTTTATGTCTTTGAGAACACAATCTGAGTTATTCCATTCAGGTTATTTTAAGATTTTTCATCATCTTAACTTAGACAATTCCTGCAGGTTTTATTTTGAGTGCTTGTGTGCTCACACACCTGATCATTTTAACGTACAATTTGATTATGGAGGAAATGGTAGTATCTTCTGAATTACAGGCTGACGCATTCTTGCTGTTGTGATAATGACGCCCAGCACTCCACGTTTTTATAGACCACCAGTGTCTGTGCATTCTCCGATAGCCGTGATAAATAGCTGGTCACAAAAGGCCTGTAAAAATTCCCCTCTCTTTTAAAGGACGAGTACATTTTGCAGAGAATGAGGGAGCTGAAGCCGAGGGGCAAGACAATGACTGATGTAAGGCTGGCAGGATTTTTCCAGGAATGGAAGTGGACTGCCTTTCTCAGAAACAGCCTTTTTCAGAAAAGGAGGGAACCTTAGAACAATGTCAACCTGTTTCAGCAGTTTCAAATCTCTGCAGCAGAGACGTCAGCAGCAAGTTTCTCCTCCCTGGTTACATCTCCTCGTCACACGCATAGCATTTCAACCCCTCCCTCGAGGGCAGATGGAAGCACAGCCATTTCCCCGTCAACCACGGAATCGTTTAGGCTTAAGGTGTCTCGCTGGATGCTATCAGCCCACTCACCTGTTGATATGAGGCCCTTTGCACAGCTGACTGGATTAAGTGGATTGCAGTGAGTAGGCACTTTTCGTCAGTGTTTATCTGCACTGAACGCCACCATCATGTGCTTCTCCAATATGGACTGAATATTTGAGCCATGAGGCTGATGGTCTGTGACCACGGGCTGGGAATTTGTTCGACTGGCTGGCCTTGTGCTCTGAGCCCTCTTCCTATGCTTATGTGTATCTATTTGATAAACTCATGCATTTGAAGTTCAAACATGCATGTGTAATATGCGTGTTCACAGAGAATCAGAATCTAGAGAATAAGGGATAGTCCATTTAAAAGTTCACACAATGTCGTATGACTTTGTTCCGTGGAATAAAAGAGAAGAAATGTATTTATTTTTTGATTATGCATTCGTAACTAGAGCTTTCAAGCTTCGAAAAGGATACAAAAGCATCATAAAAGTATCATAATAATAATAATAATATTCCATGATTTGCATCCTATACTTCACATTTTTAGCATTCAGTTTTGTGTGACAAACTGGCATTTAAGTTATTCACTGATAATATTCCTCTCCAGTAACCTCTATTAACCACTGCTAATCGAGTCAAACTTGAGAACCGAATTCGTCAGATTCATGAATTAATCATTCATTTCACTGAAAAGATCATGCTCAAAAGAATGATTTGTTCATGAATCTGCTACATAATTAAGCAATCAAATGGCTTCAGAAGGGTTGGAAAATAGCACCTGTACCATATATAAGTCACATGGACTACTTTTATGATATTTTCATGGTGCTTTTTGTACTTTTAGAGCTTGGTTACCCTGTAATCATCCACTTTCATTATAGTACAAAGAGTGGCCAGGATACCTTTGTACTCCACAAAAGTCCGTCAGCCCAACAGGTTTTGAAATAAATGTGGGTAAAAGCTATTTGCTTTTTGAAATGGATTTAAGGACACGCAGAATAGGTTTTTTTTTTGGTGAGAAAAAAAGAAAAGAAAAGGAAAAGACTGAAAGAATTAGCTTACAAGCCTGATTACAAGAGGTTGACAGGCTGGAGAGTGTAAAAAGAAAAGAAAACCTTACAAAGCTGTCATCACAAGACTGTGACAGTGGAAAAAGTTGTAGAAAATAAACATCAATTAAAGGGTTAGTTCACCCAAAAATGAAAATTCTGTCAGTAATTACTCACCCTCATGTTGTTCCAACCGCGTAAGACCTTCGTTCATCTTCGGAACACAAATTAAGATATTTTTGATGAAGTCTGAGAGCTGATCACTTCTCCATAGGATGCTAGGTGGCCCAAACTTGCTGGCCCAGAAAAGTTATTAAAGAGATCGTTAATATAGTCCAAGTGACTACAGTGGCTCAATCTTAAGTATATCAAGCGACGAGAATACTTATTGTGCGCAAAAACAAACAAAAATAACGACTTTATTCCACTATTAATTTCCTTCTCTCTGGGCCTCGTAGTGTTTTTGCGCTGCGCGTCTGTGTTACACGTCATCACGCATCACACACGTGACCAGCGTCGGCCAATAGTGAGCCTACGTGGTGACGTGTAACACAGACGCGCTGCGCAAAAACACTACGAGGCCCAGAGAGAAGGAAATGAATAGTGGAATAAAGTCGTTATTTTTGTTTGTTTTTGCGCACAAAAAGTATTCTCGTCGCTTGATATACTTAAGATTGAGCCACTGTAGTCACTTGGACTATATTAACGATCTCTTTAATAACTTTTCTGGGCCAGCAAGTTTGGGCCACCTAGCATCCTATGGAGAAGTGATCAGCTCTCAGATTTCATAAAAAATATCTTAATTTGTGTTCCGAAGATGAACGAAGGTCTTACGCAGTTGGAACAACATGAGGGTGAGTAATTACTGACAGAATTTTCATTTTTGAGTGAACTAACCCTTTAAATGGAGATTAAAGTGGCTGACCACATAACACACTAACCTCTTCTGCAGCAGCTTCAGACAGCAGCCCTTCCCGTTGAGCACACGTAACGTGGAAGAATGAGCGGCACATTCCAGCATCACAGCTGATGCAAACGCCTGTGCGAGCAAAGCGTGCGTCCTCACACAAACTGCACTCCTGCAAACCATCAACCCAACCAGGCCGTTGTGACAAAACTATGACATACTTGAAAAACATGGCATTAAAAAAAAAACTTTCTAGCATTTGCTGACTTCAGGTCTTATCACTTTCATACTAATGACTTGGGAATATTTCTGTTTTTGCAAAGTCAAGAAAGGTAAAGCGCTAGCTGATTGTGTAACAGAGCTTTGATATGAAAAAATAAAAATCTTTAAACACCATTATAACAATCCCACATTCATTTACTGTATAGTTCTATATTTAAGATAAAGTGGACAACGAGGCTCTAAAAGCCCATTTGACTTTCTCCAATTACTGGAGTTCAAAATTAAAATAATAATAGCCTTTCTCTAGGAGTAATTTCTTTTCACATGTACAGCACAAACCATTAAAGAAAGCCGTTCAAGTGCTTCTAAAGTAATTTGCTTCCCAGTAAAAGGAACCTCTTCTGACTTACTGACACATAAAATAATGTCAGATAGAGTAAATGTCAAAATGTCTACAGTCGACAGAAATTCTTGGGAAGGAAATGAAAGACGCCCTTTGCTCACAGAAGAGAGTCAGCATTTCACATAATTTATCAGAAAATTTATTTTTTGTTACTAAAAAAAAAGTGTTTTCATGATTCAGTATTAATAGATGTCATGCAATGTGCAAGCAGCAGCAATGTGCAAGCATGCAATTGTTATAGTTTTAACAATATCTAGGATGCACCAATTTATCAACTATTTTAATGAGTGTCATCAGCTGATATTCATCTTACATCCATAAATAATATACCAAATAAACATTTACCATTCAAAAACTACGAGTAAGGAAGATTAAAATGATATATCGATTCTGTCAAATTGATTAATCACATCTAAAAAAGTTTGTTTATATGATGTATATATGTTTTTCCATTTTCAACATTGATAATAATCAGAAATGATTCTTGAGCAGCAAATCTGCATATTAGAATGATTTCTGAAGGATGATGTGACACTTTAGACTGGAGTAATAACTGAAAATTCAGACTTACCAAATGAACTGTTTTCTATTTAATATAATAAAATGTATGTGTGTGTATATATATGTATATATATACACTCACCTAAAGGATTATTAGGAACACCATACTAATACTGTGTTTGACCCCCTTTCACCTTCAGAACTGCCTTAATTCTACGTGGCATTGATTCAACAAGGTGCTGAAAGCATTCTTTAGAAATGTTGGCCCCTGTTTATGAAAAGCTAAATAAATAATAAAAGAAAAAAAAGAAATGTTGGCCCATATTGATAGGATAGCATCTTGCAGTTGATGGAGATTTGTGGGATGCACATCCAGGGCACGAAGCTCCCGTTCCACCACATCCCAAAGATGCTCTATTGGGTTGAGATCTGGTGACTGTGGGGGCCATTTTAGTACAGTGAACTCATTGTCATGTTCAAGAAACCAATTTGAAATGATTCGAGCTTTGTGACATGGTGCATTATCCTGCTGGAAGTAGCCTTCAGAGGATGGGTACATGGTGGTCATAAAGGGATGGACATGGTCAGAAACAATGCTCAGGTAGGCCGTGGCATTTAAACGATGCCCAATTGGCACTAAGGGGCCTAAAGTGTGCCAAGAAAACATCCCCCACACCATTACAGCACCACCACCAGCCTGCACAGTGGTAACAAGGCATGATGGATCCATGTTCTCATTCTGTTTACGCCAAATTCTGACTCTACCATCTGAATGTCTCAACAGAAATCGAGACTCATCAGACCAGGCAACATTTTTCCAGTCTTCAACTGTCCAATTTTGGTGAGCTTGTGCAAATTGTAGCCTCTTTTTCCTATTTGTAGTGGAGATGAGTGGTACCCAGTGGGGTCTTCTGCTGTTGTAGCCCATCCGCCTCAAGGTTGTGCGTGTTGTGGCTTCACAAATACTTTGCTGCATACCTCGGTTGTAACGAGTGGTTATTTCAGTCAAAGTTGCTCTTCTATCAGCTTGAATCAGTCGGCCCATTCTCCTCTGACCTCTAGCATCAACAAGGCATTTTCGCCCACAGGACTGCTGCATACTGGATGTTTTTCCCTTTTCACACCATTCTTTGTAAACCCTAGAAATGGTTGTGCGTGAAAATCCCAGTAACTGAGCAGATTGTGAAATACTCAGACCGGCCCGTCTGGCACCAACAACCATGCCACGCTCAAAATTGCTTAAATCACCTTTCTTTCCCATTCTGACATTCAGTTTGGAGTTCAGGAGATTGTCTTGACCAGGACCACACCCCTAAATGCATTGAAGCAACTGCCATGTGATTGGTTGATTAGATAATTGCATTAATGAGAAATTGAACAGGTGTTCCTAATAATCCTTTAGGTGAGTGTATATATGTATATATATATGCATGTATATATGCATGTATATATATATTAATATATCACAATATTTTTACAAATTAACTTTCCAGTTTTACTGTATTTTTGATCAAATAAATGCAGCTTTGGTGAGCATAAGAGACATCTTTCATTGAGAAAAAAAATCTTACCCACCCCAAACTTTTTGTGTAAAAGTAGTATAACAATTTATAATTTCACTGTATGAAGAATTTTGCTGCAGCATAAGAAAGAAATTCTTTAAGTCAACGTTTGGGTCAAATTTGGTTGATTAGTGTTAATATCGGCTTACCAGTATTAACAACCTGTTTTTGAGCTAATGATCATATTTTTTTTGTAGCTGTGTGTCATTAATAACTTCTGATACTTGCCTTTGCCCCATACTTTGAGTAGTTCATCTCTGTGAGTGTTACTGGCCTCAGCTTGTCAATATCTCCAAATGCGACGCCTGGAACATAAAGGGCACACACCACGTGCACCCACCTTCAGCAGAACAAAATAAAGTTGAGTTTTCATCTGTAATATCTAAATTACACAATTATAATAGTATAAGGACAGGTTCTTATTCACTTCATGTGCTGAATAACAAATCAAGATAGTAATGATCCAGATGTCCACTATTAGAAGAACAAAGCAGCATCTAGTTAATGGACTACTATTCGCTAGGCTATTCCCTGAATAACTGCTCTACCCTTAAGCTCTTCAGAGGAGAAAATACTCAGCTGAAGGTTCAAATGTACTCTAACTTGACCATTTGGTGTGACAAAATTTCAAATGCAGACTTTAGGAAGGAGAATCCGAAGTCCAATATAAAGATATCCATCTCTGGTGAGCGAACGCTCCACACTTTAATTTGCTGTGTTTTTCATGCTCTAGTGAAGTAGTAAATTTGGGTGCAGGCGGGCTGAGGAGCACTATCAGTGATAACGTGGCTTGAGTCTTCACGCTTCAGATGCCTCTCTCTTTCTCTTCCTCTCCCTCTCTCTCATAGCCCTAACCCTCCCTCCCTCCCTCCTAGCCAAATCCACCACCTTTTCTCTCCTTCACAAACCTGTCCCTCTTCAAGTATTTCACTTATTTAGCATCTTTTCAGAATCTTTGCTCAGAGAATGCCACAAAACTTTCAACGAATGAACAACAATTAAAGAAGTAAAAGGTGTGACGGGGATGGCAGTGCCTTTAATTAATCTACTAATGATGATAAAATGTAATATCAGACCACGCATCGGTTAAAACGCACCTCCCCGCATCAGTTTCTTTGAAGATGCCGTCCTGACTGGGACAGAGTTCACAGCTGGGTGTAACGCCATTCTTGCAAGCGTCACAGAACCACGGTTCTGTTGAGTTCTCTGAGGCCGAGCTCATGATAGAGTCACTTTCACCATCAACACCATAGCAACCTGAGGGAACAAGAAAAATCAAATGAATGTTGAGTAAATGTTGAGTATTACTGACTGCTCAGTAAGTTCTTATATTATAACCCATTCACAATCAAACAACATACTAAATTATCTGAGAAATATGATATATTTATATTATTTTCAAAAATGGTGTACACTACACACAGACACAAATGCATACACTTACATACACTGCCCAGCCCAAAAAAAGAAAAAAGAAATCACTGTTTGGATTTAAAAGGGCAAATGCAAATGTGATTATTATATGTCTAGCATGTTATATATGTTTGACAACAATTCTTCTAACCCTAATTGATAGAGTGTGTAGCTTTTCACTTCTTAAACAACCATGTAGGAAGACACATCATGGCCATAATCCAGGATGACAATGTCAAGATTCATCAGGCTCAAATTGTGAAAGAATGGTTGGGAAGGAGCATGAAGAATCATTTTCATACATGAACTGGTTCCTCTGAGTCCAGACCTTAAATCATTGAAAGTATTTGCGATGTGCTGGAGGAGACTTTACAGAGTGCTGGACTCTTGCATTGTCAATACAAGATCTTGACCAAAAAAGATGCACCTCTTGATGTAAATAACATCACAACATTCATTTCCATCAAGAAGTGCATCAATTTTGAATGAATATGTGAATATGTTGCCAGGACAATTACAAATCTGAACTACAGCAGAAAATATCCTTAGTGCTGAGCTGCATGATGTTACAGTTGTGCCTGGCAGAGTGTCAAAAGAACAAAGACATCTAGAGCACAGAATGGTTTTGTTGCTATACTTTTTCCCACAAAGATAAAAAATAAGGCCATTTGATCGAATTGTAGCATCACAAGTCCATAAAGATGGAAGTATTGGACCAATGAAAGCATTTTAATGCTGTCACCTTAATTTCCTCGGGTTGCAAAGACAATTACTGTGCTGATCAGGTTACCATGACGCCTATTACACTCAGCAAACGTGCTCCATGCCACCAATAAGGACGGCAATCAGCTCCTTCTCAACACTAGAGATAACGTTCCTGTTCCTAATACAGCAAACCGGCCCCCGGGCGCAGGAGAAATGGAGAGAGAGACAATCAAATAAAAGTTCAGATCCTTTACATACTCACCACAAAAGACCCAAACAGCAGAGTGTGCAGAGAATGCTTAAGCATGGCTTCTCTCTGAGCCCTAACCAGCAGGCTAAACTACTACCACTTCTAGGTTTGTGGTGATAAACATGATATTGTGTAGAACACGGGAATTGTAGACATTAAAGGGGACTTATTATGCCCCTTTTTAGAAGATGTAATATAAGTCTCAGTTGTTCTCAGAATGTGTCTGTGAAGTTTCAGCTCAAAATGCCCCCCAGTTCATTTATTATGCCATGTTGTAAATGCCCATTTTTGAGTTGAAGGATAAAAATGCTGTTTTTGTGTATGTATCTTTATATGCAAATGAGCTACTGCTCCACGTCCCGCCTTCCAGAAGAGGGCGGAGCCTGTACAGCTCGCGCCTCCGATATGCTGCCAAAAACTAAAACATCTGTTTGGGTTTGATTATCATCTCTATCGCGGTCACGCTCACGTGACATTGCAGTTCATCATCATCATCATCATGAAAGTTTATTAGCATGCATTTTGAAGCCATATCAGTCTAAACTTCTGATTTATGGTTTTCTGAGCGCACACACCCGAAAAACGCGCACAGAGAGCTGGATGTCAGACAGTCCATCCCCTGAGTATTAAACTAAGTTATCTTTCATGTCTTATTGCACTTAAACTGTCAAATACACACAATTTTACGTCAAACAAAGTTCACATTAACAGTCGGTTATGTCTGTGAACGTAAACAGCAAGTAAAGAAATAGCATGTGTATATTAGATCTGTATTTTAAAGTGAAAGCCGCATAATATATACAGTACCTATTGATATGCTGTTAATATGAATCAAACAACTAAAGAAAAAAAGAAAATCACTCACTGCTCTTGATTAAATTAACTTTAGTAGCTTTAATAAGAATACATTTCTTACTTGAATGCTGCTGTTGGCGAGGAGATAAACATGGCAGACTGTGTACAGCTCACTCAGGGCGGGATCTATGCTAATGAGCAGTCCATCAGCAGTCGTGGGCGGGGCCTGTACAATGTGACATCACATTGCATAGAAACTGCAAACGGCTTGTACTGAGACACTGCTTATGATTTACGGGGATTCAAAAAAAGAGGAGTGAGTGGATTTTTACCATTATAGGGTGGTTGTGCACACACTACTGACGCACATTTATGTTCAAAAACCATGTTAAAGTGAATTTTGCATAATAGCTTTAATATAAGAAAGCTGAAGGGATACATTAAGGTGTGCAATTTTGTGCTGATTGTGTAAGGTAAGATATGTTGAGCTTGACAATTTATGTTTGCCAGAATCATTCAGGTCACTTTATCCAAGAGGAAACACAAATTGCGTGACCATAGCTGTAACTGAAGCACACATGAAGAGCACACAGCATCACTCACCAGTAGAATCAAATAAGAGGCTTTTCATACCCTCATCTTGCAGTCATTTTGAACCATGCGGTAATGGGTACCATTACGAAGCCCAGCCCGACGTTTATTTTCTTAAAGAAAGGTATTATGGGAACACTGCTGGCAACAGTTGGGTGCGTATTACTGACTAGGCTTTGAACCATAGGGCTGGAGCTTGCGATGATCAGTTTGCTGGTTTAACTGACTTACTGCTGAACCGTCAAGCAAATCTCCGATGTTCCTTTTGAACTCAGATACAAAGCTGGACCTGCTAAGCCACAGGGTGCTGGCTAATATGAGCTAAGCTGGAAAAAAGTGATGACTATGGGAGAGCATCATAATCCCTGAGGAGAAGATTATCCTTGTCAGAAATGACGAGCTTGGCAGTTAAAGAGCGACCTGGGGAAGGGTGGTGACAATCAAGAGGAACACTTTTAAGATTCAATGGAGGAAGGTTCGGGATGAGTTCAGAAAGAGTTAACAAGCTAGGCTGATGTGTGTATGTGTACATCAGAGTATGACTGCAATCAGACAATGAGGCAAAGCGTGCTGGCATTATGCACAGTGTGTGTGTTCTCCAACAATTTATTCGTTAGGTGTTAAATTTCACTCACAATGTTCAAACAATGATGGTGAATGCAATCATTTATCTGCAGGCTATAAAATAACTGAGTTGCTTTATTTGCATCTCTAATAGCCAAAAGGAACAGAATAACTTCATTACAGTTCTGACTTCAAGCAAATGATTTCATGCAGCGATCATGATATACAGTATTTTCACAAAGGTCAGAGTAACTCATGATCATGTAGATAGTTGTCTGAGCACCAATCTTTCATAACAGGAGATTACTATATTAAATTATTAATGTGCAACTAACAACTAATGGCCAGATATGGCAGAATTCTAACAACTGTTTTCCAATGAAAAAAATTAAACCATTTGTTGCATGACGATTGAAAAAGACTTTGTTTTAAGCTAAAAATACAATTACTATAAGGCACCTACAACAGAACTGAAAGGAACCAGTCTCCGAAGGGGTTTTAAAAAGAGTTATGCTCACAAAGGCTGCATTGAATGTGTAATATTGTGAAATATGATGATTTAAATTAAACCATAAATAGCCTTTATGTAACAATGTAAATGTAAAAATTTAAATGTAAAAATGTTAATGTATTTTCTGTCACACTTTTAATCAACGTAATCCATCCTTGTTGACTAAAAGTAGTATTTTCGTCAAGAAAAATGTGTATTATTTAAGCGGTAAAGTCTAAAATGTTAAACAGTAGGCAAACCAGTAGAAAACAATGAAATTGTGGCTGTGTTATACTTGTGGCTATAAACAGTGCATTCAAGTTATTGCATTACTCATGCAACTGTTACTGTTCATTTCTAAGTTCATTTTTAAGTTCTAATTGAACCCAGAAGATTCCTTTAAGATGAAGTCCTTTGACTCTTTGTCTTTGTCAAATGATTAATGAGGAGACGTTCAGCGCAGCGATGTATTTCAATTATATTCACTCCGTTTCTTCCCTAAATGCTAATATTTTTCATCCCGGATGAAGAAGATTTATTCAATATATCAAATATTTGCCATGTCAGCATGCAAAGCAGGACCACAGACAGGAACAACAGAACCAAGTCGGGGGGCACGGGAATGAATGAATAGGGCCAATTAGAACCAAAAAGACTTGGCAGATGAGAAAGAGTGGGGGGATATGAGGTAAGAGCTACGAATGGCAGCTGCCTTGATGTAAATCAGCCAAATTGATTCAGAGCTACTGAAAAAAGCCTTTTGAAAACCAGCACTCTCTCTTTCATAAAACAATACAATCATTTTCATAACCAGCAATGCGTGGAATAAATCATTTCCTCATTAAGAGGTGAGTGAAAAGAAATAAAATGAAACATGCAAGTAAAAAAAAAAAAAAAATCAAGGTTCTATCAAACCAGATAACATTCTAATTTAATACTTGTTTAACTCTGTGAAGCTGGTTTTGTATTGGGGATGAAACCAATGTGATTCAGTAGGGCACCTTTTTAAGAACAAAGGCTTGAATTTGCTTAATAAATCAGTTTTATTCAGCAGTGCTTGAAATGTTTTGTTTCAATAGTCAATGAAAGTCAAAAGCTTTTTCACTGCTCTGGCATGTAGCTATTAAACACATTACATACTTCTCCATTGTTCATTATAAAATATTACATTCTCAGGCTCCCATTCCATAAGCAGATACTTTTTTTTTTTTATCACCCCTTAAGCAATATGGGGGTTAAGAACATTTCTAAACAGCACAATGGCGATATGGTTTTCAGGTCCTATAGTATACATTAATTTACTATTGGATTCAAGTTTCAACATTGCCTGGGCAACTCTAAGACTTTAAATCTGAGTATTTTTAGACATTAAGAAGTGAACTTCATTCAGTGTTTTGGATAATTGTCCTCCTGAACCACTCGATTAAACATTAACTTCAGGTGATGCACAGATGGTTGGATACCCTCAGTTTTTACTTTAATTTTTGACACATTTTACATTTACATTTACATTTATTCATTTAGCTGACGCTTTTATCCAAAGCGACTTACAATTGCTATATATGTCAGAGGTCGCACGCCTCTGGAGCAACTAGGGGTTAAGTGTCTTGCTCAGGGACACATTGGTGTCTCACAGTGGATTCGAACCCGGGTCTCTCACACCGAAGGCATGTGTCTTATCCATTGCGCCACCCCCACCACTGACACTGACACTGACACTGATACTCGTTGCGTGTCGCCGTCACGGCTGGTTAGGACAAAAACTCTGATTAACGTGGAAAAGATACCGTGTAGTTAGGACAAGGTGTGAGACTCAATCCAAGACAAGTTGAAACAATTTAGCGACAAAAAAAAACAACCTTGTAAACCTGCAGGCACACCACCTGAGGCCAGAGACTATGTTGCAACACAGCCTAGGGTCACATGCATCACAGGCTTATTGTGACAATACAATCCTCCTTGAAGGCGAGCTGAAACTTAAGACAGGAAGCAAGGGAGCAATGCTTATAGTCTGAGGAATGAGGGAGAAACATGTTTTAACCTTGAGCAAAATACTTAACCTGAATTAATTTAGCAATTATCCATCTGTACAAAGGAATAATGTGAGCGCTTCTGCCAGGTGCACCGGTGTGAAAATAGACATGTGCAAAGTGGCTACAATACATCCTGTTACAGAATCCACATCCTTCAAGCAAAACTGTTTAACTTCTGGAGAGAAACCTATTCCTAAAACTAAGGGAGTTGTATCTCTCACAGGGTTCCCAAAACATAGACCTATCACAAGAACTGTCATAACACAACATGATATAAAGGAAAAAAAACAAAGCAATTTTTTTTTTTTTTTCCTAAAGCAAAATACACAGCTAAAAGCACATGACAGACTAGTCTCCAATTATTTATTTCCGTCTGGTTTGCACTAGACCAAGTTTTAAGAGTCTTTCCAATTGAAACATAGTGATGGGACAGAAGTGCTATGAGAGTGTTTTCATTACTCTGACTTCTGGGTTTTGTGCTGTAAACAATGTTTTCCTAAATAAATGCATTCGATCTAAAACTAACAGCAGATTACACTAGGAACCATTCCATTCTTTTATTAAATAACGGAATAGTTTGTTCATGACGTTCGGTTCCGTTAATGAATGACTGTGAATTATTTATTTTTACTGAATCAAATGCATACAGTTCCAGCTTACTGTGTTATGTTGTACTTAAAGCTCTGATGTTGTACTTAGACTGGTTGTTTATATGACAAAATGAAAAAGCAAAAAACAGAAAGGAACCAGAATCATTAAGCATTTTTGTATTGTTATATATTGTGACACGATATACTGTTGATATTGTTCACTGAAATTAAAACTGTTAAAAATTATTTTCAGTAAATGAGAAATTTAATTATTTCAGTACTTTCAGTTGACTAACTATTAGAATGTTTGCCTTGGCAACTAACTTAAAACAAGTGCAAGTACTAAAATTACTAAAACTGAAATAAAAATTAAATTAAAAGTTAAATAGAAATATATTTTAAAAAACGAGTAAAAATGACTAAAAACTCAAATGAAAACTCAAAAAAAAGTATAAAAACAAAAGCTAATTCTAAATATTAATAAATGCTAGAATAGTACATAAATAATACTAAAATATCCCTGTTTGGAACACAAATCAATAAATTCCTTTAATATTAGTAATATTTACTCTGACAAATTTCGGTTTGATTACAATTGTCCAAATCATGGTCCAAGTCAAACTCAAATTTGCCGTCAGTCTGGTAACTGGTTCGATTCTATATGATTATTTAAGATTCACAATAATTTTACAACTGAAATTAGGTGAAGAACTGTATTATGGATGAACACATAATACACTCAGAATTATTATAGTCATTATAAATATAATAATCGACACCTTTAATAGTTACTGTTAGGCGTTATGATCCATCTACGCATTTTTTACATCCCCTATGATCACATGCACATTTGAGTGAGTATTAACCAAGCATAAATTTGGATATGCAAGCAGGAGTAGGTGTTAATTGAAAAGTTCAGAAGACAAAAAAAACAAAAACAACAACCATATTCCTGAGGACTAAATTTGACCAAAAAACACATTTAAGCAAGTAACTAATTTCAATGAATTGCACATGTTTGGGGAAATAATTAACTTTACGGTCCAGAACTCATTAGGGTCTTACTGAAATCAATACCAGCAGAATGGTAATTGGTGTTCCAATGAGTGCAAAGCCATTACTGAACAATGTGATGCTTTTTACTGTGGTACGGTTTTAATAAACTCACTCCACTGAATGACAGTGGCAACCATTACAACACAGCCAGTAAAAATCCTCTTTTTGTTTTAATGAACTACTAAAGAACATAAAACCAACAAACAAGTCGGAGGCGGAAAACAAGGACTCATAATTAGCCTGAATAGTCTTTGCAGACCAGCTCAAGTATGGCGGGGAGTGTCTCTTAACAATTCTCGAGTAATGACGAGCGTGCAAATAGAGCGTGTTAGAGTTAGATCCTAATCAAAAGCATTGTGCGGAGCTCAAAAGGGAAATACGTGTCAACTACTGGAACCAAGAGGCTCCAGTCTTCCTCTCTGCTCTGATCGTTCATGAGTCTCCAGTGCATTTCTCTGATAGAGTCTTTCCCTTTAGAGTTTGAGCGAGGCCATATGCGAGGTCAGAGCCTCCACAGACTGCCGAGCTTCAGAGTCACGCTGTGAGACACTTGTGCGCATCTAAGGATGACAGCTTGTCTCTTATCTTCGGTGCTGCTCTTGTGGCCCCTTTGCTCCATTACTTTATCATTCCATTTTTCCTGGCTCCTTCTCAAGAACATTTCTGAATAGCGGAGTTATCCAAATACTGCAACGTTAAGCAAAACTGCCACTTGAACTTTCCCTGGGTAAATAGGCAGATTAGAATCTAAATCCTTTGTTTCGGGAGCCACCCATGCTCCCCACAGTCTGAGACGTGACATCCCATTTTTTACTGCGCGAGCCTGCCGAAAACTCTTCTCAATGCTTTTCAAAAGCTCTACGGCTTTGGCAAAAGCAGCCTGACCCAAAATAGCTGACGTGAAGAAACAGCAGCCGAGCGCTGGTTTGGGACAAACTACAAGCAGGCCTTACGTTTGTCTGTATGCAAAGTGCAATACAGAAACAACACCTTATTCGGTGGCACTTGTCTAAAGGTCACCTTTTCAAACTAGTGCACAAATATCAAGCAAGCATTTGTGACAGTCAGCAATGAGGGCCGCCCCACCTCCTGGAACAATCATGCCCTCTCCCACTGGGAATAGTGGTACCACAGAGCAGTTGGTATTAGCAGGTGGCAAGCGACTGGCCCAGGTCAAGAATTTTGTTCTGAAACAGCTGTCCAACCCATTGGAAGCTGCTGGCTTTCTCCATCCTAATGTGATCTATTTGAAAATACCATTTAAGTGAATACTATTGGTTCAGTTCAAACTATTGTGAATGTTACGGAAAATTACCCCAAAAATTAAAGTCAACACAAAAGATGTTTTGTTTTTTTTGGCTCCGTGGAAGTCATTAGTCACCCAAACTGTTTGGTTTCCAACATGGTTAAAAATATCATTTTTTGTGTTACAAAAAAAAAAAAAAAAAAAACACTTCACACAGGCTTTGAATGAGATGAAGGTGAGTATTTTTTCCTCATGAATTTTCCCTTTTAGTCATTGTAAAGCTTTTGAATGATAGTACTAACCAAACACTTACCAAATGCAGAATGCAAAATTTTACCTACAAAATGGCAGCACTTACAATACTTCATATCTACTTCACTTTTATTGCTATTTTCAAATTATTAGCATTCTCAGACAGTCTTTGAGCTAAAAAAGAAAAGAAAAAGAATGTTGTTGAAGGCTGGGCAGCACAGCAATATAAACCAAGTGATGGTGAAAAAAAAATTAACAATAGAGATTCTGCTCTACCATTTTAATAGCAGAATTACATTTAAAAACACCAGTGTTCAGTGCGGACAGCTTCGTTAATTATAAATGGGACAATTCATTATTTTTTTTAAAAATTGTTATTTAAAATTTGGTGCAATAATTCAAATTGTGCGGTTGCAGGTGTGTACATGTTAGCTATTTTACAACAGCTTTGAATGTGTTTTTTTTTTTTTTTTTTTTTACTGATGCCAAACTCATAATTAATGTAACAAACATTACATAAAAAATATTTTTTTCATCTCTTCTTTACCAAAATGTTCAGAATCTAAATAAATATATTTATTCTGTACTATTCTAAAAAAAAGAAAGAAAAAAAAAGATCAAATGGTTGTATAATATATAAAAAATTCCTTCACAAATTTTGATATTTATTTAAACCGCTAAATTACTCAAAGCAGCTGTAGCGTGATTTGTACTGTTAATATTAAATAACTCCGTTTTGGTCATGCCACTTCAAAAAGTCCACTTGCCACTTTTTGTAATTATATATACACACACACACATATATATATATATATATATATATATATATACATACATATAAATAATGATACATACACCACTCCAGTGACAAAAGAAAGAGAAAGAGGGAAGAAGAACTCAAACAGCTCATGAAGCAACAGAACCGCAGAACAGATTCTGCACTCCTCTATAGGGCTCACTGCATTTTATACTTTGTATTTCACTCCTGAAGGGGAGAGCGAGAGACTTTGTGTGTCTATGAATCTGAGAGGAGTGCAGCTCTAAGAGCTGACACCGCAACACTGCTCTTGGCACGGTAAAAGACTCCTGGATGCTTCAAGGTTGCCCTCTGATTCAGTGGCACTAGGTTATGAAGTAGCTTGTTTCAGTGAGTTGGAGTTGACACTAAAGGGGGAGGAGTGAATGTGAGCGCCTGGACCAGATCCCTTGTGTATGCGTCTTCTAACCGGAATGGCAGAGCCAGTGACTGATTTAACCATTTTCTAACTCAGACACGCAATCAGTTTGAGAGTGCAGCTTATTTGACTTAGATAACACCACTGACAGCTAAAAACTAATACCAATACCCAATGGCTGCTAAAATGAAACTTTTTTTTGTTGTTGAAAAATTGCTCAATACAAACAGTTATACAGAAACACCATTGCTCATGCTCCCTAACTTTTGTGGATTTATTTGAGTGACTATATATATATATATATATATATACAGACTTTTTTTCACTTCCATTCAAATGTTTGGAAAGCAAAGTCTTTTTTTTTTTTTTAAGAAATTGATACTTTTATTTAGCAATGACACATTAAATTGATCAAAAGTGACAGTAAAGACATTGATAGCATTACAAAAGGTTTAAAGGTTTCTATAAAAAATATTAGGCAGAACAACTGCTTTCAACATTGATAATAATAATAATAAAGTCAACATATTAAAAAAAATAAGGATCATGTGACACTAAAAACCGAAACTTTTGAACAGTATATAATTTATTATATAATATATTACAGGGCTCCAGACTAACTTTTTTTACTAGGAGCGCTGGAGCCCCTGACTGAAAATTTTAGGAGCGCAAGCAGAAAATTTAGGGGCACACCTTAAATCAGCTTGCAATGCAATTATTCAGATTTTCCCCTGCAATACTGACAAATTATTTAATTATAAATAGACTTAACGTACAGATATTACAGTATGCAGTTTTATTTTAAGTTCACAGGCTCCAGACTAACATCTGAGGGCAGCAGCACCGAGTTCTACAAAAACATATCTGGTAGCACTGGGGCTGACAATAAAGCACTAAGCTTAATTTAGGGTGTAGATGAAGTTAACTTTAATTATTATCATTCATAATGTCTTAATATTAATTAAAGGGTAACTAAACCCCTGGTCAGAGCCTGACTCCACCCACTGGCAATATTTGAAAAATGCTGGAAAAGTAGGCAGAGCCCAGTGGAGAGGGGGCGTGCATCTGTGACATATCTCTCTGCAGGCAAGGGCGTGGTTAGCTGGTACCCTCTGATGTCAGAGGGTACCACAACTTCCAATAGGAAAATTCAACTGCAGTAGCCACTGTTCAACCTGAAGAGGGCAGCACTCAGACGTTTTTACACCATATTTTGTAAAATTAAAACACTTTAAACACAAATGTCAAAAAAATTACTTGAATCAATGAACAGCACTAATAAAGCCCCATTCTTACAGACCATTAACTAAAAAAAGTTGGTTTAGGGTTTAGTTACCCTTTAAAAAGCAAACCGAGTGAAAAAATGTTTTATATTTAGGGAGTGAAAATAGCCAATAAGCATCCTACTGTCATCCTACTGTAATTTATTTATTTTATTATTTTTAAATAAGTGTTTAAATAAGAGTTTAAATAAGACAATTTTTGAAGGATGAACAAAAAATGTGTTGGTCATCACATAAAAAATAACATTTATGTATGATAGTTTTGAAGTGCTGGAAAAAGATGAGTAGTAACGTTACTTGTAAGCGTTTGACTATTTCTGTCACATTATGGTTACAGTTACTACATTAAATCCATGATGAATGTTGCTGATTCAACATAAGTGTTTCTCCTGGTTTTCACGTCAGCGCTGTTTGATCTGATATCTATGGTTTAGAACAGAGAACTCTGCGCCGAATCGGAATGTTTCTCACTGGATCTCGCAGCTATGATGTTATTAATTTCGAGGCGAATTCAATGGATTTCTTCACTGGATCTCCTAGTAACAGTGTCGCGTGATCGAGATCGGCCCGCGACTGGCAAGTTCGGAGCGCTCTACTGTCTATGGGAGCGCTGCGCTGTCTATTATTGGTCCGAACTAATAAACAGTCCGTGAAGCATAAAGGAGTAGCGCATTTTCGTTCCGCTTTCATTTTGTTTGGATTCGCTGCTCGGCGACGTTGTGGTCGCGCCAGCGCGACCTAAATAAATATTTGGTCGCACCGGCAGGAAAAATGGTCGCAAAATGCGACCAATTGGTCGCAGTCTGGAGCCCTGTATTATATTTTGTACAAAGAGAATGAAGCCAGTTTTGAGCACCATTGCGATTTCTAGCATTCTTTTTACATTGTTAACTTTGTTCACTACTAATATATAATTAAGTAATCTTAAAGGTGCTCTAAGCGATGCCACGCGTTTTTTTAGGCCAAAACATTTTTTGTCACATACAGCAAACATCTCCTCACTATCCGCTAGCTGCCTGTCCCCTGAACACACTGTAAAAAAACGCGGTCTCTGTAGACACCACAGGCTCCACAAACGGCAACAAAAACAAACTGGCCCAGCCTGGACCACGAAACACAACAAACAGTGCTCCAGCCAATCACAGACAAGAAGTATTTGAGGGTGGGGTTTGGGGGGTTAGTGCGCGTACACATGAAGGGGGTGTGGAGGAGAGAGAAGCATGAAGAGGGAAGTTTGAATTATGGCCGACACACGACCAAAGAGACGACGTTCCGATGAACAAATTGCAAAGAAGAGGGACAAGGATAAGGAACGCACGAAGTACCGAATTTACATCGGAAAAACCTTTTGAAGGTGGCGAGAACTCCGGCGGCACAAGGGCTTCCGATCCGACATTCAGTTGCTCTGTTTTTGCAGAACAGGTAAATCCATCTTTCTTTCTAAACTGACGTTCATGTTCGCCAAACCAACACAAGAATGTAATTAGCTAGAACTATGCAGTCAGTGTTAACTTTGGTGAATACAACATATAACGTTATGTTTCTAGCAGCTAGCGATCAATCTCTATTGTAAATGATCAAGCAAATTCACAGTAACGTAGGGCGACAATTTGTGTGAATGGTTATTTTCATCCACTGTTTGTTATGAATTTGAATGTTCATTTATAGGCTATTGACAACTTTGACTAAATTTTATGTTGTTTATGCTCACTGGGAAACGCGAAGCTAACGTTATCTATTATTGCGTCCTTGTATGGGAGCTATAGTAACCTCAGGTGGCGAAACGATTTTGAGATAATGTTTCTCTTTTTCTGCATTCTGTTCTGCAATATATAAAACCCTTTATCTAACTTGGGCGACATTACACATTGAATGAAGTATCAGTAAAACTTAACTTTGTTTGTGACTACTTTGACTTTCCTTTATGCCAGAAGGGAGGGGAGGAGGGAGGAGATGGGATGAGGAGGAGGGAGGGTCTAGCTAGCCTCCGTTTTGTTTGACAACAATTCGAATGTCAACAAGAAGTTTCGACTCCCGGGATCGCTTAGAGCACCTTTAATTTCCCTTTGATTTTGAGGTGAAATTTTCCCCAGGAATTTCTTCATGAGATTCACCCTTTTAAAATCCACTGCAGTGGTCAAAGATCCACTGGGAGATTCATCGAGATGGAGCATATGCTGTACATATGGGAGAACCCAATGCATGCTTTACTGAGTGTACATATATATCCTTTGTTTGCCACCTCTTAAACCACTCATTGCTGTGTGCTAAGATGAAAGGACGAACAGGCACATGCTCTTTAGATGTAATTAACTAATGTGTCCTCACCAGATGGAATCTGAGAAGCAAGCAGGTAAGTAAGTAGGTAGTCATTCAATTGATGCTTTTATCCAAAGTGACTTACTTATTTCAAGGACATTCCCTCCAGACATTAAGTGTGTTGCTCAAGGGCACAACAGTGACTGTTGTTCCGCAGGGGGCTCAAACCAGCAACCTTTTGATTTACTCTGAAAATCCTGAACCTTTGGCACTACGCCTCACCACATAAAACTAAATAGACAGACTGGACTTCAAATTCGGCATGAAATAAATAAAAAATACTGTATCTATTTTCTAAATTCGAACAATTTATCCATGCATATTGTTTTTTTACCTCGTAATTTTGAATCAATCAAAATGTTATAACTCAATCTTCTGGTGAAACGACAGACTTCTCTCTGGTGACGTATGCCGGACTTCTCCAATGAGTTAATGCGCTTTCTTACAATAAACTGCAAGCTCACATTCAGATCTACCTTGATAGAGCCATGTCCAAACCATACATTTTTTTGAACATGACAATACAGCAGAAAGGATGTTTTTTCATTGTGACTTTATATCGTCATTATATTGCCTTTATAATGCTTGCGCTTTGCCGCATTTTCAACCATTTTATTACATTTACATTTATTCGTTTAGCAGACGCTTTTATCCAAAGCGACTTACAAATGAGAACAATAGAAGAAGTTAAACTAACAATAGGACAACAATATGCAAGTGCTATGACCCTTCCCAGTTTAATCTAACGCAGTACATGTACTTTTTTTTAAATAGATAAAGAATAGAAGATAAAGTGTTAGTATTAATGGATCAAGTGTTGCCAAAAAAGATGTGTCTTCAGCCGTTTCTTGAAAATGGCCACGGACTCGGCGGCTCTGGTAGAGTTGGGCAGATCATTCCACCAGCATGGAACAGACCAGGTAAAGGTCAGAGAAAGATTTTGTGCCTCTTTGAGATGGCACCACAAGACGGCATTCACTTGCAGAGCGCAAGTTTCTGGATGGCACATAAGTCTGAAGTAATGAGTTTAGGTAAAAGGGAGCAGAGCCAGTGGTTGTTCTGAATTTGGTTAAATTAAATGACGTTTAAATGACTATATTAAATTCATGTATACACACAAGATATTTAAATAGAGAATTTGTACATTGAGACCATATGACCAGTCAAATGTTTTTAATTCTTTTTTTTAAAAACCTGATTTATTTATGGTAATTTAATTTCCAATTACACCTAAATTATGTGCACAAAATCTTAAAATCTCATAAAACTTCAATGTATTCACGCAGAACAGGCTTCTATAGAACTACCTGTGAGGCTTCTGCAAATCAACAGAACACCAGCAAAAAAAAAAGCAGCAAATAAATAATTAAAGAAATAAATCAATGAGTAATTGAAAATTAGTGGTGACACATTGATCCAGCTGGTGTTAAGTGGGTCTGTCTGAATGAGACGGCCACCACTAAAAGACGGTTTAAAGCGTAATTGATTTTTGTTTCCAACGAGTCAGAGTCACAATGAGCTAATAATGTGGGATGATGAAGATCACTCGACTTTCTGTGTTTACTCTCCTCAAGCTGACTTGACAATGCAATCTAGTGTGCGGAAAACACGACGAGCGTATGCCATGACAAGTTTCACAACAAACTTGAGAGGAATGGAAATATTGCCTGTACTTTTATTCGTATCTATCTGAAAAATAACTACCTAAAATGTCAGTGTTCTAATTCATCCTAATA
The DNA here is from genome assembly GCF_965113295.1 of Leuciscus leuciscus. Lineage (NCBI taxonomy): Eukaryota > Metazoa > Chordata > Actinopteri > Cypriniformes > Leuciscidae > Leuciscus > Leuciscus leuciscus. Next base: position 7,419,437 of record NC_138736.1, read on the forward strand.
ATAAACCAGTGGTTTGGACTCTCTAATGTAAATGTAACTAATAATTCTGATAATTATCAGTAACTCAGCTGGATGACATTTGCATGAGTTGGATGGCATTCTTTTGCATATTCTTCTCATGCGGATTATACATCCTATTACTCGGAATTTATACACATTTCTAAATGTAAAACCTTTACATTTGCAAAAGTGAGTGCACCTTTAAGTTATTTTGTCTAGGTTAGATCAGGCTCTGCATTGCAAAAGGAGGAACTGAATATTGAAATATATTCTAAAATTAATTTTTCAAAACTTTGTGCAAACATTTGAGATCAATATTTGTTTTTGGTGGCAGAATGTGGGATTTCACCTTCATGCACGGTCACGCCACAGTTGTCACACTGGATGATCTCATCCGCATCTTCGCTGTTGTCTCCCAGACACACGCAGCAGATAAGGATGTGCTCCATCCGCTGGGAGCTCCAGGTCTGGGGCCGCTCCAACAGAGAGTCCTGAGGAAGCAACGGATAACTTAGCAATCCAACTCAAGTTAGGGATGTTACAACTGATAGGACGAGTCCTCTACCAAAGTCCAAATATCTTCCTCTGAAAACAGTTCTCGGATCAGCGTGGAAAAAAAACCTGAGACAAGCCACTCAAAAGCTTCTGCACTAATTCCACCTCTGAGATTGGAAGATTAGCCAATCCTATAAACTGAAGTTCTCAGATAAGCCCATTCACAAGGATTGCTCTTTTGTATCAACAATCTGATGCTATGTGAGCCAATGACTGGATTATTTGATTGCTTTGCTAAATGCACAATAATACAATTGCATCTGAGAATTCAAGCTGGTTCCTTTTCATACAACTAAACTTTTGGACAATTTTAAACAAGTGGATAGATCAACTGTTTGATGGCACTAAATGTGAAAAATAGGGCACGCATATTGCCAGTTTTCAGTAAATGATGGAGACAGATGGCTAGTTTATTTATAAATCAAATCTGAACAGTACTTTGTAAAGCTATTTGCATTAAAGAGTTAGTTCACCCAAAAAAAATAATAAAAAATAAATGACACACCCTCATGTCGTTCCAAATCCCTATGACTCCCGACACAAGGGTGAATAAATGATGACAGAATTTTCATTTTTGGGTGAACTATCCCTTTTATTGTAAGGTGGAATATAACTGAATCTCAACAACTAACATGAAGTATCATCTACAGTCTTAGGTAAATATATTTGAACAAACATGAATGAGAATATCCTTGGAAGATTGCAGCAAAACCATCTTTGATAAATACATACGATAAACTCCATAAAGTATGGAGAAAATAATATTGAGCATTCTGAAGAATGTAGAATTCATGGTTTTTAGTATTAACAAAGTAAATAAGGCGTTGCTCTATCTGATAATTACAAGTTACTTATTTAATGTAAAGAATAACATATTTTAAAAGAAGTCTTTAATGCTCACCAAGGCTCCATTTATTTGATCATAAACAGTAATATTGTGAAACATTATTACAATTTAACATATCTTATTTCTATTTAAAAATGTAAAAAAAAAATAAGATAGCTAATTGACTCCTGTGATGCATCATTACACCAGTCTTCAGTGTCACATGATCCTTCAGAAATCCTTCTAATATGCTGATTTGCTGCTCAAACATTTCTTATAATTACCAATCTTGAAAACAGTTGTGCTGCTTAATATATTTTATAAAGCTGTGATCCCGTGATGCAGTTTTTTTTTTTATGATTTTTTTATGAACAAAGTTGAAATGGAAATCTTCCGTAACATTATAAATGTCTTTACTGTCACTTTTGATACATTTAAAGTATCCTTTCTGAATATAAGTATTATTATTGAATCTTATTGACCCCAAACTTTTGAACAGTAGTGCAATATCAGCGGAGATTTTACCTCATTGCCCTTCCCATGGGATGTGCTGTGGCTGTCATTGGTCTCCTCCTCGTCAAACGCCCCAGTGTTCTTGCCTGCTTTTCTCTTTGGTTTCTTCCCTTCTTCCTCACTATCACTGCTACTAGTCTCGTTTTCATCATCCTCATTGTCCTCTTCATCACTACCACCATCATCATCCTCTTCATCACTCCCTTCTTTCTCCTTCCCAGATGATGCCTTGCCTTTCTTTTTTCCTTGTGTGGGCCTCCAGTCATTGTCATCCTCACTGTCATAATCATCCATTTCGTTTAGCTCTTCCATCGTAGTGAAGTCCAGCATGGGCCGGTTTCGTCGTAGGTTCCATTTTTTCGGCTCTCCTGGGGCCTCCTCGGCGGTACCACTACCATTTGGTTCTGTATCTGAAGATTTTTCCCCTTTCCTGCGATTCTTGGAGGTTCCCTCTGTTTCTTTGCTGCTGGTCTCCTCAGAGAAAGACTGTTCCTTGGCTTTTTCCTCTTCTTCAGTGTCTTCATTCAAATCTTTGGTCTCTTCGTCATCTATGCCCTCTTCATCAGCTGAGCCAACAGCGTCAGAGTCGCTCTCAGAGCCCGCAGCGCTGTCATTTGAACCCTCCTCATCACTCCCGTTGCCAGTGCCCTCTGAACCTGGGACACAAGAGAAATGAACTTAGCAGTGTTTTGTGCAGGACACAACATACTTCAGATGTGATGCAAAAAATACTCTGCTGACAGCAAGCTTCTGCTTCATGTACAATGGATCAACAATTTATAAATATTTCAAATGACAAAAACATACATAATATAACTCAATATACAACTAAAATTGTTTTGTTTTTTTTACAGATTCTTACCTTTTTAAGATTAAATGCATGGATCACAAAATATATTTGTACATAGTTAACTGTTACAATTTTGTGTGGTTGGGTTATATATATATATATATATATATATATATATATATATATATATATATATATATATATATAAAACTTTCAGTTCTTATTTATCACAACGGGATTTCAATATACATTTCCTATTGTATTTGTTTCCCATTACCTTGCTGCATGTTAAATCGTAAATACCAAAATAATACTAAAAACTGTTATTAAATCTGAGTGAACATTCAACAAACATTAAAAAACTCATCCTTTCATGTAACATTAACACCATGCATTTACCATGTATTGAAAACCACCATGAACTATAAATGTGAAGTTGGTAATTAATGCATTTGTATAGTTTTTATACAGCATATGGCAATGATATATTGTCCAAACAGATTCATGTGATTAATCTGACTAGAAATTTCATGCAGCAAAACTTCAAGACCCAAAGGGGTCAAAGTGTTAGAATTTCATTATCAGCTTGCAGATATTTCTGCACTTTGGTTGACAGCAGCTTGATGGGATAGCTTTTGCGTTAACCTCCAGTCTGTCATGGTGATATGGAGCCATTGCTTATGTGACTCCAGTGTTAGTAATGCATTACAGGAGGTCTAATCTACAGGCAGAGGGAAAAAACAGTGACACACGTGGTGATGAAGGTCTCATCTCCACCTCAGCAGCTGTTTTCATGACAGGTGAGAAAACCCAAGCAGGGGCCCAAGTCTAAAATAGTTGTGCGCAGCAGTATAAATAAATACATGCAACTATCAGTTATGATTTGATGTAACTATCAGTTATGATGTGACTATTTTAACTGTATGAGACTTGCCATCATTACATGTCATTATTTTACAGATCTAACTGATCCACAATCCCACTTTTTCACATTTGTATTATACCTAACATAACACATAGCTACATCAATGTGACAAGTTGTTGAGACTTATTTACCTGATGCATCTCCAACTTGAAAATCACTGTCATCTGAGCTGTCATAGTCCAGAGCATCCAGCAGAGAGTCCGCCAAAGGCTTCACCTGCCGTCGCTTCGACCCCCGATCCACTAGTTAAAAGGAGATTTCAATAAAAAAAAAATTTTTTTACTTCATAAAATTATTTTTCAATCATTGTTAAAACACAAACTACACAATGTTAATTGAAATAAAAGATTGTGTGTGTGTGTGTGTGTGTGTGTGTGTGTGTGTGTGTGTGTGTGTGTGTGTGTGTGTGTGTGTGTGTGTGTGTGTGTGTGTGTGTGTGTGTGTGTGTGTGTGTGTGTGTGTGTGTGTGTGTGTGTGTGAGAGAGATTAAAAACAAAACTGAAAAACGTAGAAATCAAATTAGAAATCACTAACTGAAATAAATGTTTAAGAATTAAACTTACTAAAACTGAAATAAAAAGCTAAATAGCAGTATTTAAAAAAAAAATAGTAATACAAACTAAAGAAAGAAAGTAAAACAAACTAAAGACTGAAGAAATAAAAATAAAAATAATTTAAATGATTAATAAATAGTAAGCAAATAATACTAAAGAAACAATTAAATACATTTACTATAAAAACACTAAAACAATTACAACTAATTGTAAAGAAAGACTTGCAGAATGAGCTGAAACTGTCATTTTTGCACCAAAACTGGATGGATGGACAGTCATACAGCTAGACTAGACAGACAGACGGTCATACAGCTAGCCTAGACAGACAGACAGACGGTCATACAGCTAGACTAGACAGACAGACAGTCATACAGCTAGACTAGACAGACAGACAAACAGACAGACAGACAGATAGAGATAACGTTAGATAGATAGATAGATAGATAGATAGATAGATAGATAGATAGATAGATATACACTGACATACACAACAAATTATAAACATATATGAGTTTGCATACAGACAGACAGACAGACAGACAGATAGATAGATAGATAGATAGATAGATAGATAGATAGATAGATAGATAGATAGATAGATAGATAGATAGATTTACACTGACATACACAACAAATTATAAACATATATGAATTTGCGTGATACCTTCCTACCATGTAAACATTATCTACACATTTGTGGTCTCTGACTTTAAATGTTTTTCCACGTTGTTTAAACGAACTACTAATAACGACAGACAGTGTCTGTGTCTCAAAATCCCGTGAACTACAGTTCAGTTCACTCACACTAAACATGCAGCACAGGGACAGGGTCTATGACGCCTTAAGATGCTGTCACGGCAGCTCACAGAGAAACAGTCGGTTTAGTTTTCTAAGCTGAATAAAGAAGCTAGTTTCCTGGAGAGACGAGGACGCACAGTGCTTTATAATCTAACATAAGGTGAACAATGCGTAGAACTGCTGATATGTCATAAGTGATGCTATGTGTTTGTAAAGCTGAATGATAGAGAGAGCAACTTCACATCAGTTAGCAAGCAAGCTAACCAGCAGTAGCTTCACGCTATCTATTAACGCTTGTTTCTCTTATTTCACACCACAAGTCGTAAATTCTGATTGTGATTATGTTGTGCTATTTTTTCTCTTTCAAAATGTATAATGTAACAGCGAGGATTACTCACTTTATGGAATTTTCGCGTTTGGATAGCTTGGACAAAGGTACAACGAACGCCTCTTCAGCTCATGTTATGCGTAGTACGTCTCCGATATTGCGTATCACGTGTACACATTGTGCTGACGTTCAGCTCACAAAGTGGGAGTTGGAAACCATAGCAACCCGCCGCACACACCAGAGAAAAACTTGCCATTGACTTTGCTTGTTCACCAAATGCTCCACAATCACGTTGATTAAATGTTTATTAAGCTGTCATTTAATAAAGTTTTTATTTATTTGTATTACTGTTTATTTTATTATTTGGAAATTTGGAAATGTGTTCCAACATACTAAAAAAAAAAACAATATAACTGAACACCACTATAATTATATGAAACATTTATTAAAATGGACATTGTGTAGCCCCGCCCCTTTTCAACGCCTGTCTTCCGGTTTGTATGTCCACAGCAGGAAGATCTTATGGATTTATTAATGAACCGCTCATTTTAAAAACGTATTTGTCTGCTGACATTTATTATGACATCCGCTTCAAACATTACAATGTCCATGATAACTTTTGTTAACTCTAAAATAAGAAAATCCACTTCATCAAAAAAAAAAAAAGGCAAGTTCAAACCCTATGGTTCAAACACAAAATTCTAAAGATGGCTGCACGCTTGTTTCTGTGACACATAAGGTCTATAAATGTTAACTTTAAATAGCATGTCAAGACTACCTCTTACATCTAAAAATCCTAACTTCTATGACATTGAATGAGTGATGAAACCGTAAGTGATTCTGAAGTATGCAACATGTCTGAGGCCACCGGGACTGAGAGCCATCAGGTTTGAAAAGTTGAAATGTGAAGTGAGCAGCTTTTTAGGTTAAATTCAAGACTCAGTTAGGTCTATGTGTAATGATTATTGTTAGTACTGTAAGTTTCAGACCTGTCAAACAAATGCGAGTCAATGCAATCATGGTGGTTATACTGTATCAAAGACTAAGACGGACTTAGGATGTTCACATTTGCATTCATTCTTCATTCTCCATTCAGTCCATTCCTCATCAGTGGTTGAGAAACAAGTTGATCATTGAATTCAGTTGCATCTAAGTCTTTATTCTCAAATTATTTTTTCACCTAAAAAGTTTCTAGAAGAAAAATTTAACAAAATTTAACTAAACATCAGTGGAATCACTAAAAATACACATTTCTAAGGTTAAAACAAATATTAAAACAATCACACATTTGCAGGATAACAAGAACATGTTATGACTCTGGAAATGACAGTTTTTGGCTTGTTTTGAGAGCGAGGCTTGTTTCTGTCGTCCTCTGTTGACTTTGCCAGTTTAGCAAACAGGGGACGATTAAAATAAATGAGCCTAGATTGATCCTGATACTCAGCGAGGGGAAGACTGATGGGAAAAGGCACGCGCAAGGGATGATTACGACTGTCCTTGCCCGATGACAAATGGCACTGTATTGAGCTGGAAAGCCACCGTTTTTTATCCCTTGGCATCAAAACATTTTTCGAATATCATCATAAGCATCATCGTCATCATCAGTGTCACCATTCTATTGCCAGCGTTTTCCATTGTAGATGCCATGATAATGCCAATGAATGAATTGAATGCTTCGTGACTATGATTGCACAGCTACACATTTCTGTCAGTGATAGACCTTATTCACAGCAGCGCCATCTTTGATTTTGAATGTGAATGAAAGCGAGGCTGTGAGGGATAGACATGCGTCTCTTCAATTTGTTCTACTGTTATTTAATGTGTTTTTGGTTTTTGTTCTGCTGACGAAACACTGCAACAATATCTTTCCAATAAATTTCAGTAGACAAAAAAACTCCCAACAATATAAGCTGTGGAAAATTATAAGTGATGGGAGCTTTTGTAGCGGATGCCATTGAAAACACTTGTAAGTCCATCCCTCACAGCCTCGCTTTCATTGCTGTCATGGCGCTGCTCTGAATAAGGTCTATTCTTTCTTCTTCTTTGTTTCCCTTCAAATTTGAAATGCCTTTTGTGGGCTCTATTGTCATTATTCTGCATCTAATATATGAATCGTGCAGTTCACACATTTTAGTATATTGCAGAATGAATGTATTGTTGGTTGCATTTACAGTATTTAAAAAAAAAAAATACTTTTATTAAGGATGCATTAAACTGATCAAAAATGACAGTAAAGACATTTATAATGTTAGAAAAGTTTCTATTTCAATAAATGCTGTTCTTTTGAACTTACTATTCATCAAAGAATCTTAGACAAAACACAATATTTGGCAACACACCTATTTTCAACATTGACAGTAATAATAAATGTTTCTTGAGCAGCAAATAAGCATATTATAAAGATTTCTAAAGGATGATATGACACTGAGGACTGGAGTAATGGCTGTTTTACTATCACAGGAATTAATGACATTTTAAAATAGAATTTTTTTTGTATTATTCAAATAGTATCTCACAATATAAACTGAATTCCAGTCTGGGACCTTAAAACTTGAGAAATGGTAAAGTTCAGATGGACTTTTAAATATCAGATTACAAATAATGAATTCAAATATGAGGCACATTTATCATAAAAGACACTTCCATCGTTGTGTTAAGTTTCTATCAGCGCTATTCAGTATCTAATACAGTGATGGAATCAGTGATGGACCGAGGGGCTGTAAATGAAGAAACCCACAGAGGAGCCACATGGAGATCTTGAGAAACTGTTCTGCTGCAGATATCTGTCAGCTTGATGAGGCAAAAGACAGAAGCAATTACATTAAGAACAAGAATAACACAAGGTTTAGGAAATAAAAACATTACTATAAAGACGTGCTGTGCCAGGCCAGCTTTAAAACCTCATTTGAAGAGAAGTAATTGCAATGGCTATTATTTATGAACCTTAAAGAAGTATGTTACGGAATGCTTGCATTGATCGACTACCTCCGCCAGTTTAATGTTTTGCATTTAAATTGAAATATTTATCCATTCATATGGTGTAAATCATACTACGTTGGCCACCGTTTATCTTGGCTGAGGTGCCCATTGCTTTTCCTCGCAGGCTCTTTCACTGGAGCGTGTGGCTGAAATTGAGTGAATTTGATTACAAACACATTGCCCCTGTGTGGAGATGTTATCTCGGTGTTATCTTAATGTCACCCTCCGCGTGCAGGGCTGCGCTAATTTAATCGTCATTTTAGATATGATTATTTACTCCTTAGGAAAGAGACAATCTATACCGATGCACAATCCTTTATTCAATTGGAAACCGAAATGCTTGAAATTAATTGGCAGAGAAGTTAAGAAATATTCTTATGAAAGCTCCCGAAATGATTAGCATGGGGCTCATCCAAGCAAAACACAGCCATTAAAGGAATAGATCACCCGAAAATGAAAATTCTGTCATCACCCTTTGTTTCTCACACAGAGCTACCGTGTGTTCAGAAGACTTGAAAGCATGAGTAATAAGGAACTTGGAGACTATATGAATAAAAAAAAATAAAAAAAAACAGAAAAGCATGCTATTTGTATAATAGTCTACTCAGAAGTGAGTAAAATGGTATAGCATTGCTTCAACCATTACGCAGGGCAATCGTTGAACCTAATGACTCCCATGCGGTGATGCTAATTTTCAGGCCTCCTTTAACACCTCCTGCTAATTTGCAGTCAGCGTAATGTGTTTCTTTTTTGCAATTTCTTTTTAGCAGTTACTTCAAAGTTAAACTCTTTTTTTATGTGGGTTCAGTTGTTGTCCAGAAAGAACAGAGTGAAACATTCTTTGAGACATAGCATAATATTTGACTCGCAGGGCATGCTAGTTTTGATGAGGTTAATAGCATAGGTCTCGCTGCTCATGCACAGATGAAAGGATGACCACACGTCCATGTAACATATTTTGTCCCGAGCCTCGGGGTACTTCTCTTTAACATGCATTCTCATAAGTCTGCCAAACACTTCCACATGAAGAGATATTCAGCTTTAATCAACTGCCTCTCCTGCCTATTTCACTCTGGTATTCTTTGAATTAGATACACTGTGTTTCCTCTTTGAAGTTAAATTTGAATTTCATTTTTGTATCCACATTGATCATTTCCGTTTTTTTTATTTCTTCTTTAAATATAAAAACTCACGTCCTCATGGAAGTTTTGATTGAATTTGAGAATTTGTATGCAATGTTGGGTGTCTCTTGATGAAATAGAAGAAAACATCTGGACGTTCTTACCTTTTCTTGACTATGTCTAGACCCTGATCCCATTTTATCTTGACCAGCTGTATCCCGGGATCATGTTGCGCTTGGTTGTCCTCACTCCATGCCTGGATCGTAAAAAAAATAACAACATAAACCAAAAAGGCTTTACTTTTCCACATTATTCCATTAAATTCCATCAGAATCATTCCCTCATTATCTCTTAGACAGGAGTTCCCAAATAAAGTGAACGTATAGCTGAGTTCCCAAATGCATGTTAAACTCATAACAAAAAAATAAAGAAAGAAGTTAGATGGGAGGAAAAATCATAATTTAATGTTTTTGTGTTCCCTCACAAAAGTTTTGCATTCCCCGGATAAACTTTTAAAACTTTCGAAATGTTTGCGTTTCCCCAAGAAACTTTTGAGTTCTTTGAGAGTGACGTTTGCGAGAGAGCGCATTGTATTGAAATATATGTTTTCTCCCATCGCATATTTTGGTTCAACTGTATTTGGATGGTCCCTTTAACACATTCTGTTGTCTATAAGTAACATCGCACCTACATGTCTACTAACTCTCTCATTAGAGTGTTAGTAGAGAATCAGTAGACTGGTAGGGCTGGGTTTAGAATAAGTTGACATGTAGTTGCAAAGTTGCTTATAGTCAGTAGAATGTCTGTTGAGGGAGCATCACAATAAAGAGTATTAAGATATTAAACGGACAGTCTACTAATACTGTAATGACAGTTAGTTGACGTGTAGTTGCAATGTTACTTATAGTCAACAGAATGTTCAAAGGGGACCATCAAAATAAAGTGTTACCCACATTTTTTCCACCACCGTGTCCCTTTAGGGTCTCCATGTACACACAACACTTGCAGAGACCACTTGTGAGAAGCAGCACACTCGGTTTACTGTGAACCGAGCTGCAATATTAAAAATTACTTCACTCTGAAACATGTACAATGTTTTGATATAGTATATAGCATTTTCAGTTTTATTTAGATTAATTGTGAAGATGAGTTATTTTAATGTTACATCAACTCCCGTTTAGAAAACCCTGCTCTAAGACAGAAGGCCATTAAAAGCATCCTGCGTCCTCCCATGTAGTCTTCAACCTTCCCACTTTGTATGCTTCGATGTTTCAATCACATTCACCCAACGCGGCCACTTGGATGATCAACAGAAAGACTGGAAAGCATATGTCTGACAACTTTCAATTTCCCTTAAAAATGCGTGACTATTTATAAAAGTTCTGGCCACTCTCTCCTTGGTGCAGTAGACAGAGCTTCCATTTCCCTGATGGATTGGCTGTCATATTCCGACAGTGCAGTGCTTCTTTTAGTTTATAGACGTCTCTGTGCTCCTGACGCCACAGTGTGCGCTGTCGTTTTTCTCCCTTATCATCCTGCTGCTTTGCTCGGCTCCTAGACATAAACACAAACAAGCAACTAGGGAGGAATATTATTACATATTTATTCCAGCTCTGAAACTTTCTCCTTAATGCAAGTCACTAAGCAGCACAAATGGAATTACTATTCCCTAATTATGTCTCCTTTAATTCAGCTTTGTTTTGTTGGATAGTTCAGAAGAAATTAAAACAACCAGACATGCTTTATTTAACATCACAACCGACATAACAAATACTCGAAGATAGATACGCAAATTATTAAGTTTTGACGTGACTACGGAGAAATAATGGTTTGCATGTAAACTCGGACAACAGGTTATTTCAATAAGATGATTTTTGTGAGTTATCAGCGTACTGGTGTGCATGTAAACATGCTCAATGTCTCAAAATGAGCCGGTAACGAATGTGCTCCAGTGTGACGTCTCGCTGGAACAGACCCCGCCCATGACTGACACAGAATCTGCCCTATTAGCTTAGCTCCTCCCCTGAGTGAGTTAGTTTTTGGCAGATTATCCGAGGCACGAGCCGTACAGGCTCCGTCCTCTTCTGAAAAGGGAGCGGTGAGCATCAGCTCATTTGCATTTAAAGATACATGCACGAAAACTGGATGTTTTTGCTTCAACTCAAAAATTGGCATCTGAGACTTAAATTACATCTTGTAAAAAGGTGCATAAAAGCTCCCCTTTAATGTGGTTCATCGTTTCGTAGGTTAGCGAGTCGACTTGCTTTCATGTGTTATATGTTTTTATGCATGCGTCTGCAGTAAAGCATTGATAAATTGAATGATTGTGCATGTTTGGTTCCTATAAGCATGTGTTAGTCTGTTTATCTGTTTATTTAAGTTTATCTATGTTGGTGCAGTAAATTACTCCACTCATGTTTCCGTGTGTAAGCGCACGTATGTGACCTAGTGGACATTGTCTTCCTGGTAAATCTGGTTCTTCCTGCAGGCCTGTATGTGAGCGTGGGCTTATCAGCGTCGACCAGAGTCTCCCACATTCCCAGCCACCTCCGTTGCCTGAGAGGAAAATAAATTGCACCCATGCAGTTAATAAGAATGAGAAATATTGAGTGAGACTCACACAACCATTACAAAGAGTGAGAGAGGGAGAGGGAGAGCGAGAGAGGGAGAGAGAGAGAGAGAGAGAGAGAGAGAGAGAGAGAGAGAGAGAGAGAGAGAGAGAGAGAGAGAGAGAGAGAGAGAGAGAGAGAGATGTTTTGAAATGTCTGAGATAAACTTAAGTGTCGCAAACAATGTTTTTGGTCCATGAAACGAAACATCTCTCCATGCCTTCATTTTCTTCTATGGTTGGTCATAATGAACAACTAGATGCGGTTTCTCTGGCACCAACAAACCACTAAACTACACACACACACACACACACACTAACCTACCTCCTCCTCCACCTACCAAAACAAACACTTATTTCCATCACATTACGCCGGAAGTGTCACGGGTGCATATTGAATTCCCTTCACCGGTGTGACTGTGTCTATGACAGGTAATTACATATTGAATGCTCTTTTTGTTCATTTATTTCCTGGAGAGGGAAATCCATCTCTTGCATGGTGAGACTGTGTCAAGAAATTTCATTTTTTATTTTCAGGTTCAAACGTTACATGTGCTTCCAGAGCCAAGTGGAACTAGAACCATCATTCACTGATTTATAGTGAAATTGCATGAAATTACCATAGTTATTTTATTTACGGTTTCAATGCTCTACATTATGCATAGTGCAAAATGCGCTAAGATAAGCCATAAACATATCGCACAAATGGTGAAATTCAGATTAGTCCCCTTTATTTGTTTGTTTTGAGTTGTGATGTATGTGTCTGTATTTAAACTATAGATGTTTGGTTATAAATATGTATATATTTCCTAAAGGCAATGATTTCACCACATTGTTCAATTCAAAGACTAATTCTGTCTCTTGGAGGAAAATTAAGATTTCTGTCATGAATCTAAAGTGTCACACTGCAATTTGTGTCTCTACTCTTCATTACAAACAACGATAGTATTACCTAAAGGAACTAGCTTTTAAGACAGCATCAGTGTTAAAGTTTTAGTTTAGGTTTCTGGCTTTGATTCTGCACAAATAAACTGCAGCATCAAAGCAGTTTATCATTAGACTCAGGGTACATTTACATGACAATGATGTACTAAAATTGTTTTTTTTTTAAGTTTCACATACAGACAACAATGTTGTTAAAATGACGCTGTAGTAAAAACGCTGTTACGCATGCCAGGCCAGTAGTTGGCGATGTCACATTTCAAAGAAACATTCCAAAACGCTGTTGTCGTGTAAATGAACTACCAAAACACTTAAAAAGTTTTCTGTTTGTTAGTTGAAAACGGTCATTGTAAATGCCCCCATCGTTGAAAACGATACCGTTAATCGTCTCCCTGAAAACTAAAAAAACATATTGGGATAATACGTATGCGTATTACTAGGCGCGTAGTGTTTTTTTTTTTTTACATAATGACATCGCCAGCTACTGGCCTGGTGTGTGTATTACATCTTATTTATTTGTTTTTTGCCGATCATGTGAACGGGATTGTTTTCACAACATAGTCGTCTGTACGTGAAAAACACAAAGGAAAACATTTCCGTTTTTAGTACATTGTTGTTGTGTAAATGTACCCTAAACATTACTCAGACCGCTGAATGTAATTCAATGGGAGATTTAAAATGTAATCTTAAACATCCAAAAAAAAACATTAAAAAAAAAAAAAAAAATAGAAAAAAAAAAATATATATATATATATATAAGACATGCATATTAAAAATATCTTAATTAACAAGAAATTATAAAATAATAAAATAATACAAACTATTGAATATATTTAAATATAATATAATTAACATAATTAATATAATTAAATATATAATGAAAATGTATTATTAACATTTAAATAAAATATTAATAATATATTTATATAAATACAAACAAATAATACATATACAACAATATATATGTAAATAATTTATAAATCATTAATTAATATAAACTATGTACACACAAATCAAATTAAAATAGATAAGAATAAGTATTTGTGGTGCACCTGCATGCATCTAAATGTGTGAGTGTGCATTGTACTTCTGTCAGAGGATTCGCAGAACGATGCATTGCTTCAGTGTGTCTGGATTAGGGTTGGTTATGCTTCCTTTTGGCTGGTGTGTGACAGCCCAGCAGGAGCATGCTGCATTCCCCTTACAGAAGACACTGCAGACTGCCTGAAACTGCTGGCTGCGGTGCTAAAGTGTGTGTGCTTTCAATTCGATGCATTTGCTAAACATCTCTTTTTACACCAACCTGCCAATGATGTTGTTGACATGCAATATAGTTACAGCACTGAAAAATAACCGTTGTCACTTGAGAATGTATTTGCAATGATTGCATATGTATTGCTATTAAAGTCTGAAACCACTACATACTGTACATATTAGTTTACTTCTAATATAAATATAATTGAATAAAACAGATTTAATAATCACAGATTTTCAGTTGCTCACATTAAGGCCTACTGTACATACAATGTTGTTAAGCATTCATCATGTCTCATACTGCTAAACAGAAAGTGTCGAGATCAGTTCACAGTATAGACCTTCGGATGACACGTTCTTTACAGTTTCCCTCAAAACCCGATTCATTTGCACATGCCAGTCCATTACGTACCTGTTTCGCTCCAATACATTTCATACGTCCCACACATGATACTTCACAGGGAAATATACACGAACGATCCACTCACGTCGTTTGAATTGCCCTGCATCCATCACAGGCCCCCAGATCGCTGTTTGAGCTCAAAGTGTGCTGTGAAATACTCATATTCATTTCCTCCTGATTATGTCAAGCTGATGGCTGTGATTACCCTCCCTTACACAGACACACACACACACACACACACACACGACACACACACACACTAGGGTTGCTCATTGCACAGAACATAATAAACAATTTACACATCATTAGCTTTGTTTTGATCACTATTTGTTTGACAAAGTGTCTAGCTTGCGTGGCAGGCAGGCCTGTTATTTGCCATATCAAGAGGAAGAGCACAGGGAAAACAGCCTGTTGGGGTATGAGGCATTAGTTTGTGTGATTAATTAGCATGCGTCTGTCTGCTAAAAATTCATACGGGCTTTGCATTTTCTGAGTGCCGTTTACATTTTTAGGAGTGGATGCGAGCCTGTATGTTTCTGTTAGTGTCTGTCATGTCATATGTCGAATACAGAAAGTATAAGACCATGTTCATTATCTTATACATGTATTTCTCTCTCTCTCTCTCGTCTCTCTCTCTCTCTCTCTCTCTCTCTCCTCTCATCCTCTCTCTCTCTCTCTCACTCTCTCTCTCTCTCTCTCTCTCTCTCTCTCTCTCTCTCTCTCTCTCTCTCTCTCTCTCTCTCTCTCTCTTCTCTCTCTCTCTCTCTCTCTCTCTGTGTGTGTGTTTTGAGGGGCTGTTATGTGCATATTATGTTCAAAGCCAGAGAAAATGTTGCCGGTTCTGTCAAATTTAAGGGTTACAAACTGCCTGCAGAGGGCACTGTACATTAGAGCAAAGAAATAGTGACTGCTGCCATCAAACCACAAAATCATAAGAATAGTTCAGCCAATGCTTTGATACGTATCTGTTACTCTTTTAACCAAAGCTAACACTAAAAATGTGAATATCAGACAACACATTAAAGGTGATGTGTGTAATTTTCTGGATGTTAAATATTCTCCTTTCTAAACTTAATATGCAGAGACAAATGAAAGCTTTAGCGTAAGTTCTGCCGGAAGACTCAATTGTTACGTCACTTATTACTTTCTCATCTAACCAATCGTGTTCTAATACTTGTAGTATAAAAGATCGGTACTTACACATGTCTGAGTTTGCAGATGCTGACGCCTACATTCACCTCCATCCTCCCCACCACCACCAGGATGGTCCCTTCCCCTCCATCCTCCCCACCTCCACCAGGATGGTCCCTTCCCCTCCATCCTCCTCACCACCACCAGGATGGTTCCTTCCCCTCCATCCTCCTCACCACCACCAGGATGGTTCCTTCCCCTCCATCCTCCTCACCACCACCAGGATGGTTCCTTCCCCTCCATCCTCCTCACCACCACCAGGATGGTTCCTTCCCCTCCATCCTCCCACCACCACCAGGATGGTTCCTTCCCCTCCATCCTCTCCACCTCCACCAGATTCCTTCCCCTCCATCCTCCCCACCACCACCAGGATGGTCCCTTCCCCTCCATCCTCTCCACCACCACCAGGATGGTCCCTTCCCCTCCATCCTCTCCACCACCACCAGGATGGTCCCTTCCAATACCTCCCAGGGGGTCGGCTGCGCCCCTAGCCTTCGTCTTCAGGCAGGAAATGCAGATTCCGTACCCTCGGGTTGCGAGCTACGGACGGGACCTACGCCAAGGAACTTTATATCATAATACTGCTTGCTGGGGTGTTAATAAATGTACACTTGTTACGGTATTTTGCCTCCCGACTCTTTCTGGTAGAACTATAAGTAATCAAATAAGTTTTTCTTTTTCTTCCAAGGGGTCAATGTTTAGTTGGTTAGTATGGCCCAGCTAGACCCTTGGTAGACTAACAACACCATCTGGAGCCCAAACATATGAAACTGCCATTGAGATTAATGGGACTGCTGACATGTTTTTCCAAGTATTACTGACCTCCTTCGTAAATGCTAGGCACCATCAAAAGCATCCTATTACACATACTTTTGCACTATTTTATGCCATTTTGTTGTATAAGTCATGCGAGTAGTGTATTTACACTAAAAAAAAGGCCCTGCTATGGCCCTGTCCCAAATGGAACACTTCATATGCACTTGCGGTCTTGTGGACTTACAAAGGCTTGTTTCAAATGCCATTTTATTGAAATGGAAAACGACAAATGCTTTGGTGCTTTAAAAAAGGTTAAGTGTTCTATTTGAGACAACACTACCCTTTAGCACATTTTTAAAATTCATTCACCATATGGCAAAGTTCAAAATGTATACTCTATCACAGCATTCTTACGTTCAAAAATGTGTAGATGGTGTGCGATGGAAAATGCTTTTTAAATAGAAGAGGCTTTTTAAAACAGTTTTTAACTTAAAAAAATATGGAAATAAAACGTAAAATAAAATGTACTATTTTGTAAAAAAGTATCAAATTATTCTCAACTAAAACTAAAACTTTTTTAAAAAAAATCATTAATTGAAATTAAGATGAAAAAGAATTTATAATAAGTGATGTCAAATCGATTCATCGCGATAAATCGCTTCTAACAGTTTATATAATATATGTGTATATATTATTATATTGATATATATTATATAACTGTCTGCACATGTTATAACTGTATATATTTAGGTGCATCATATACTGTAGGCTTGATAATAGCAACATTGTCTCAACCATTGTTTTTCTGACCAATTGATAGGAGAGAGTTTGGGGAAACCAGTGTGAAAATAATTTTCTCAGTTCTTTTCAGTGATGCCTGCAGAACAAAAATGACACTTTTGAAGACATTCTGGCATAGACACTTTTTGAAAGCCCATTTATATCTTCCATTTTAAAAAGAATGTTATGCCAGTATCTTGTGCATTGTGTGAAATAAAAAAAAAATAAAACAATCGAATTATTGTTAATGCCAACTAAAAATGGAGGATATGATGACATTCTGGCATGTTTTGAAACCACATTTATATCTTCAATTATAAAAAGCATGTTATTATGTCAACTGAAAATGCTAGTTAGGCTGTACCTTGAAAAAGCAAAAACAGAAGTTGCAGGGAAACTTGGTAAATACAGATCTTGGTGGTAAACCCTTTCTGAAGCCTGTACTTAAGCTCTTCTTCTGGCATCCACCACCCCAATCAGGTGTCTGCAGAGAGCTTAAAGCTGCACATTGTCAGAGTAAAGGCGGTTTGGGACTCTTTGTGCTGTGTTTGTGTTGACAGCGGGTCTCCAAGTGACTGTTCCCAGAACAGGATGAATCCCCAGGCTGGTACTGACACAAAGCTAGTTCTGAATGAAGGGCTGAGGTTGCATTCTGGCCCTTGCTTTCCAGCTAAACAACTCCCAATACAGATTCACCAAGAGATTCACATACTAAAAATTAGACTAGGGTGGAACAGTTGTTATCTGTGTAGCCATGTGTCCTGATGTCACACAAACATCACTTGTCTATTCAATTTTAATGTATGCATTTTGATCAGGAAGATGGCTTTTTTCATATCTGCTATATCACTTCTGCAACAGTTACGATTGAATATATATTTGCGACTCTTTAAGGTGTTTGTTCATCAGATGTACTATGTGCATGTTGAAAGATGAAGTGTGTATTGTTTAAATGATAAGTTCACCAACAAATTAAAATTCTGTCATTCTACTCACCCTCATGTTGTGTGAAACCTGTCTGACTTTCTTTCTTTAGTGGAACACAAAATATGTTTCGAAGAATGTTCTGGTCATTGCAATTACAATGAATGGGGAGTAAAGATTCCAAGCTTCAAAGATGCAAAATCACCATAAAAGTACCTTAAAAGTGGTCCAAACTACTCATGCACTATATTATAACTAAGTTGTCTAAAGTCGTAAAGTATTATGTGAAAAAAAGACAACATTTGGCGATGCTTGTGGTGCAGAAATTACATTCTTTACCTTTTAAACAGAATGATTTACTTGTGGCATAATGCTGAGTACAAAATAATATAACACATTATTTTCCCTCTTTAAAAAAAGCAAAAATCTGCATTACAGTGAATCATTAATAGAAGTCAAGTCATCTTTATTTATATAGCACTTTATACACTACAAATCGTTTCAAGCAGCTTCACAGTAATACACAGGAAAATTACAGAATCAACTATATCAATAATACCATTATTCAGCTCGAGTCAGTTCAGTCTGACTCGAGCTCTCGAGATTATATGGGAAAGTTGCTGACCGCTAAAATGAACTTCTCCATCTTGCCTCGACACTCTCCATTGCAGGACGTATAGTGGCGGATCACGTGACTTCACTCCGGTTAGTCGTCGCTCACGAAAGTCGCTCTTCATTTGCATAAAGTTAAACACATCTCAACTTTGTCACGTCGCTGGACACACGGTCACTGCCACAATCACCAGCTCTCTGTTTAAATGAATGGGGTCATGTCACTTTGTCGCTGGCGGTTTGAACGCAGCTTAGATATCCAATTTTCAAACTTTGTTGCTATGACAACAGACCATCAAACCCTGAAATGACTATAAAATTTATTAAAACAGCTTTACAGCTCACACACATTATAACAGAAGAATTAATGTAGCCAAAGTGCTTTTATAAAATTATAAGCTTCACATTTCTACTTTTTAATGGTCCAAAAATTGGCCCCATTTAGCTACTTCCAATTGTAAGTGCTTTTACTGTAACCCTTTTTTAAAGCAATCTCAAAATTCTGGCCAGTTGATAATACCTAGAATATCGAAATCAACTGCAGACGGTAGATCCTTTTCCTATTTAGCACCCACACTCTGGAATAGTCTTCCTAGCCTTGTTTGGGAAGCAGACACACTGTCAGTTTCAATCTAGACTAAACACTTCTCTTTCTACGTAACACATCATCAATTTCTTTTAATCAAATCAGTTAAATGATTGTTAGGCTGCATAAATTAGGTCAACTGGAACCCGGGAACACTTCCTACAACACCCGATGTACTTGTTACATCATAAAATGAATGGCATCTACTCTAATATTAGTCTGTATGTCTCATCCTTATCCCGAGGTTACCGTAGTCATATCCAGATCAGATGGTGATGTCAGCAGAGACCGTGTCTACTAGACAATCCCCTGTAAAGGCCTTGTCGACATGACAGTCATCGGCACAGATCCTCAACTGAGACCACAAGAACCAGCTAGGTCCTCGGCACAGACCTATGGCCAGCTTCAACTCTATATCGATGTGATAAATCCGATCTTCAAGCAAAAGGAGCTGGATGAATATTTGAACGATACCGATCCCAATCCGAATTCTGACTTGTGATGCAGCCTGAATCATAATCACACTGTGTTTGTTCACTGGCCAGAAGAGAACTGACCCCCTGACTGAGTCTGGTTTCTCCATTCGGTCACCTGATGGAGTTTGGGTTCCTTGCCACTGTCGCCTCTGGCTTGCTTAGTTGGGGACACTTAATATTCAACAATGTTATTGATCTGAGTGTACTGACTGAACTGAGCTGGACGATGACATCATTTTTTGCAGAACTGCTTTATAGATGAAATTAACTGATTTAATAATTGATGATCTTTACAAAGGAACTGAATCAACACTGAACTGACTTCAGCCGAACAACAGCCGAAATGCATCATTTTCCTGTTATCACTGTATTGTATAAAGCGCTATATAAATTAAGATGACTTGACAAAGAAAATATGGTGATGAATCTAACTTATTTTTTTTGTGGTAATCAACATTGTTACACAAATGTTGTCGATTAATCTTAACTTGTATTGAATCTGGAATATTCCTTTCATTTTAAAGCCATTATCACTGTATAAACCTAAAGGCATTAATAGGGTTAGACAATCAACAACCAAACGCCACAACCCACCGCACACATGCAGGAAGCTTTCCAGAATGAGGAAATCGCAGTAAACGGCTGCCATGCTAGGCTGCTTTAGCCGTCTAGCCGATTATCAGAGATGATTTAGCATCCCCTGTTCCTCTGCTGGCGAGGTGTGATCCCGGAATGAAATTCAAGGCATGGCAGCTATCATGCCGCTATCAGCGAACACCCCAGATCAGAGGGGTGAGTCTGGGTGTCCTGGGGGGCGGGTATCTGCAGCTCAAGAACCAGGTTTTAGCCATCGCCCAAATACACGCCACCCGCAAGTAAATTAGCAGGGCAGGAGGGGAAATGACCTCGAGTTTTCGAGATGTCCGGCTGACGTTGAAGGAAACATCAGGGAGGAAAAAGCTCGGAGGCCATATAAGCACTTTGCTCCGATTTATCTCCCTCCCTCCAAACTTCCCTTTCAAATGCCTGCAGGTAGAGAAGCGATTTCTACCTTGTATTTGAATAATTCCCCCTTCTACAAAAAAAAAAAAAAGTCCCAGGAATATTAAACTAAAATCAGCATAGATCAGAGAAAAGGGATTATGGCTGAGTAGTAATCAGAGCGTCTCTCTGCTGTGAGTTTTTTCCTCTCTGTGCGTGAACTGAATCTGAATTGACACTGTATGGAAGATTTACATGTGACTCATGCGGCCATTGTGTGATAGCGACGAGGCAGAAAAGACTCTAAGTTTGAACACATTTAGAAGGAAGCACAAATACTCTATAAATTAACAACCATAATTACAATTAAAGTAGGGTTGCCATTTTAACACATTCATTTGATACAGTTAATTATATTAAGAATAATATGTCAAATTTAATTTTAGCAGGCAGCACATAATGAGTAAGCAGCCATACACGCGGGACAAGTTCATTGCATTCAAAAGATGATGTGCAATGGAAAAAAGCCTTTTTTTATGTAAATGAAACTGCTTTTAACTTGACACAGCATCTTTAAATGGCGTAAGGCGCAGAAATACAGTGAGATGCAACTTATGTGCAACGATATAAACAAAATTAAATGTAAAATAAAATTAATTGTATAAAAACATTTATCAAATTATTTAATTATGAATTTAATATTTTAGGATTTGGTATAAAGATCACCATCAGTGTCATTGTTAACTAAAACTATTAGAAATTGTTTTCATTCATTTAATATTAGGGAAAAAAAAGTTTAAGTACTACAATTGCTCAAACTAAAACTGAAATAAATATAAATTAAAGATAAATAGAAATAATAAAAAACTAATAAAAATCACAAAAACACACTAAATGACTAAAACTTAAAGTACAATTTAAATGAACACCGAATATTAAAAAAAGCTATTAATACATAATATAAGAGTAAATAAATAATACTAAAGTAACACTATTTCATGACATTTAACACATTTTTTATAAACATTAAATAAACTATATTGACTTCTAAAAGTCACTTTTGATTTACTCATCTACCACAATAATAGTCTTATCTTTACAGGCTTTTGAATTGACATGTTCTTAGTAAATGCTGATATGTGCCATATGATTACAATTAATTTGATTGATAATTACTGTACAAATCACTTGACATCATTTTAATCAGTTGAATGCCTTGATAGTATTTTTATAATTATGCCTTCAGGGGACTTGACAAATCAATTAAAAACATTCTGTGAAGCATTTTAATATTAAACATACCAAATATGATTTCCGTACATAACAAAAATAATACTACCACCACATAATTCAGGTTGCATAGGCTTGTCGTCGTACACTTGTACACGCACTGCACCCAAGTGTGCACTCCCTTTAAACATCTCAATACTGTAAGTCTCACAAATATACTTGCTGAGCAGTGAAAGGTTCGCCATGCTGCTCAAAATTATTCAGAACTGGATTCATCTTGAAAAGCCAGATTGATCTATCAGAGCTGCACTGTTGACACGCTCTACACCGTGGCCTGTGCTTAAGATGCTAAACGCTTGCTCTCGGGGTGAGCGTTTGTGCTGAAATAAGCAGCGCACCCTCCATCAGTTTGAAGGAGTCTTTCTCCACAGTGCGCCCAAGTCATCCATAACAGGACAGCCATAAACATGCGCCAACCCAGGCATGCAACCCTGGGAAAAGTTGAGGAAACAGCGCGTGTCTCTTTGAGCGATGGATAATGCATTCATTCAATCACAGGCTTGTCAGAGGAGCATCCCTCCCTAGATAAGAGTATGTTTGATTTCTTAAAGCCTGATTGGATGGGGGAATTGTTGTCTGTTGTGTGTGTGTGTGTGTGTGTGTGCAAATGAGTATTTTACAATCTTCTCCGTTGCTTCCTATTAATTTGTTTTGATTTTTCTTGTATTCCTCAGGGCCTGTAGCTCATTAGCAGTGATTAATCGGTGAGTGCCGCTGCTTTGGTGCCTCCATTTGCTGAGCCTCCATTTTGAGCCGGACCTCGTTCCAGAGTGTAACTCCACCAGCAATATGTTCAAAGTTAATTCAGGCTTAATATGGAAAGCACATGGCATTGCCCTGCATTATAAGTTAACATTCGAAAGGAATTATCAGTTCTCAATGGGCTGACAGCATTGTGAAACATTCATTTTAAAAGGAACATGTGATATTAGTGTAACTCTTTAAAACAAGTAGTATGTGTAGCCTACATGTGTAGTGTTTTTTTGTTTGTTTTTTGCATTTTGTTTTAAGGTGCCAAACATGGAAGCTTGTTTCCGCCATGCACAGAAAAAAACTATTTAAAATATCATTATTTTTTTATGAATTTTTCTCTCACATGAGTTATAAAGTCAGAATTGCGTAATACAACTTGCAATTGCGGGAAATAAAGTCAGAATTGCGAGATTTAAACTCACACTTGTGAGAAATAAAGCCAGAATTTTGAGTTTATATCTCTGTATAACTCGCAATTGTGAGTTTATATGACGCAACTCTGAGAAAAAAGTCAGAATTGCGAGATGTAAACTCGCAATTGTGAGAAAACAAGTCAGAATCGTGAGATAAAAAGTCGCAGTTACCTTTATTATTTTTTATTCAGTTGTGGAAGCAATCTTCCATTGCCACACTTTTTCTGACCATCAGCTAAATGTTTCTCTCTCACACACATTATTGGGGACTTTTCATTGACTAATTCGTATCCTGAGCTAATGATACTTTCTATGGTTTTCTACATGGCACTTCTACAAAAGTCTCTTATGCTCACCAAGACTGCATTTATTTGATAAAAAATATTAAAAACAGTAACATTGTGAAATATAACTTGTATTAAAGTGGAAGAAAAGAAAAGAAAAGAAAAGAAAAGAAAAGAAAAGAAAAGAAAAGAAAAGAAAAGAAAAGAAAAGAAAAGACGCTCGCTGAAGCTTAACAGTGGCTCTTAACAGTGATGTCACGTTTAAGGGCATCAAAATGCCATTTGTTGTTTGAATTTCTTGATAAAATGGACAGAATTTTATCTGGGACTTGGTTTCTTGTCAGAAGTGACAAAGCACAAAGCTTTTTGCGATTATTGGATGGGAGGCACGCTACAAATTATGTTTGGTGTTGGAAAAAACGCGGATGACAACTCTGGCTTGAACTACGGATGATTCCAACACAATCTCACATCAATTCCAACTATTTTAAGATTTGCTGAATTGGTGGCTAATTTGTATGAATTTGTACGATCTCACTCGTGTGTTTTCGTACGATGTGTTTAGGTTTACGGGCGGGGTTACGGGTTGTCCTTCATAATGAGTTCTTTCTAAAAATCGCACGTTTTTGTACGATTCAAATCGTCACCTCGTAGATCAGGTCGGGTGATTAATAGGATCAAATAGAGCCTGTTGTACTTTTCTATTTGTTAACTGTTAATGCATTATTGTCACATTAACTTTGATATATATTTTTTCTTCACAATCTGTGATCCGCCCTCTCTTTGCCAAGCCCTGCCAGGAAAAGATGCCATAGTAACAAAGTAGGTAGGAACTTATCACAACACTGCAATATCTCCAAAGTGCTCTCTGCTTATGACGGATTCAGCCTTTCAAATCTGAAACATCGGCTCTGTTCTCTTCAAAATGCGCCTAGCACAGGCACCGCTGCCGGTTGGCCACCGCACACGGAGAGAGAGAGAGAGAGAGAGAGAGAGAGAGAGAGAGAGAGAGAGAGAGAGAGAGAGAGAGAGAGAGAGAGAGAGAGAGAGAGAGAGAGAGAGAGAGAGAGAACACTGAAAGGAAACAGCGCGAGGAGAAGGGAGGAATGTAAGAGATTTTATTTGCTCTTTGGAGCAAACTTGCACACCGCTTTATGATGGGAGTTAAATCGAGGAGGTTAATTGAAAAATTAGATAAACAAAGCCCCTGAAACGGCACGGAGGAGATTGTGCCTGGCAGCTCAGAAGGGCCACCACCATTTTAGCACTGATGCTTCTCCAGACTGCACTAGCCTGATAAAACCACAGTTAATTGTCTTGCTGTTTCATCAAACTTAATTTTGCTCCAATTATGGGGGGAAAAAAGTCAAGAAACTGCCTGGCATTCTTTAGTATTCATGTGGCCTACAGAGAGCTTTCATAGATTTGTTATTAGGTGATGAATGCCATCTGCTTCTCTCTGAATGATAATTCATGTCTTACAGTCCCTTGAAATGTGCCAGAACATCTTTGTACGTCAAAATCTATGTTATTTTAGGACAGACATAGTGTCAAAGTTGGAGTATAGGCAAATATTTGATCAATATCCAGTATACAAATCTTACTGTATTGTATAATTTCAAAAATACACAATATTTCTAAACCTTAATGTTCAATTTTTCACAGCCTTTATGTTTGGGGTCCCAGATACTCCAATGCTGTATGTATAAAAACAATATAGCCTATTTCAAAACTAACCTGTCATTTTCTCTTCAAATACTTTGAATATGTTCTTCTGACTAAATCAAAACACACAAGGCAGATATTATTATTATTAATTTAAATCAAATAATGTATTAGTTGTAGAAGTAGTAGTAGTAATAAATTATATTATCATTACAGAAACTACAATAAAAATTAAAGCTGCAAGCAGCATTTATCGGGGTTCAAGCAGTTAAGGCCTTTACATTTAACATTTATTCATTTAGCTGACGCTTTTTATCCAAAGCGACTTACAATTGCTATATATGTCAGAGGTCGCACGCCTCTGGAGCAACTAGGGGTTAAGTGTCTTGCTCAGGGACACATTGGTGTCTCACAGTGGATTCGAACCCGGGTCTCTCACACCAAAGGCATGTGTCTTATCCACTGCGCCACTACCACCCCAGAACAATGAACAATTACATTTACATATTTGGCAGACGCTTTTTATCCAAAGCGACTTACATTGCATTTCAAGGTACACATTTACATTCTTATCAACTCTTGCTTTCCCTGGGAATCAAACCCATGACCTTAGCGTTGCAAGCGCCAACGCTCTACTGTTTGAGCTACAGGAAAGCTTTAAGCACACAAGTATCAAAATACATTAAGTTTTATTTAGCAAGCATTTAACAACTGCCATCATAGATGAAAAAGTAAATTTACAGCCAATACAGGCAGTTTACCATAGGAAATATATGGTTTTAAAGCGTTTTTACAGTTATAGCACCTTTTTGCCTGAGTCTTCTTATAGTCTTGCCTGATCTCCACCACTTTTATTAGTAGTACTCAAAGTGTGCCCATATATATGTGTCAGATTTGTTGTAAATATGTAATTTTGATAAGGAGTTTAGACAATTATATTCAGTGGCGTAACGAGCCAACACCGGGCCCTTAAGTAGGATTCAGGAGTCTTAGGAGGTCACTCCTGTGAAAAAAACACGGGCTTGAAACTTCTAAGGCTCCTTCAAGGCATTGTGCCAATGACGTGTACTGAGTTTTTTGAGATACACTAATGTTTTCATAGACTATCATGGCACCCTGGACAAAGACACTGCGTGCCCATTTTCAGTAGACTAATGGTTGGGTGCGCTTATAGCTATTTTCATGATTTTTTTCACTGTTATAGCGCCAATTGTGGCCAAGTGGCCAATTGTCACGATTTTTTTTCATGTCAACTCAGATTGAGTTTATGAACATGTGTCCCAAGTTTAGCGAAAATATCTCTTTCCGCTCACAAGTTATAACCATTTTATAGCGCCACCAAGTGGCCAATTGCTGTGATTTTTTTCCACGTGACCACAGAATGAGCTCATGAACGTGTCCCAAGTTTTGCAAAAATATCTTTTTCCGTTCACAAGTTATAACCGTTTTATAGTGCCACCTAGTGGCCAATTGTTGCGATTTTTTTCAAGTGATCTCAGATTGAGCTCAGGAAGATGTATGCCAAGTTTAGCAAAAAAATCTCTTTCCATTCACAATTTATAACCGTTTTAGTAAAAGTGGCCCTGGTGCCATCAAATATTTTGGTTCCCCTTATCGACCGTTAATTGAAATTTTTAATTTTTTGGATGATTATTGATTGTCAGACTCCAGAGAATATTCTTGCAGTGGTTTGGTTCCAATCGGGCCAAAAACCTAGGAGAAGTTTGCAAAAATAGGTTTTTCAAAAAAATGCAATTTACTTGAAATTGGCGCCTGAAGGGCGAGCAAATCGGAGATAGCCATTTTATCCGCCTTGAGCCACGGATTCCAACGATATAAGACACTTGATCCTGGGACAAACGGTCTAAGAGTTATGATACTCATCATACTCTGATAAGTTGTCCCCAAATTGAGGCCTACCATCTGGCCAGGTTTCAAGTCTCTAGGCCTTACGGTTTGTCCTGCACGATGCGTTTTACAAATCCTTACAATTACAATAGGGTTTCAGCATTTCATGCTTGAACCCCTAATAAATAAATAAAATTGGGTGCATTTCTACAGTGTATTCAACAATCAGACTATTAGGGCGCTTTCACACTGGCAGTTTAGTGCGGACCGGGGCACGGTTCGCATGAAAAATCGCTAATGTGAACGCTGTCATCGGACCCGGGTGCGCACTAGAGTACCGAACCCGAGACTACCTGGAGGAGGTGGTCTGAGCTCGGTTGCTCCCGAACCGTGGTGCGGTTCGCGTTAATGTGCAAGCAACACGGACTCGGGTGCGTGCTTGTTCAGGAAGTATAGTATCCCGCGCATGCGTATCACTGTCGCATCAGTGAAAAATCTTCTGCGAGCAGCAGAAACACGGCGTCCCCTGGATATGTGCTGAATTACACCATGTTATGAACATAAACGTAGTTGTCTCTCACTATGTTGTGCATAATAGCACCAAAAAAACAGACAAATTACAGCTATGCTCAGTCGAGTTGTATTCTCCATGCGTTTTCCGTGTGCGTTTGCGATGACGTAAGATCACTGCAAACGCACCTGGGTTCGATACGAATGTGAAACCAGACCAACGCTGCGGGGGGCGCCGGGAACTAGCGCACTCGGGTTCGGACCGCAGCAAACGAACCCAGTGGAAAAACGCCCTTATTTCATGTGAACCTTCTTTGGATTCAATAATGTTTTTGTTGTTGTTGTTGTTGTAGTTTTTTTACTTTTTCGCAATCATTTCTCATAAGGTTTCAGCCTGCCACTTCAATGTAAAGTATATTGAAAAATCATCATAGGGTCACCCAAACAAAGAATTAAAGGGATAGCTTAGCCCAAAATTAAAATTCGGTTATTATTTACGGCTTGTGAACATGCAAGCCTGATGCCTGAAGTGAATGAAATTTGACAGCTATTAAAGACTGTCAGTTTGTTTCTCACATAAATCTATAGTTTGGCTTCAGAGGACTTGGAACAAGATATATGGACTTTTACAATATTTGTATGATACCTTTTGTCTATTTTTTGTAGTCGCCATCTACTTTTGTGGTATAGAAAAGAGCAGCTGGAACACTACATTAAATAATATACTTCCACAGCTGAAAGAAAATCACAATTTATTTGTCATCAGGAAAGACATTAGGGTGAGTAAATGATGACGGTATGAATTCATTTTGGTTGCCATCACGCTTCCTGTAGTGGCATCATGCCATGACTGTGTAGAGAGTGTACGCTCAGCTCATATTCTGGACAATAATGTGTACTTGAAAAGAAATGGTCTGTGTCCTAGATGGCCTTTTTGAATCCTTGAAAGATTCTTTCTCAAAACAAAGCACATCTACCGTCATTAAACGCACCTCCCTTTTTGAGGTGGGCTGGGAGATAGTGGGTATACCAGGGATAGTGAGCTTGGTATTTTAGTGTTAACTAATTAACATCCATCCTTCAAGCTGTCTGGATGAATGCGCTATGGGGAAGGAGAGAGAGAGAGCTAAATGCCATGACTCGTGCATGAATTTCAATTAGTCCAATCAGCCGTGATTTTCATGCCGCTGTCAATAATAAGTAGAATTGTGGGCTTATCTATGTTTGCCATGCTGTTTGTGATTTTCTTTCTGATACCCAAAGGAGTGAACTGTGCTCTATCCTTCCAGCATAAACTGAGGAGTCAGCAGGAATGTGCTGTGTATTCTGGGCGAGTTCTTACACACCCTTTTAAAGTGGCTTATATGGTGTTGGAATTATAATTTGAAATTCACTGTTGCCATTCAACTTTTTGGAAAACTGTTGGGAAAGCGATTTAATGTATACAAATGAACATGGGAAAGTATATTTGTCTTTTTTTTTTGACTAAATGTAGCATTATTTTTTCCTCGCAAACATATGAAAACAGTAGGTTCTGTATTTGGTTAGCTTATAGCAGATGAAAAAAGTTCAGAAGCGTGTTAAAATTACTACAAAGTTTATCCTAAGTACAGTACAACTCCTGAAAGTAAGAGTTTGGAAACCAAAGGCTACATTTCTCTCCAAACCTCCCCAGATTTGAAAAGACGTCATCGTCCTGTCTTTCTAAAAGTGCTTGAACATCAGAGGAACTTACAGTGTGCAATAAAAAGAGGCTTTATAATTCTGAAGCTCTTCCACTTAAAATAAAAATAACATCTTAATTTGAGATTTTGCAGCACTACTTTGAAGCCTCCTGCCTTACGGACACTGAAGAACGATTAGCATATGTTAGCATACAGGCTTGAAGCAACTAAGCTAGATATACATACATAAAGAAGCAGCTATTATAAATTGAAAAGCATAGACTGATATACGTCCAGTTGCTCACTTCACCTCAGAAGTGTTGTCAGTGATTAACTGTCTAAAGTTAAGACCATGTTAACAAATGTTACATAAGTAACGGAAACTAAATTCAGAGCAGCAAGCCACATTAATGAAAAAATGCAAGGGTAGAAATGATTGTGAATGCAAATGTACATTTTACAATATATGTATACATACACTATACCGTTCAAATGTTTGGGGTCAGTAATATTTTTTACGCTTTTGAAAGTTTTTAAGTTAAGCTTGGATGGATGGATGGATGGACAGATAGAAGAGAAAACTGACCATAAACCGTTAACTATTGATATGGAGCAACAGGAATTAGTTAAGCTAGTCAACATGTTCACAGCAACTTATCTGAATAATAACACAACTAGATTAACGGTACAGACATCTAAAGGAAACTGTATCGCCCCCCTGAGTACTGGAGACTGTAGACAGCTTATGTTCAATGATACTGGAAGAAAAAACAACAACAGTATATTGACTTCAAAAGTGACTGTTTGTAATGTCTATTTAGTGATTCACTCAGCCAAAATAATGTCATGTCTTTAATTATCTTAATTTGGGGACTTTTCTAAGCAGATATTTATATATGCAATTATTTTGATTTAATTTGATTAATTAATCAGCATATCTTATAATTAATTTGATTAAAATTTGTTTAGACTTGCAGACCTAATTTATTCATAACAGTAGCGTTCTTAGGAAAAATAATGATGATGATGATGATGATGATGATTCCTGCTTCACAAAAAAAAAAAAAAAAATCAATGGACCTTTCGGGCAAATAATGACTGTGTGATCACTCTCAGTGTGATCACTCTCAGTGTGATCACTGAGAGTGCGAGAAAAAAAAAAGAGAGAGAGAGAGAGAGAGAGGGGGAGACTGACATGCTTTTGATTAAACAGAATTTACATTGAAGGACACATTCAGTTGTGTAATTGTGTATAGTGTACATTGTCATTCATGTATAAGGGCTTAGTATTGGCCTTGTTTATTTATTCTGTCAAACATCGCTCCAAGAACTCTGTTCTTCTCTCTGTTACTCTTTATGGCCTCCTCTCAGAGGAGGGGAGAGTGAACGTGGAAGAGAGAGAGAGAGAGAGAGAGAGAGAGAGAGAGAGAGAGACTTAGAATGAGAGCAGCAAAGGGATTGTGAAAAGGATGAGAGAATTACAGGGGGAAGCGAGTGAAAAAAGAGGGGGAAGAGAGAGAGACGGCGAGAGAGAGAGAGAGAGAATCAAACACTCTCTGAATTGGGCCCAAATATCCAAGGTTAATTTTGTGAGAAAGCTGCAGTGCCCAGATAAGACCATCCCTGCAAATGAGTTCTGCCTGCCTGGATTACAGCTAAATTTATGCAGCTTTCCTTATCCTTTCACAAGCTCCTCTGAAGTGGCATAATTAACTTGCACACATAAAATGTGCACATTTACTGCTTGGTGGTAACCATTCCTCATTTCAACACTTTGATTTTTCCGACCCTGTTCAAAAAAAATATTATTATATATATATATATATTTTTTGATTTGCTTTAACATAAGTTGAAAGATTTAACAGACAGCTGAAACAACACTGATCCTTTAACTCCCTTTGTGTTCCGTCATAATATGAAATTATTTTCAAAAACATGTTTACAGTGTCGATTAACATTCTAACCCCGGTGGCACGAAAGCCACGGCCAATTTACATTTCACTTATGCGACAAGAAACAACAGGCGAAAATCCGCTGCCAAAAAACAGTTTATGGCCAGTTTGAGTCGGGCAGAAGCGCAGTGTGTCCAAGCGCAGTGTAACATTGTGGCAATCTTCAAAGTAAATGTGACTGAGATGCAAATACAGTAAGCTTCTCCTGAGGTTCTGCTTTGGCATTATGTTTGATATCCCTCTCAAGAGACCCTGGGCTCTATACTCTACTGTGTTTATCGTTTCATAAGTCTCACGGAAGGAGGCCTCTTTCACCCTCTTTTCTACTCCTCCACTCGGTTATCAGACCTTCACTCGGCAGCCCACTCTCATCTTCACAGGGAATTACCTTGGAGTTCTTCATTCTCGACTGGATTCTGTCTTTTTTCATTGCGTTATGGCTTTACAATCTCTCAATCGTAACTTTGTTTCCACCGCCTTGCCATGTATTAATAATTTACACATGCTTATCAATATTAATAGACATCTGTTCTTCCGAGTAACACGGATTAACCTGGCCTGACTTGCTTTGAGTTATTTAACAAGTGTTTGAGGAAAGAAAAGCGTAAAAAAAAGAGTAGATCGCAAAAGTAGATCTAAAAGTAGATCGTAAAAGAGCAGATCGCAGTTCAAGTCCAGAACAGACCGATTATTGTCGAATAAGGTCTGGTTCATAGCTTATTCTAGGTAAGAACCGCCCACTTAACATGATGGAAAAAGTCTGATTGACATATAAATTGACCAATCACAGTTTGTTTGGTTTTTACATGCCATTTATGGGTTTAACCAAAGCACATTATAAGATAATTTGAAAAACCTAATAAATGTGTCCAGTTAATTTTTTTTTTTTGTCATTATCATTTATTTACAAAAGTTTAATGTCTAATGGTGTTAGCTGTGATTGTCAGGAATACAGCTGAGAGGCTCTGAATGTGAGATCATGCGTTATTCCCTCAATTTCTTTGAGGGCGTAACGCATGGCGCAGCAGAGCCGCAAATCTGCCACTGTGATCCACAGCTCTCTGCAACCAGATAAAATGCAGAGCGCTGTTTATCTTGATGAAAAAGCGGCATGAATCTTAATTTAATGAGCAAAAACTAATTAGGTGATTTAGAGAGAATGCTAATTCTATTCAAAGTGAGGACTAAGATAAATTGGTTCCACCTTATGAAGTCTCAGTTGATATTTTAGATGCATTTAAGGAAACTTGCTTTGAAACAATCAAATCTGCACTTTTGAAAAGCCACTGGGACGTACTCCTTTGTTTCTGAAGCAGATTCAATTATCCTAAAATGTTCTTTTCTTTCTTTCTTTCCTTCTTTATTTAACCCCCTGAATATAATTGTGGCCAATAGAGACTGCCAATTCTCTCAGCAATAATAATAATAATACACTGTACATATCTCACCGGCCACTTTATTAGGTACACCTGTCCAACTACTTATTAACGAAAATATCTAATCCGCCAATCTCATGGCAGCAACTCCATATAGACATATCAAAACAATTAGCTGAATTTCAAACTGAGCATCAGAATGGGGAAAAAGAGGGATTTAAGTGACTTTGAACATGACTTGGTTGTTGGTGCCAAACTGGCTGGTCTGAGTATTTTAGAAACTGCTGATCTACTGGGATTTTCACACACAACCATCTCTAGGGTTTGCAGAGAATGATCTGAAAAAAAGAAAGAAAATATCGGCATTTATGTGGGCGAAAGTGCATTGTTGATGCCAGAGGTCAGAGGAGAAAGACCAGACTGGTTCCAGCTGATAGAAAGGCAACAGTAATTTAAATAACCACTTGCAACCGAGGACTAGAGAAGAGCATCTCTGAAGAACAGAAAAATTAGGCTACAGTTCACACAGGCTCACCAAAATTGGACAATAGAAGATTGGAAAAACATTGCCTTATCTGATGAGTCTCGATTTCTGCTGCAACAAACAGATGGTAGGTTCAGAATTTGGCATAAGCTACATAAAAGTATGGATCCATCTTCCTTTGAATCAATGGTCCAGGCTGCTGCTGCTGCTGTAATGGTGTGGCACATATTTTCTTGGCACACTTTGGGCTCCTCAGTACCAATTGAGCAACGTTTACACACCACAGCCTACCTGAGTATTGTTGCTGGCCATGTCTATCACTTTATGACCTCAGTGTATCATCTTCTGATGGCTACTTCCAGCAGAATAAGGCACCATGTCACAAAGCTCAAATCATCTCAAACTAGCTTCTTGAACATGACAGTGAGTTCACTAAACTCAAATGGCCTCCACAGTCACCAGATCTCAATCCAATGGAGCAGTTTTGGGATGTGGTGGAACGGGAGATGGGTGATTCTATCATGCCAATACCCAGCAAACATTTGGACATTTAACGACCGTTGAAAAGATGTCCCTCCGACACATGCCGTCATGGTTGAAAAATAGTTCCAAAATGAAAGTTGAACGGACGTCTTTGACGTTATCTGTTCTGTGTTACATATTTTTACTGATTTATGCCGTTCTACAACAACTATTTTTGGCCAGGGACACGTTGCTGTCGGACCAATGTTTGCTGGGTATGGACTAGGGATGTTAACCGATGACCGTTTGACCGATGGTTGACCGTATCAACGTTAACCGATCAAAGTTGTACGTAGTCGGTTAAAAAAAAAAAAAGTGATCTCTAAATTAGGCTATTATAGACAGTGGACTAAACACTACAGTTAGCCATCTCATTCCAAGATCTTTTTGTGTGAAGTGAACAAATCCCTCACACTAAATTTTTCATAACTCGCCTGTTTGTAGTTTAATAAACCAATAAAAATATTTCGCGCGAGGTCACAGCGTTTGGGTTCGCGCGCTCATTTAAGAAAATTACAGCTCTTCGGAGCTGTCATTTTCTTTCTTAAATGAGCCGTGGCAATGTTTCAAATGAGCTTCTAAAACGCTAGACAAACGCCTTTATTTTCAACGCGATCAACTTGTACCCAAACCATTTCGAAACTAAGTAGCCATTTGTCCTCCGATTACATACAAGCTCCTCGGCGCCGCGTTTGCGGGACTCATGTTTCGCGCTGTAGGGGATTTTTTTTTTAAAGTGCCGTGAGTGGAAGTGTGTGTGTGTGTGTGAGCAGGAGGCAGAGCGGCAGAGAGATGCGACAGAGTTGCGAAATTGCAGGTGCGGCCGAAATGGCTGTTATTTCAAATAGCGTAGCTAGCATATTTTAAACTAATCGGTTAACCGGTTTCAACCGGCTAATGAGGCTCGGTGGTCGGTCAAGAACATTTTTAGTTTTCGCCATCCCTAGTATGGACCAAAATCTCTGAGGAATGTTTCCAGCACCTTGCTGAATCTATGCAACTAAGAATGAAGGCAGTTATTTATAAAATAAAGTATAACATAAAAAAAAATTCTTGTTTGTTGGCAAAAAGAAACAAACAGTTTTTCCTTGAGTTTGAATAATTAATAGAACCTTTTTTATTATTTTCCTAATCTGCTTTAAAAACCCCTGAACATACAGTGGCCAATGAAATACAATCCTCTAAGCTTCTTTAATAAAAACAAACAAACAAACAGCATCTTGTCTTTATGTTTGAAACGTGTGGGATGAAACTAATGCTCTGGGGTAGGCCAGTTCCCCACCATTATTCGTTCCTTAGGTTTATCAGCGGGAGAGCTCAGTGTTAAGGAGAACACATTTAATGTCATAAATTATTCTTGATATCACGCAGAGCTCTCGTCCCTATTTAACATTTTTGCCACTGAACTCAGGAGGAAGTCACAGTTGTTTGAATTCTTGGTACACCTTAACACTCCAACTCGCACAAAAGAGGCTAAGGAGGACAAATCTCTCACATGGAGAGGTGATGTGAGTTATTCTCATGAATTATGGGAATTCCATGCTGTGCTCTAAGAGTGGAAAGACCCTCTGCGGGGATACGGAGCCACTGAATGTTCTTGTTTCAGGGATGGGATTGTCGTACAGTGGAGGAGGAATTAATTTCTGTCATCTAACTTGTCTTTGGCTTAAAATCTCATTTTGATGAGATAGAAAATGCAGATGAATTCGGCTAAACCTCATCCGCCTGACTCCAGGACACAATGAAGTCATGCAAGCCGCACGGAAACTCGTTCATCTTGTCCTTTTTTTCGACATACAGTATTTGCCCCTTGCAAAATCAATCAGAGCTCTCTTTTTCTTTGAACCGTCTGTAATGAATAGCAAAAATAAATTGACCGCTGATCAAGAAAATTATGGTCATTTGGAGTACTAGTTATCTGTCATACAGTATTTTACCATAAATCCTTTTCATAACGGATTTAAAGCTCATACCTCAGCGATATGGTATAACAGCATCCTAAATAACCTACTTTTCACTCAAAACAAGCCAGTTTCTGTCAGTTTGATGGCAGTTCAGCTGTATAATCCTCACGTACAAGTGCATCTGAGCCAACTTTTGTAGAGAATACCACATGGTCTCAACAATGTTTGTCCAAAAACAGCGGGGGGGGGGGGGGGGGGGGGGGGGAAAGAGATATCTAAAGATTTAGATTACGGTGAATGCTTAAAAAAAGCAAAAACAAAACAAAACCAATCAAGCATCACAAGCTTGCCACTATGACGCTCATGTCAATCTTGCCCGCAGCTATGATTATTTTTGTAATCTGACATTATTTATGATCTAGATAACAGTGATTTCTTTTATTCATTTGGATTATATTCTTCTGGTCGTGGCTCAGCCCAAACAATTGCTGATGTAATTCGCGATGTCTAGGTCAGTTCTCAAAAGACCTTTATTTCCCTTTCCACTGAGCCTGAAACTCATGAGATGCTACCTTTGACCTTTCCCAATGTCAGAAATTACAGTACTACTGTTCTCCATTATTTCGCCGCTAACATCGTGACGGAAAAGTACTGTAAGCTTCTGTCTGAGTTCTGCTCACAATATGAGAGTCAGGACAATCCTAAGCTGCTTTAAATGAGACAGCGCCCGGGTTTCTGCTGTCTGGATTGGAGCATTTGAGTGAGCGAACAATGCACTGGATTGTCTCTTTATGTCTCTCTCTACCAATCTCTGGTGGCTCAGTCTAAAATCACTGCCCTGATTGCAAAAACAACTGATGTGTTTGATTTGCTTGTGCGATTACGACACTTTATTAATTTGACTTCAATGCACAATAAACAGGAGACAAAGGGACTCACAATGCTCTATCTGCATTTGCTGAGGAATAGAACAATTATTTCGAGTTTGGAAAGCTGTGCTTGGTATGTGTGTACTGAAATAATTTTACAATTGAAAACAAATTCTTATTCCAAATAACGCAGGGAACTGCTGTGATGAAGCACACAGCATTGGAGTCGTCACTCGACATTAAAAATCGGAATGCACTATAGTGATTAATGACACTCACAACTGAATGCAACATTTCATGCTGATGGTTTATTGATAAAACAATAAACTCTACATATTCTGGTATCCCAATACAGTGCACTACATGGGGTGTTGGCCATTGTGTGGTGTGATTCGAATTCTTGAGTGAACTATTTTATTCCCTGTGTACAGTAGTTCACATATTTACCCATAATGCACTCTGACTTAATAATAATAATAGTAATAATTTGTTACATTTATATAGCGCTTTTCTGGGTACGCATTTTTTTTTTTTTTACATAATGTCCATCTTTTATCTAAGCATAGAAGCCCTGGCAAGCATGGATCGTAATAGCCTGACTACGTCAGACTTCGTACTTACGCTCAATTTCATTTCGCTTCTGTACTCAGTCTGAGACAGCGTCATAGCTTTCCGTTTTCCTCCGGCCTGAAAACAGTCGGCCAATCAACGAACAGAGGGCGGGCTGAGAGCCGTGACGTAGACGCTGATTGTACCGTGGATGCGTAGATTTACTTCACATAATCTGCAAAAGTCATTCACAGCCATGTTCACTCCGGTATTTCGCTCGATGTTTTTGTTTTCGCATCATACATGTGTTTTACAGTGGAAGTTAGATGCGGCTGAGCATGCGCATAACACACGCCATAACCAAACATTATGTGATTGGTTTACGGGTAACCAATGATTTTAAGCTTCAGACTAGCGCCCCCAGGCGGTAAAGAAAACGTTTTTCTATTACGAAACTCCAGACTCTGGAGCAGAGTCTGGTATTACCAGGCTAGGATCGTAATGCTTCAAGACCATAAACATATTTTTAAATAATAATAATAATAATAATAATATCAATTTAGCACAATTTGGGGCCAGTAATCTCTTCACCAGGGCTGCATTTATAAAAAAAAAAAAAATAAAAAAATAAAAAAAAATGGTAAAACAGTAATATTATGAAATATTATTACAATTTAAAACAACTGTTTTCTATTTCAATATATTTTAAAATGTAATTTATTCCTGTGACGGTAAAGCTGAATTTTCAGCATCATTACTCCAGTCTTCAGGGTCACATGATCCTTCAGAAATCATTCTAATATGCTGATTGGGTTCTCAAGAAACATTTCTTATTATTATCAATGTTAAAAAAAGTTGTACTGCTTAGGATTTTTGTGGAAACTATGATTACGTTTTTTTTAGGATTCTTTGATGAATAGTAAGTTCAAAAGAACAGCATTTATTTGAAATAGAAATCTATAGCATTTTAAATGTCTTTACCGTCACTTTTGATAAATTGCATGCATCCTTGCTGAATAAAATAATGTCTTTAAAAATGTACTTTATGCCGATATATGTTGATTATTGTTGACTTTTCTATAATTCTCCAATTATTTTTTAAAGTGCCCCTATTATGCTTTCTTGAATACTGCCTTTCATGCAGTGTGTAATATAGATGCTTGTGGATGTAAAAGGTCTGCAACGTTTTAAATATCAAAGTGCAAGATCAATAGAATTATTGTCTCCTAAAAGAAATAATCGATTCTGAACTGCTGAAATGAGCCATCAGTAATTCCAGTCTCACTTTCTGTTAGTAACAATGTATCAAATTTGTATAATGCCCGCCTATGGTCTTCATTGGCCGCCCAAGAACAGCGTCTAGTTTGACCTACCCTCAAACACTGTAGTTGTAGCTGAGGCCTGGAAGAGTTTGGATCATGTTGTCGACATGACGAGAAGACACTGTTTTCAGCGCTGCGAAAGCAAATCCGCTTTGCTGCACTTCCAAAGAATAAGGATCGTTGCCGTTTCTATCACTGTACATCGTGCCGAGGAAGCCTCCGGAGCTGAAATTCAGATATGGTAATGGTCATTTCGTTTTCCGACTCACGTTGTAAGACCAATCACAACAGTTTGAGCCATCTGACCAATCAGAGCAGAGTAGACCCTTGGAAAGGTGGGGTTTAGAGAAACTGAATCTTCAAACGAGCCATTTTCAGACTCTTTGAAAAATTAGATGATGCTGCAATGTATATTGTTAGAAAATGAAAGTGTATTTTGACCTTTGAGACCTCCCCAAAAAAAATGAGGAACCTTTTATAACATAATAGGGGCACTTTAATCATTATGAACCAATTAAACATAAAAAAAAGAACAAATATTTGTTGTATCATACCTTCAAATTCAGATTCACATCTTCTGCATATGAGAGCCACAGCTCGATGTCGTGAACCAACTGAAAGGACTTTGGTATGCTTTTATACACTGACATTTCAAAGTGAAAAGAAATAATGGTAATTAGGGAGCCTGTTTGTACCAGCACTTAAAAGTATTTGCTAACAGTTTTTTGTTTAAAAAAAATTACAGTAACAGTATCATCGCGTCAATATTATTTCACATGCTTCTAGGCGTGATAGGGCATGTAAAACTCACACCACAGGGAAACAGGACCTTGTTTTTCCAACATTCAAATTGGCCTTGAATCAAGAAGCACTTAGCAAGGCCTAATCAGCCCAGTGTGTCTGCAACCTCAAGAAATTAACCAGGGCTAATTAGCATCTAAAAGCGTTAATTTGTTTTGCAACAATTCCAGTGCTCTTTAAATACCAAATGCAAGTAGAAGAAGAAAAAAAAAAACTTGAGCGTGCTTCATTTTAGATTATCTCATCGACTGCTGGCCTTTTGTTGTCTTCATTCAGATTCCGCTTGGTCTTATCCATCACCTCCCCCAGCAGCACTTCTCTCCCATGTGCCACAAAATACAGCAACAGCTTGTAGGTAATTGATCAGACAAGCCAACTGTAAAATATTCATTTTCTACTTCAACAGCCAAATAAATCTCTGGGGAGGTTTTCAGAGGACTGTGCTCAGATATTGCTTATGCGTTACCAGGTTAGCGCGGCACTCATTGTGAAGTCAGTTCGGAGGGAGTTCTGCTTTAGGGTGGGAGCCGGTCGATGGCCGGCCAAGCAGGACATCGGCCTCAGTCCTGCCTCAGCAGCACATACTCCGACCTAAGATAGGATTCAGATGCGGCCAGTTGGTCTCCAGTGTCCACACACCATCAGCCTGAAAACCAGTCACAGAGAGGGAGTAATGTATACACTGTAGGTTTCGCAAAAATACAGTGATTTTCATGCTGCCTTAAAATGTTAAGTTCAGTCAACTCAAATATACAAGTTGTCACTTAGTACAACTTCACATTTCAAGTTGACTACACTTAAAGGAGACATATCATGCTTTTAAATTGTTCCTTTTTACATATAAATCATACATTTGTAGTCTATATAAAGCGGAACTGCAATGCTTGGGTCTGAATTCCTCATTATTATAGCTCCACAGGCCCCTTTTCTACCCCTTTTCTAATGTGCTTCTGAAAGCAACTCGTTTTGGTGCGGTCTCTTTAAATAATATTGAGACACTTCATACCCCGCCCCCTCTCCAGGTTGTAGCGGTGACACTCGGTTCAACTCCACCCCGTTCGGCCATTTTTGTAGTCTGGTAGCAGAGATAGGATTATCTAGCGCACAGAAACTTTTATACACACGTTATTAACAAAATGTCAACAACGGAAGACTTGTCCAGCCAGCCTTACATGTTCGAGCCAGAGCCGGAGCGAGATGAAAATGAAGACGACGAACCTGCAGAACAACGTCTTCATATGGATGTATCGCAATGGTGTGTACTGTATTTACACATGAAACTTTGGTCTTCCGACCTTTTACCACCGTGTCGATTTATTTTGATTAATATGTCCGAGGGAGAGAGAGCAAGACAGCGTCTAGTTTGGAGACGGTGATGTCTTGTTTACACTTTCGCCTGGCTCTGAAGAGAGAGAGTGAGCGCGCGCGCGACCGGGTCTCTCTCTCTGCTCATTCTTTCAGTTAAACATGCTCCTGTCACAAGCGCGGCAGTTCATCTAAATTAGACGGTGTAATGAAGCGTGTGGGTTACTACATCCAACAACCGAACATTTTAACTTACCCTCTCGTAACTTCTGCATCCTTTAGCTTGGACTACAAAATTGCAGCGAGAAATAATAATGGCGGATTGCTCGAAGTGTTGGGCCGGAAGTCAATGTCCTTATTTGGCAGTTCCGCTGCAAATACTGTGACGTGATAGTTCAAAAAACGTCATAGATAACAGAAAAATCTGAACCGGTTGAAAAATATGACCAAAACAGAATATAAAGATATCAACGAAGCACCTGAAGAGAATAATTTCATCTTTTCTGTACTTCTAAACACTCCAAATATACAACAAAATGCATTTAAGGGCTAAAAAAGTGCATTTAGCATGATATGTCCCCTTTAAAGGGGTGGTTGATTATGATTTCACATTTTTAAATTTAGTTAGTGTGTAATGTTGCTGTTTGAGCATAAACAACATCTGCAAAGCTACGACGCTCAAAGTTCAAAGCAAAGGGAGATATTTTCTTTTACAGAAATCACATTTTAAGGACTACAACAAACGGCTGGTAGGGACTACACGAGCTTCCCCCCGGGTTAGTGACATCACAAACCCTAACATTTACATAAACCCCGCCCCCGGGACCACGATTTATAGATTATCATGACAGAATATGCTAATCAATGACTAGAAGATAGTTAACTCCACATCAGCTACATAAATTCATCTAACCATTCAGAAATGTCCCGTTGCTTTCAACATGTTGCCAATTCTTCTTGAGTCTCTCCATCTTTGTCCGGTTTGAACATAAAAGGCTAAAAGTTTTTGAAATGTCCAGTGCGTGTGTGTGAGGTAATCGGAGCTGCTAACACACAGGAGCTCTTGAAGCAGCTTATTTGCATTTAAAAGGACACACACTAAAACGGCGGGTTTTTGCTCCCCCTTAAAAAGTGACAATTTTAACATGATATCAAAAAATATCTGTGGGGTATTTTGAGCTAAAACTTCACATGCACACTCTGGGGACATCAGAGACTTATTTTACATCTTGGGAAAAGGGCATTATACCACCCCTTTAACATTTTAAGGCAGCACACCTTTAAGTTGGAACAACAATTTTATATCTATAGATAAAAATCAGTAAAGTTAGACACTATTTACTGTTCATTCACACACGGAAAACAAATAGTGGACAGAACCTTTCTAAAGAGAGATGGAATTAGGGCTGGGTGATGTAATGGTAGAAATGCGTCAACTGATAGATTTTGTGTTCACTATTTGTATCGCTGAAAATACATTTACGCAGAGCAACACAAAACATAGAGGAATATGAAAATAATCTAAAAAAAAAAAAAAACCCGATTCAACATTTATGCCATTTTGCAAAGGAAAAACAGTTCATTGAACGTTGATTAGGTCTGGGCATTGACAAAAATTTCACGATTCAATTCGATTTTGATTCAACTCAGATTTTGATTACATTTGATTAGATATTGATTCAGTTGGATATACTGTATATACAGTATATCAGACAGTAATTTTTTCTCAAGGAAAATAATCTCTTAATTAATTCTGCAAACTGTATGGAAGCCTGTCAGTATTACTTTAATATTACATGTTAAGTTAACAACTGATTTGTATAGAAACATTTACATTGCACATAAGTCAGTTTTTATAACAATGTTACTTTTTAATGACATATCTATGTTTGTGGCTGTCATAAAATCTTGTTTTCATGATGGATTTATTCAAACATACATTAAATATTGAAGAGCAGTGTGGCGAGCAGGACGAGGCCAAGGGCTGTGGGAGAACAGCGCGAGGCCGGTGGCGGGATTGCTAATGAGCGACACCTGCGCGACGCACCGGTCTCGTATCTCTCACGGGGGAGCGACGACAGTGAAGGAACGAGAGAGGCCAGGCCTGGACTATTTTATTTGATGTTGTGTTTTGTTTATGTTTTATTATATATGACAGCAGTCGTCCATGAGGGGCTGCTGTCTTTACTTTAA
Organism: Leuciscus leuciscus; assembly: GCF_965113295.1. Lineage (NCBI taxonomy): Eukaryota > Metazoa > Chordata > Actinopteri > Cypriniformes > Leuciscidae > Leuciscus > Leuciscus leuciscus. The sequence continues at coordinate 7,462,043 of NC_138736.1, forward strand.
TTTTGTATTGGTTTATTTTATTATTAAAACCTGTGAACGTTTGCCAGTCCCCGCCTCCTTCTTCCCATAACAACGAACATTGCTACAAGCTGGTTAACAAAAAATTCAAAGCTGAAATTTATATATATATATATATATATATATATATATATATATATATATATATATATATATATATATATATATATATATATATTATTTTTTTTTTTTATGAATAGAAAGTAAAACAAACAGCAATTATTTGAAATAGAACATTTTGTAACATTTACTGTCACTTTTGATCAATTTAATGCATCCTTGCTAAATATATATATTTAAGAAAGAAAAAAAGGAAAAAAAAATCTTGCTAACCCTAAACTTTTGAATGGTAAATCAACAATGAAATAAACAATTCATGAAACAGCATAATGTGTATAATTGTACATATACTGAACCATTGTTTTGATCAACAAATATTATAATTCATAATTTAATATATACCATTTATATAATTGATTACAATTAAAATGTGAAAAGTAAAAATCTTCATCCATTATTGACCATTAGGTTAGTGTGGGTTTTATTGTTTACCCAACAGCACTAATGACATTTTAATTTGGAGAACAAAATTCACAAAACTAATTCTGATTTTGAGATGGTTTTGAACTGTGAAAAAAAATATATATACATAAAAAGTCTTTCCTGCTGCAAAAATTCATGTTCGATGTGAATAGCCCATAAAGACTGCTCTTTTAAGCTGTTTTACCACACTGAGCAGCCCAGAGGCATTTGGACCTTCAGTGTCTCCTTCACCTCCTCATGAAAATACTTTATGGATGACCCCACTACTAAAAGTGTCAAACTCATTCCTTGTCATACACTTACAGCAGCAATACAGGATATTTTTCACATCATGTATGACAGAAGACCGAGAGGAATTAGTGTTGAGAACAATGTTCTTATCTATCAATTACACAGCATTTCCCGCAAGCATTTCAACAGACATAAATCAGACACATATGTGTTTACGAGATGTGTTTGCTCTCCCACTGTCTTACAGGAAGTGTTTGTCTACTCTCAAAAATTAGAAGGAAGCTCTCTGAAGAGTGTTTGTAGAAATCAAAGCAAAATGTGAAATGATTCATATTTAATAGGAGAACTCTTTTACAGCCCGGTTAATTAAATGTCTTATCTATATTATGCAGATGCTTCATAAATTTAAAATATTACATATCACCACTACCTGCTCTGGAAAACCTCATTGAAGCATTCAGAAGTATAATTAAGTATAAGAAAAAATAAACCAGTGTTTAATTTATTTTATAAATAATAATAAGTGCTAAAACTCATTTAAAACTATTCCCGTTTACATAAAATATATTCTCTCTCTCTCTCTCTCTCTCTCTCTCTCTCTCTCTCTCTCTCTCTCTCTCTCTCTCTCTCTCTCTCTCTCAATGACTTGATCAATTGTGCTTTATAAATATCTATGTAAGCTCATGGAATGGGTTGATTAAACTTGGGATAATCTCTGGGCTCATCCGTTCAATATCATAATACTTAGGATGTAATCCCCTTGTGCACTGGTCTGCTCTTCCTAGAGTACTGGATTTGATCCTCTACTTTGTTCATTTATATATTTATTTTGGAATATGTCCCCAACATTAATTTTTACACTAATAATGGACGAATGATGACCAAATAAACCAAATAAATTATTTATTTATTTATTTTACAAATTTACTAGCAACTCTAGAATAAAAACCCCAATGAGTGGTCGACCAAGTGTAAAAACACTGTAAAGCATTCAGCTCTAATTTGCTCATTTTCTCATCTGTGAATTCCATGAAAAATGAAAAATGTAACTGAAAATATTGCATTAAACAGTCGTTGCTGCAGCACCTGCTTGCAGGCACTAAGGCATATTTTGCTTCAATAACTATTCTCACCTACAGCAGTGGCACAAATATATGGTAATTTGTGGATTTAGTATCACTGAGAGTCAGTGTGGTTTAATGCCACAAAGATTTGTACCTTGGGATGGGAAGCCTGATAAGATCGCACAACTCTGGTAGGTGCTCCAAAACAGTTTTAGGGAAATGAATCTTTGAGGAAGACATTTTCTGCCGCTGATAATCCCACAACTATGGCTTTGAGATTGAGTGTGTTTGTTTGTGCAGGAGTGATGAAAGAGTGTGTTCATTTACAGTGACCTTTGTCTGAAGGAGGATTTGTACATGGGCTGAAATGAGCGTGATTGACTGTTCCATTGCAAAGTGTGTCCTTTAGATGTGTTAATACTGTAACTGTGTCTGGAAAACTCAGATGAGGCAAGCAAATACGTAAATCAAGCAATACACCAATGCATTCCTTTCTTTGGGATTGTAGATGGGCTTGGAATTTAAAATTCCTCTTAAGAAACAAAAAAAAATTCTAGAAAAAGGCTCAAAAGGTCTAAAAAACTATGAAATTGCATATCTATATGCTAGTACACACACACACACACACACACACACACACACACACACACACACACACACACACACACACACACACACACACACACACACACTTAAATTAACTCACAGTCTACTGCCTATTTAAGATGGATGGATGGATGGATGGATGGATGGATGGATGGATGGATGGATGGGTGGATGGATGGGTGGGTGGATGGATGGGTGGGTGGGTGGATGGATGGATGGATGGATGGATGGATGGATGGATGGATGGATGGATGGATGGATGGATGGATGGATGGATGGGTGGTTGGATGGGTGGATGGATGGATGGATGGGTGGGTGGATGGATGGATGGCCTATGTCTCAATTCCTCAAGACCAAAAATACAAGAAATGTATTATTATGTATGTAGCATTATCTATCACTTAAGGCCTGTTTACACCAATAACGATAAAGATAACTATAACAATAACTATATTAGTATCCACACCATGCAGCGGATGATATAGTTCTGTTTATTATAAGCATGTGCTGCAGTTTTGTCGTCTGCCGCTTTAAATGCTCAATCTCTCAACGACATTGTTTCTCTGTGCAGTTAACATTGTAGTTGTGGTGTGGACTTTTACCACTATAAAAATATAATGATTTTTAGAATCATTATAGTTATCATCCTCAGTTTGACCAGGCCTTAACTCACTACTTTGACCCTCAGTAGGCGAATTAATTGGCGGACAAACTGCAGAAAAATGCATCCCTGCTAAAAGTTTTCCAACTGCACTTTACAGGCTTCGTGGCGCTTTGAATTCCAAGGGTGACAGTCATATTCCCTCAAACACTGGAAATCCCCTTCTCCATGGCCACTGGTGGGCTTCTGGGCTTTCTGAGAGTTGACGCCCCCTGTATGTTTAAGTGGGCCGTCCTCCCACTCGCCCTCAACCTAACTGAAGCTGCCCTAAGCAGGACCCGACAGAGACACGATGAAGGCCCAGTTCTGCGGTTATGTGATTTACGCTGGTGGAAAGAGAGAGGCGGTGGATCAAAGGCAAGCAGACTTTAGGGCTGTAGCTATGTGTGGTAATGTTATAAAACTGAAGAAAGGCCATTTTATAAAAGTATCGGAGACTATGATGGCCTCAGAAAAGGGATTTCGCACCGGGTAGTTATAGGAACTCAGTTATAGGAACTAGCCATCAGGGCTGACTGAATGTGGACGGTCAGTTAAAAAGTCCTTGATCCATCTGCTGACACCCAGACTCTGGAGTTTGGACACCATTCTGCTGGGGATGATAGTATTGAATGCCGAGCTAAAATCCACAAATAGCATTCTGGCATATGAGCCAGGTTGTTCCAGGCGTGGAGAGCTGTGTTGATGGCATCTCCAGTTGACCTATATTGGCTCTATATGCAAACTAGTGCTGGTCCAAACTGAGAGGAAGAGAACACTTCATTTGCTTTAACACCAACCTCCCAAAGCACTTCATAACAGTGGAGGTAAGAGCCACAGGTCTGTAGTCATTGAGGCTGATGATAGATGGTTTCTTAAGGGCACAAAGGTTGGCAGATTTAAAGCATTTGTGGGGCAGTGCAGGTGGACAAAGAGAGATTGAAGATGGAAGTAAAAACCTCACTTCGCACAACGCAGACAAGGGCCCTAGTTTGCAGTCAAAAAAATGAAATTATGCTATTATGCTGTGCAAATCCCAGAGCCAAACCATACACATAAATGATAATCCTGTGGATAAACTACTTTGTTTGGTTAACAAACACACATACAAACTAGAATACACCAACTCGCTTGTCTACTAGTACTTTAGGTGCTGTATTCCCAAACTAAACCATTATAGACCCAATGAAGCTGCAGTTCAAATTTATAATTTTGAAATCAACTGCATTTTTATGCAATATCGGTAACACTTTACAATAATAGTATTATATACACACAGAAAAAAAAGTTGAAAACAGTTGTACTGAATAATATTTTTGTGGAAACCATGACACATTTTTTTAAGGATTCTTTGATGAATAGAAAGTTCAAAAGAGCAGCATTTATTTGAAATATATATATACAGTCCCTGACAAAAGTCTTGTCGCTTATCTATTTTGTAGAAACACCTGCTATTAACCTGACTTTTAATTCATCAATTGGTGTTAGAAATAGCTCATATGAAAAGCTAAAACCCTCCCAAATGATGTTTAATGCACTGAAATAAATTAGTTTCACTGAAAAAAGATTTATCATTTAATCAAGACAGAAAGGTCAAATTTTGGCAAGACAAAAGTTTTGTCGCCTATACAGAAATTGAACAAATTTACTGCAAATACAAAAATATGTCAGCAAATTAAGTAGTGGTGCTATGAGATCCAAATTTAATATCTTGTATGACTTCCATGAGCTTGAATGACTGCATCCATGCGGTTTGGCATGGATTCATACAATTTATTGATGAAGTCATCAGGAATAGCAAAGAAAGCAGTCTTGCATGCCTCCCAGAGTTCATCAATATTCTTTGGTTTCGTCTTCCATGCTTCCCTCTTTCATCCTACCCCACATATGCTCAATGATGTTCATGTCTGGTGACTGGGCTGGCCAATCCTGGAGCATCTTGATCTTCTTCGCCTTGAGGAACTTTGATGTGGAGATGGAAGTATGCGATGGAGCACCATCCTGCTGCAGAATTTGGCCTCTTTTATGGTTGGGAATATAAGAGGTAGCTAAGATTTCTTGGTATTTTAGACTATTGATGTTGCCTTCCCCCCTGCAGATCTCTCGCACACCCCCATACTGGATGTAACCCAGACCATGATTTTTCCGCCACCAAACTTCACTGTTTTCTGGGTGAATCTCGGATCCATGCGGGCTCCAGTAGGTCTCCTGCAATATTTGCGGCGACTGTGGTGTAATTCAACAGAAGATTCATCTGAAAAATCCACCTTCTTCCACTTTTCCAGCGTCCATCCTTTTAGCAGGCTGTGGGCCTTGGCAAATGCCACACGGTTTTTCAATTGTCTTTTGTTTAGTGCTGGCTTCTGGGCACTGATTCGACCATGGAGGCCATTTCGAGACAGAATCCGACAAACTGTTCTGGTTGACACAGGGACTTCAGGCAGTGGTGTAGTCTACGTGATACGCAGGTATATGCCGTATACCCACTAGAAAAGGCCAAGGATTTGCGTATACCCACTTAAAAAAAGCGTGAGGATACGTATCAACTTCGTTTTGTGTCAGAACTTTCACACTTTCATTCATAAATTCACCCCGTCTGTGTTTGCGAAGCGACGGATCGAATCGCGGAATCCAGTCACAAATGGAACTTGCTATATAAAGCAGAACGTCACGGAATTAGGCTATTTTTGAATGAATAAATCAAAAGTAGCTGCTGTACAATGAATCAAATCTCGATATGGACTAGTGTCTATGAATATTAAAGCTAAAAGAGACTGCAATTGTTCTACGCGTCTCTGGGAATAAGCGCTCAGTGTATGCTCCACTACACACACACACACACACACACACACACACACACACACACACACACACACACACACAGAAGCACGCGTGACTCACGCTCGTGGTGTTTTCAGCGTTTCACTGTATTGAGACATGATGTAGCACATGTGCATTTCATCGCAGAGCTGCTATGAGAGTCACTTGATGAGAATTTCACCATTTCATTTGATAAAACTATCGTCATTCATTCGTTTCATATACACAGAAACTGTTATGTCTTTACGACAACCTGTCAAAATAAAAGTTCTGTATAACTTGAAGAAATTATAACAGAAATATATTACTATTGCACAGAGTATACTTCAGGCCTAATAATAATAATAATAATAATAATAGTTCATTAAAACACACAGAAACTCAAATGTCTACAACCCACCAAAATAAAAGTTCGGTCTAACTCAAATTAATTAGAAAGGAATTGCACAGTAAAATGTATTTTAAAATAAATTTTTTTTCAAAAACACCATTTCTAAAAGTAAATTTGTATTTGTGCCTATAATGTTTAAAAAAAATTTTTTTTTGATAATTGTCAACTGATAAAACCTGTGCTTCAGGGACCATATTCATATAACAAATAAATAAGTTGATAACACTTAGTATTTCATAATGCTCTCAATTACATGTCGATGCATACTGTATGCATTAGTGAGTGTGGTGGTGCTTATGGGGTGACGCTCTGGGCTGGGTGAGTATGCGGCGGGGGGGGGGGGGGGGGTTATATTAGAGTATACTCACTACAAAAAACTAGACTACACCACTGACTTCAGGTGACCAGGTCTCGTGGAGCTCTGCTGCAGTGGAAAATGGGCTGGCCTTGGATTTTCGAGCCAACAAACGGTCCTCTCGAGCAGTTGTCTTGCGGGGTCTGCCTGACCTGGGCTTGTAAAAAACGTCTCCAGTGTCTTCAAATGTGTTTTTTTATCCTCTGTACTTGACGCTGAGACACATTGAAGGTGTCTGCCACATCAGCAGTGGATCTGGTCTTCAGCCTCTTGATAATCAAAACTTTAGGCTCAGGGTGAATCTTAGGCATGTTTGCAGAGGTCTAGTTGCAGTTGATGTGAAGGTCTAGTGTACTGGGGTTGTTTTTATACACACCTGAGACCTAATTGATCCATTATTAGTCACAGGTGAAGCTCACATGACAAGGCGACAACACTTATGTCTTTGCAAAAATTGACTCAATGGGCTTTACCAAGCTGTGAATCAATGTTGTTTTCGTCAACGATGACGATAACGAAATGATTTCGTTGACGCACCTTTTTTTTATGACGATAACGCGACGATGACTAGCTAAAAATGGCTCTAAGGTGACTAAAACATGACGAGACGTTTTCGAGTTTTCGTTGACGAGACGAGACGGAACGAAAACACAACTCTGTCTTAGCTCGCGTACACAGAGACAGAGTGTACGCGAGAGAGACCGAGTGTGTCTGCGCGCGAGAGAGATCGAGTGTGTCCGAGCATTAGTTTAGTGGGAATCTGTTTAGAATTTATTTAACATAAATTATTATTTAACTAATTATATAATAAAGCCACAATGGCCAAAGTAAGAATGTTTTTATTCCTGGCTTTTTTGGAGTAAAACAGTGATTCCACTGTTACCACTTTATCTGTGTGTAATGTTGTAGTAGCTCAAATTTAATTGAGTTACAACACTCGAATTGCAACACTTGCTACAACCTGTCAAACCTAAGCCCATTTCCAATACTTTTTAACCTAAATTAATTTGACTATTTTATTTTTTTTTACTAAAATTGACTAAAACTTGACTAAAACCTTTTTGTGTTTTCGTCGACTAAAACTTGACTAAAACTATCAAGTTTATAAGTGACTAAAATGTGACTAAAACTAAAAAGCATTTTCTTCCAAAAGACTAAGACTAAGACTAAAACTAAAAGGGCTGCCAAAAACAACACTGCTGTGAATATCAGAATACTTTTTGACAGTTTCGTTTTGCAGTGAAACATTATTACAAAAGCTGTTGGGATTAAAATGAGCCATTTCTTGTAAAAAAAATCTTGATTAGAAATATATTTCAGCGGCACTTCAGGTCAATTTGTACACAAGTGACAAGACTTTTGTCAGGGACTGTATATATATATATATATATATATATATATATCAGTGTAAAAGTCTTTACTGTAACTTGCCTGAATTAAAGTAATAATTTCTTTCAAAATGTTAAGGACCCCGAACTTTTGAACTGACATGAATTAACAATGAACAATAATATATTTTTACTTTATAAATGCTTTAAAAAATACTCATTGTGGTTGATTATACCCAACTTATGTAAACAAATTTAACCTCAGTAAAGTGTTACCAATGATAACATCAACTGTATTACTGTAACACCCACTGCAATGCATTTTTTCCTCTTGGGCTTTTAAATACGCAGTTTTCTTTTTCCCAAATGAGAAAGTTAGAGCTGGATGGAGGTAGAAAGAGAGACAGAAAAAGGGAGGGAGTGGTGGAAAAAAAAGTGCAGGAGATAAAGTAGAAGAAACGTAATTAACCTCCTTTGCAGGGAGAATTCTATTACAAAAACCTATTCTGCCATGCAAAGTGGGACTTGGAGATGTGACAGCGTGTGGAGGAAAAAGTCAGGAGCTGTCTGCATCTTAAAACAACTTCCAATTTGCGTCCCCTATCTTTCCTCATCCTCACTGAAGCCGGAAATTGATCAATGCACTCTTAGAGCGGGGAGGGCAGAACACAGCAAACATTAAACCAACTATTTCATGTTTACGTGGCATGTGGCATACAGAAAAAAACCCGCGGATTGAGGAGATTTTAAAGGTTTCACTGGGAAAGTAGCACCTTTTCCCTTTACTTTTTTTTTATGGAAGTAGAAACTGTGATGCACCGTAGTGACATTCAGCCACAAAACGCATCAAGCGTGGAAAAAAATATCCTTGCGATGAAAATGTCACAGAGTCCTTCCCCCAGTAATCAGTTTGCGAGCATTCCTCACTCATTACATGACAGGATGAAAAATTGCGCTCTATCGTTTTGCTGTTAAAAGGGAGACTAGGTGGCGTGAAAAGGCCAGCAGATGCTTCTTTTGAGGCGCTTCCATGAAGAAGCTGCGCTGTGTGAGAGCCCTGGGAGAAAGAAGCCTGAAATGGCAGGGGTTAATAAAGTCCATTTTTGTCGGTAGAAATAACACAAGTGTTCGAGGGGAAATTACAGTCAATATCCTCCAAAAATAATTACACTTCAAATACTTCCTCTCGCTCTACCCCCAACCATCCCCTCCTCCCCGCCCTCAAATCGCCTGGGGGTTTGAGTGACAGCTCCGCTGGGGCGAGTGTGCCATCCGTGTGCCATGCAGGGACGAGCGCTGGCAGCCGGTGAAGAGGGACAAAACCGGCCTTTGTGGCTCAGTGCTGGCACCATCTACTACAGGTGTCCTTTTCACCAACCGAGTTTGTAAACCATTTGGGAAGATCCTCCCATTTTGAGTCAATCCTTAAACGCCTTCCGTCTTGAACGCAAGTAAAAAGCTGGTGTACAAATACCAGAATAGAGTCAAAACTAAACCAGAGATCAGCCATACTCTTAGAAAAAAAGGTTCAAAATAAAACCTTGAAATTAAATGGAAGCTGAGATAGTCTTTTCTTGGTTATACTTTATTTTGATGGTCCACTTTAGACACTCTTTACAACTATGTCAACTAACTCTCATTAGAGTATTAGTAGAATATAGTAGACTGTTAGGTTAGGGTTAGGTGTTAAGGTTCGAGTTAGCAGAATAAGTTACTTACTTTGTACTGTAAACAAAAATTCAGGGGTTCCCATAATGAGCTAATTTTATGGATTTCTTTTAAATACATTTTTATTTTTATTAAATATTATGAATAAAACAGCTCGTAAACATACTATATCAGTAAAAACAAAAAACAAAAAAAAACTGATAAATGTTTTAAGGCATCTATACCATTCTATATTGAACCCCTCTGAACCCTTTTTTCTAAGAGTGTACTAAACATGCAGATCTAATTCTAATTATACACATTTAAGGAACAGAGGTAAATCTTGTAAAGATTTGACCTGAAAGCATAAAATAGATCTACATATACAGGCTGAATGCTTTTTGTTTTCTTGAGTATACCGAAAATAAGTTTGAAAAGTACAAATCTTTACTTTAAAAACTTTGTCCACAACATAAAACATAAAAGTATGAAACATATTATATTGTAATATATTATATTTTTAGCTTTGAAATAAGTCACAATTTGCATAATAATAATACACATGAAAATGATTAGCAAAATATTTCGTAATATAAAAAAAACAAAAAAAACATTTATTCAGATTTAGATCTGATATATAAACAAGTAAAATTAATGTAACTTTCACGTTTAGTCGGATGTTAGTTTTAGATACTTTCCATAAAAGTGGCATTGCAAAACTGCACCTTTTTTTTTAAATGTTCAAGTCAAATGAGAACTGGGCAGTAATTTGCTGAATGCAGTGTTTTGTTTAGTGCCGCAAATATTTACGAAAAATGATGAATTGAACTTTCCCACAAGGACATAAATGTCTTGTATTATCATTAACACTAGCCTGCAGATTAATACAATTTACCTCACAGACTGTTCCTGATTAGTGTTTGTGTGTGTGCGTGTGTGTGTGTGTGTGTGTGTGTGTGTGTGTGTGTGTGTGTGTGTGTGTGTGTGTGTGTGTGTGTGTGTGTGTGTGTGTGTGTGTGTGTGTGTGTGTGTGTGTGTGTGTGTGTGTGTGTGTGTGTGTGTGTGTGTGTGTGTGTGTGTGTGTGCATATGTGTGTCTCTGTGTGTAAATTACCAATGGAAAGTGACTTGGCCGGGTAGCATCTGCATGCTTCGCGTTCCTCCATTTCTAAGCTTATGAGAGTAGATGTGAATGTAAACCACATTAGACTGTTCCCCAGGCAGGAAATATACTAGATGTCAGTCCGCATTCCATTTGAGCTCTCATTGATTGGTTCCTACATTTCATTATGCTAAACGTGGTGTTTTACAGAAGACGGAGCATTTTACAAGGAGGAAAAGCCAAGAAAAGCATCATGGGAGCAGCCAAGCGTTCCAGCACTGAGCAGAGACTGCCCGCTGGCAGCTGCTTCCCATGTGCACGTTTTTAAAGCACCTGACAGGTTCTACGTTATGACATACACCCCAGTAACAAATATAACGTGTCAAGGAAGTTAAAGCAGTGCTGCAGTGGTTTTCTTTCAAAACTAATGTATTGTTCTGTACTGTTTAAAAAAAAAAAAATGTGTGTGTGTGATGACGTGGTAAGAACGGGTCTCAAACTGCCTCAGCTGCACACTGATCTCTAGGAAAGGAAGGAAACATCACCAATTAGAGGTCTGGCTATTTCCATCCGCAGCTTGTACTTCTGTAGCGAGCTCAATGCCTGTTATTATGGACATATGTACATACGCTTACAGATACACACACTCTTACACACTAAAGCTGGTAAAGAGGCTGCCATTTCCAGCGCCTGGTTTTTGTTTGTGCAACGAGGGACTGGGAATTGCAAATGTGACCAGTTTTACTCAACCATTGCTGACATTTCCTATCTATGCATTCGGAAGGTCATAATTTGAAAGAAATCGGTCAATATGCTAAATGTGCACCTTTATGTCTTGTGCTGAGCGATAAGCCCATCTCTAGATTTTCCTTCTGTCCACTTGGGTGTCCAGACAAAACAATCCAAATCCCTTTCAAAAGACCTAGCAATTATAATACAGTGGAAGCTACATGTTGTTATTTATATATATTATTCCCTAAAAGTCTTGATCTTGTTTTTGAGGTCTACTAGACTAGGTTTTCATGCTTGAATGGTCAAAAAACATTATTTTTCAAATCTATTACATTGTTGCAGCACCTCTCTTCGCAGTCTGTCAGTAACGCTCTGTTTAGTTCCTGCCTCTATGAAGCCCCTCCTTCCGGAAAGCATAATGTGCTCTGATTGGTCGGCTCTACCAGTGTGTTGTGATTGATCAACGACTTTGAGCGTGTTGCAAATATGTAACGCCCCTTACCATAACTGCGTATCAACACACTACTAATGCAACTCAACCAGGCCTCGCCCCCTTTTTTTACGTATACCTTGGCCGGGAATTATTAAAACGAGGGATATTGTGATGTGTATGTTCTTGGAAGAAAACTCAAGACTACAACAGACAGAGACGTTTCAGGGAGTTCAGAAACAGTGTGCACTGATACAGAGAATAACTCACTTTGGAGTGACTTTATGCATGAGCAGACCTTTATCATGCTCAACCAGCAACATTACACACTAAAGAAAGATGAAAATATAAAAAAGCATATAGGTCCTCTTTAATAGTTTTGAGATTTGTGAGAGCAAATGACAGACAGAAGCAGAGATAGTAAATATTTATAATAAATAGTAAAAGGGGAAAAACAAAAATGGGATACAATAGAATAAAATATATATATATACTTGTGCTCATATCGTTTCAAACAAGTGTTCTGTTATTTTCTCTGTGGGACACAAAAGGAGCAAAGTTATAAAGCTCTCTGTATAACAGTGATTTATCATCTGATTTAGATGCTCGATGTTCAGGACACAATTATCAGTGCCATATAAGATGTAGGAGGTCCATACCATCTAAATACATAGTTCCAGAAAAAGAGAACTGATTACTTTCCAAATCATTTATCTTATACCATACAAAGAGACAGAATAATTAATAGGTGTTTAACTCATGAATGACTCATTTATCCCAAAGCCGGGCTTCAGCAATTTTCCAAGTTATTGCCATTTATATTGTTGCTGATTGCACAAGACCCAGGTCAGCAAATTTCCACCACTCTTAATGGTAATTACGTGTTGTGCGAGTCTGGTCACTGGTTGCTACTTTGTTCCATGCTGACGAGTCGGACCTTTGATTAACCTGGAGCATGACCAAAGTTATTTATTTAATTATGTTGCTTGAATTTTAAAACACTATGAAAGTTAGCAAGGACAAGTTCCTCTTATCAAAATAAAACAGAACTAATTACAAATTCAAAACACTTTCCAGTGTCTATGAATATTCACAGTAAACATTTCCATGCTCAGTAACCTGTATTAACCCTATATAACACCGTATTAAATTATATTTATGTACTGTATATGTTCATCACTTTTCACAATGTTTCAAAGCAGCTTTACAGAAATGTATGATGTTTTTTAATGCCTATAATTATCCACATTTAGCAGATTAGAGCTGGGCGATAGTATAGTTCACAGTTTGGCAAAAGTACAAACAATCACACTGTTGAGATTTGCTATAAAGTATTATTGTGTTTTTCCTGGTGGGTTAGTGGAATTGATCAAATAGTTTACATTATATACACACGGTACACTCTTAAAAAGAAAGTTTTTTTTTTTTTTTTGCATAGATGGTTCCATGAAGAACCTTTAACAAGCATGGAACCTTTCCATCGCACAAAAGGTTCTTTATAGTGGAAAAAGGGGTTATTATAGTTAACTAAAACTATAATTATGAAAAACATTTTTTTTGTTGCTTGTATAAAATATATGTAAATACAATCAATGTAAACTGAAATAAAATTTAAATATATATACAAACTAAAACTTATTTTATTTCAGCTAGTTGGCAATGCAACATTTCTCAATTTCGTTTAGGTTAACTTGATGTACTAAAATACCTAAAGCTAAAACTGAAATGATGTAGACATATTTTTTTAACAACAAAAACTTAAACAACAAAATTACTAAAACTTGAACTAAAATGAAAATGGAAATTATAAAAATAAAATGCAATTCAAAAATAAAAATGATAATAGTATCTCATTGATACTTAATAACACTACTTACTAAAAAAGGTTCCTAAGAACTGTTCACTGAAAGTTTATTTGGGGAACCATCTGCAAAGTAATGAACAATAAAAAAGTACTTAAATTATTTCAATATTATTCACAAAACTGTATTTGACAATTTTTACAAAAAAAAAAAAAACTATTAAAATGTAATAGTTGTTTTTGTAGACGCACACCAATTGTCAGTAAAACTGAATTTTTAAAAATTCAACCCAAAACAAAAAACATTATTCACTTACGTTCACTTACACAAACGTTATTTTCTCATGCCAAACAAAATAGGAAACCCCAAACCTCCATCAATGTGCCTAAGTAGCACTGAAACACAAATGGAAACTACAAAAACATTTATGTAGCATGTATTTGAAAGTGCCACTCCAATAGGGCCAAAAAAAAAGGTAGCGAGAGAGAGAGAGAGAAAGAGAGAGAGAGTGCGTGTGTGTGTGTGTGTGTGTGTGTGTGTGTGTGTGTGTGTGTGTGCGCGCGCTCGCGCGCGTGTGTGTGTGTGTGTGTGTGTGTTCGCAGTGTGTTTGTTTAGGCTTTGGTGCATATAGCTGATAAGGAATGTGCAGACTCATGCCTGCAATAAACAAAAGCAGGAGCCCTTCCCTGTGAGACTACCCATCTCTCCCAGTTCCTAATCCAGCATGCGCAAGCTACAGCAATCTCTGGGCCACCACTGCCAAAGCCCTGCCAAACACGGCCTGATAAACCATGCTGACGGTTAGGACCCCGGTGAAGCTACACCACATTACAAGTACCTTTATGCTCAAATTAATAGTCAATTCTGAGTCTATGCTGAATTCTTTTTTTTATCAGTGTGCAGTATTGATTAACATAGGATTATCCTCAAAAACAAACACACAAGCAAAACACATGGAGGATACGGTGTCCTCTATAACAAAGAGAATGGCCTATTTTAGTGCTGATTGCTCAAACAGTGATTTAATTCTTTCTAGCCTTGTTCAAAATATATCCTTGAATGGCCACAACTATGGTTATCGAGCGAGAGTGTGAATTATGCAAGCCTCTGGATCAATAGTGAATTACTCTCAGTGAAGCTATTAGCTTATTCATCCTGGACATGTTGAATCTATTGGATATGTAATTGCTGTGCATGAGCTAAAATGTCACATCTGGTTTCTGTAAAATGAAATAATCTTTTAATCGATGCCTTTCCATGCAATACAAAGCAAACAGCTGGAGTATTGAAACCTGAATCAATGCACACAAAGCTACAGTAAATGTGGCCAAATATTTGTTTTATAATTGTTTATCGGAATGTGAACATAAACTGTCAGTGAAGCAAATGTAAACTGTACTTATTTTACTGGATGCATCTATGTCAGATATTACCAAAGGGACAATGGTTAAATGTTGAGTGTGAACAGTTAGACCCTACTGGCAGTAAAATAATAAATAAAATTGGCATTCAAAATCTGCATCTATTCTGTCTGACAACATAATATAATATTTTGTCTAATAGGCTAATACAGTGGCATAATAAATAAATTAACATCACTGTGAACTGTTACCAGCCCGACAATTTTATTCCATGGCCACAAAGCTTTTATTCACTCAACGGCCACTTTATTAGGTACACATTGCCAGTACCGTGTTAAACCCCATTTTGCATTCAGAACTCCCTTAATTCTTCATGGCATAGATTCAACAAGGTGCTGTAAACATTGACCTCTGATATTTTGGTCTAATAGCATCACGCAGTTACAGATTTGTCGGCTGCAAGTCCATGATGCGAATCTCCCGTTCCACCACATCCCAAAGCTGCTCTATTGGATTGAGATCTGGTGACTGTGGAGGCCATTTGAGTTTAGTGAACTCACTGTCATGTTCAAGAAACTAGTTTGAGATGATTTGAGCTTTGTGACATGGTGCCTTATTCTGCTGGAATTAGCCATCAGAAGATGATACACGGTGGTCATAAAGGGATAGACATGGTCAGCAACAATACTCAGGTAGGCTGTGGCGTTTAAACGTTGCTCAATTGGTAAGGAGTCCAAAGTGTGCCAAGAAAATATGTGCCACACCATTACAGCAGCAGCAGCAGCCTGGACCATTGATACAAGGCAGGATGGATCCATACTTTCATGTTGTTACGCCAAATTCTGACCCTACCATCTGTTTGTTGCAAAAGAAATTGAGACTCATCAGATCAGGCAACGTTTTTTTCCAATCTTCTATTGTCCAATTTTTAGGAGCCCGTGTGAATTGTAGCCTCAGTTTGCTGTTCTCAGCTGACCGGAGTGGCACAGGTGTGTCTTCTGCTGCTGTTGCCGATGTGCTTTAAGGTTTGACGTGTTGTGCGTTCAGAGATGCTCTTCTCCAGACCTCGGTTGTAACGAGTGGTTATTTGAGTTACTGTTGCCTTTCCATCAGCTCGAACAGGTCTGGCCATTCTCCTCTAACCTCTGGAATCAACAAGGCATTTTCACCCACAGAACTTCCGCTCACTGGATGTTTTCTCTTTTCCGGACCATTCTCTGTAAATCCTAGAGATTGTGCATGAAAATCCCAGAAGATCAGCAGTTTCTGAAATACTCAGACCAGCCCGTCTGACAACAACAACCATGTCATGTTCAAAGTCACTTAAATCACCTTTCTTCCCCATTCTGATGCTCAGTTTGAACTTCAGCAGATCGTCTTGACCAAGTCTACATGCCTAAATGCATTGAGTTGCTGCCGTGTAATTGGCTGACTAGATATTTGCATTAACAAGCAGTTGAACAGGTGTACCTAACAAAGTGGCCAGTGAGTGTATGTTAGTTAGAATTTATTCCATGAAATGACCATTAAAGAAAGTAAAAGGACATAAATAAATACATAAATAAAAACTAACTAAATAAACAAACCATAATGTTATAGCAGATTTCAAAATGCATACTTCCTGCAGCAGCCGAGCAAGCAATTGCCTTTAATGTTAATAGCTAGTTTTCTCCATGTACTATATACCCCTCTTCAGCTACTAAGAAAAATTGGACAACAATTATGAGAAAGAAACTGGCTGTGTTAAACCTCTAATACATATCTCTAGGCCCCTCGATATATTGTATTTGGTGTAAAGTAATCTTCAAGTTTTTGTAGTTGGTTAGCTTTTGACGAACAACAAACAGGTATATTAGTGTCATTTTTGTACTCTTCACTTCCCTTCATCGTTCCTATGCTTGCTTTATTTACAGTAGAAGAGAAAGAGGGGGCTTTCTCCTCCATAGCATCCATATCTGCTTCCCTTTTGATTAGAAATGTATTCAAATATTGCCTTCTAATACTTTCCCCCTTTCGTCTATGCACCGTTGCCCACGAGATTAAGCACTAGGTGAATTTTCCCACAAATCCCAGGGTGGAGAGGCAAGATAAACACACTCCATTGAGTTTGCCATTGCAATTACCTTATAGAGGTTTTTTTTTTTTTTTTATGAAAGAAAGAAAAAAGGAAACGGAAAAAGAATGTATGGCTCCATGGAAGATGTTCATTTTGTTTTGTGCAGTTCACAGAATAATGAATTGTCCCATAGGTTTGTAAACTAAAATCTAAACATGCATTTGAGGCTGTAAGCTTGTAATCTTGATTTTCACAAATGCAATTCTTATTCACTTCTTAGTAACATAATTCAGTAAAAATGACATAATTCAGTTCAAATCAATACTCTTTGCTCTATTTGCCCTACACGGCAAATCAAATTTTAGCGGAGCCTTGACACAGGCCTACGTGCGAAATAAGAAAAGCAAACAGATTTAATAATGCAGACACAGTTTGCCATAAAAGCTTTCCTTTTACTATTAATATATGTATGGAAGAATGTATCAGTGTTTCTTCGCTCTAAGTCTGCCTCATAAAATGATCCGGCCCACAGATTGACTTATCTATCTGAATCCAATTTTCATGTTCACTGGCTGCAATGAGTGCCCTTATCCCATGATGAGTTACACCTCCCCTATCAGCTCCAGATAAACACACAGAGCTTTGCAGCTGGCCTCTAAAGTGAGAATGCACCTATAGATACTGCCATGAATAAAACACCACAGAACGACATGCACATCGCCTCACTGCAATGGATTCTGCCCATACTATTTACCAGATACTGAGTAAATGCCTGCAGCAAATGGCTTCACATACTTTGTCGTTCTGAATACTGACTAAATCAAGAATTTGAACTACCGTACATTCACCCCTGAACACATGGCTTGGTGTTTTACCTTTTGGGCTGTTGACCAAAGTGAGTTCACATTGTTTTAATAAGTCTTCATTAAAGCATTATACAGTAAGCCATGAACCAAGCCAACCAGCTAAGAGGTGAATCACAGCATTACAAATACTTTACTTCGATGGTCCACTTTAGACTTTCTACTAACTTTAATTATCTTTGTAACTACATGTTTGTAACAACTCTCATTAAAGTATTAGTTGAACGTCTCCTTAATATCTGCTAACACTTTATTTTGATGGTCCCTCAATAGACATTCTACTGAATACTCTAATGAGATGTTAGTTGACATGAGGTTGCAAATTAATAAGAGTTAGTTGACATGTAGTTGCAACTTGCAAAGTCACTTAAACTGTAGTTAGTAGAATGTCTAAAGTGGACTATCAAAATAGTGTAATACAAACTTCGATATGAAGCAAAAAATATTTGAAAATCGTACGGAAAGACAAAGTTACAAAACTGTGTACCTACCGGCTTTAGTGAGGGTAAGAACTACAATCCCATGAAGCATTGCGAATGACAAATTAAAAATGCAGAAATATACAACTATAAATTTGTTGACTATCCATATAGAATTTTTAATTTTTTTATATAAATCAAAATATGTTTATATAGACACATTTTTCTGTATTTTGACAGCATAGAGAATTATGCTGTGTCATTCGCAGTGCTTCTTTGAAGTGGCCTTCCCTGTTTGTTTTTTTTTTGCGTGATTTGTTTGTGTCGACTCTCTGATGAAGTTATGTCATTGGTGTATGTCAAAGCACATGCACACTTTGGTCAGAGCGTTAATAATACGATAAAGTTGTTTAGATGCATGTTTATTGCGATTAAAATTGGCGTACACCACAGTTTAATGCGATTATGGTAACTACGACTTTGAGCTTAATTGCATTAGTTTGATCTAAGTATTGTGCTTACATGAGGTAAAGTTTACATCGCAATATTGACAAAATCCCATTTTAAATCGCATTATGAGGATGCATGTAAATGTGCTCATTGATATGTTCTTTTTAAGCGTTGAGAAGAAGGTATGACCCTAAAAGTTCTTAGAGAGAAAAAGTATTTCTAGAAGAAGTGCTACCAGTCATTTGGCTAAAGTCCCAAATGAAAATAGTCTCTGTGCTTTAATTGCACTGATAGCAGCCGCTTCTTCCCCCAGAACATTCTAATGTCATTAGTGAGGAAAGACATTAGAGGCGGGAGACGAGGAGAGCTGGCAGAGGGAAGGCAGTAGCAGCAGGTGACAAGCCCTAGGATGCCTGGAAAATGCAGTTTATGGACTCCTGATTGATGAGGTGATCCTGAACCAGGTGATGACTAATTCGCTATTTAATTGAAAGAGATCAGTGGTGGTCGGCATCGTTTTCCACACACTCGAAAATTGACTTTTTAATGCCCCCTTAGTTTAATTGCTGGGTTGTTTATTATTGCCTAGTTTTTAGGCAATTGGGCTACAACATAAAACTTTTCCATAACTGTCTTTCAACAGTAAGCGTCCAGAATAAATAAATCTGCTTTGAAAGCAATCACAGATTTGAAGTGATCAGTCTGTCTCATTTTGGAGCAGATGAAGATGAGCTTTCAGATTACCAGCATAAGCTGTGGCACAAAAACAATCAGAGCTGTACAGAGGCTGCAGCATTATCACATCAACGAGAGACAACAGAAAATGACCGCACATCTGTGACAATGCACAACTGATCAGTGACCGCTGCTGGGAGTGCCAGCGATGATGACAGACTAGAACAATCAGAACATGTGTGCTTAAGCCACAAGAAACATAAGCAATCTAAGACCAATCCATTTCCCCAACACTGTTATATGGAGAGAAAAAAAAGATTCTCGTAAAAATCCTGGACATAAAAAAAAACACATCCTGACAACAAAAGATAAACCATATGAAGGCATTTGAGGGAGTTCATGAAGAACGGCAAAAGATATAACAGCAGTTATTTGCATGCACTATTTGCATGAGGGATTGGATTTTGGTTTCCGATTCAGATTTCTTTCAAAGAGGACCTATTATTCTTTAACATTTTAAACTTTCTTTAGTGTGTAATGTTGCTGTTTGAGTAATGAAAAAAAGGTCTGCAAAGTTGCAAATTCACTCAAAAGGGAGTTGTTCTCTATATCAGTGTTTCTGAAATCCCTGAAATGCCTTGATTGTAGTCTTGAGTTTTCTTCCGGGAACAAAATATTCCTCATTTAAATAATTCCTGCACTACACTTTGGACCCCATTGACTGTGGACAAACACAGTTGAAACATTCTTCAAAATATCTTCTTTTGTGTTCCACAGAAGAAGAAAAAAATATTAGGGTGAGTAAATTATGACAGATTTTTCAATTTTGGGTGATTCAGTAACAACATATTTTGCACTGTATTAGTGCCAGATTGAGATACACTAAAGAAATGATCTAAATCAGATAATGAAATTTGCGCATTATTCCCCATATTTGGTTCTGACTAAGTTTGAGAACTGAGAATCCTTTTTGTTTCAAAATAAATAAATAAAAACGTTGGCTCTGCACCCTGGTTAAAACGTTCTTCTGAATTTATTGCAAAACTGCTGCCATTTGTTCATTTGAAAAGTGAACAAATCTTCTGCTTAAACTAGGTTGTGGGTGTTTAGGGAATAAGTCTAAAAGTTTAGTGAATTCACCCCCATTTTGCCCTTTATGGAAGTCTGAACATTTGTGAATTTGAGGATATGGAAAGAGGAGTCTTCCTGGTCTACACCAAAACAAACGTTCTTGTTCGTTTTAATTTAATCACAGATAAACGATTTTGAGAGAGTAATACCAGGTTTTATTTTAAGCTACACTTCAGCTACAGGGATTTCCGGCCTCCGCATGAAATATATGTAAATCACCTTTATCACAGCGAGTCTCTTAATGAACCACACTGCACGGGATGACTATTGGGAACTGTAAAATGTTCTCCTGGGGAGTCAGCAGAGAAAAGAGATTGATGTGTCATGTGAGAAATGGTCCACTCCAACCAATTTTGTTTCGATTAGACACAAGATCAATTTCAATTGCTTCATCACATAGAAGCTAGCGGGGCGTACACATAGGGATGAACAATGAGAGTGTCAAAAAACAACATCTCTCTCTGTTTGCCGCGCTCACTGGGGTGTTGGCAAACAGATATTCAACGGGAAACCGTTGCTTTGAAATTAAATTTGTATTGCTAAGACTCAAGGGTTTTGTAGCCCGTTCAGATGCACTGCCACTTGAAGACCCGTCCTCCACATCCATCATGCTAAGTAAATATACTGTATTGTTTTAAGGTCAAAGCATTCATAAGGTTTTACGGGCAGCTCGTAGGAAATACCTCAGGGAGTTCTCAGTCGCACGGCACAGCATTTCGCTGTAAAAGGCTATTTCTCAAACTTGAATATATATATACACACACATACATACACTCTGTGAATGATTTGCCAGGCAATAATTTATTTGATTTTACCTTGATAGACCTACCAGATATCTGTTTCACTGTCAGTGTCAGCCTAGCATGCAAAGACTCTCTGATGAGAGATCTTATGCGATTTGCACCCAAGGACAATGTGAAGCGGCCCAGCAGAATGTCACAGCAGTTTGAACTGCAAAAGGGCTCAATCTTAAGATTCACTAAGCTGGAACTGGCTGTAATACAATGCCATTACACTGGGAAAACCAGGTCAAGTCATAGTTGAAAATACCATTTTACCCTTTTCAGTCTAAGCCCACCTCACTGTCCTGAAAACAGAGGCAATGCACAAAGCCCAAAAAGTCCTTTATTTGACCTTTCTGATCTACTTTTTTTTTTTTTTTCGAACCTGTAGTACACCACTAAATCAAATCTGCCATATTGTGCCAGTATTAATACCATTGTAAGATTTAAAGGGTTTGAGAGTGAATTGTACCCTAGATTTTGAAGCCCAGAAAAGCGCATCCATCCATCATAAAAGTGATCCATATGGCTCCAAGGGGTTAATAAAGGCCTTCTGAAGCGAAGCAATGCGTTTTTGTAAGAAAAATATCCATATTTATAATTTCATGAACTATAAATCACTGGCTTCCGGTAACATCCGTATGTGAGTCTAGTTCCGGTAGAATAATGACCTCTGACCCGACGCATGACGTATTGATGAACGTGGAAGCGCAGAGGATAGACCAAAACTAAACACCGGTCCTGAATTAGAGTCTAAAGTGAGAATTTTAAAAGAGACATTTTGGAGGATTTTGATATAAGAGAAGAGGAGCTTGAGTTTGTTGCCCAGCCCTGTTTGTTTGATCCGCAAGAGGCATCTACTCTCTCCTAAGCTTACGCTACTCCTATATCCTACGTCACACGTCAGGTCAGAGGTCATTCTTCCGCCGGAACTAGACTTGCATGCGGCTGTTACTTGAAGCTAGTGATTATAGTTTATAATGTTGTAAATATGGATATTTTTCTTACAAAAATGCATCGCTTCACTTCAGAAGGTCTTTATTAACCCCCTGGAGCCGTATGGATTACTTTCATGATGGATGGATGAGCTAGCCTGGCAAGCCAGACCTACATCAAGATGTTAGGTCTGGCAACTCAACATAGACACGGCTCAATCCGAGGGGCGGGATAAACGGCTGTCTTTCAAATTCCCTCTGCACGCAATAGGACAGCGCTTCAACCAATCAGAGCGTTTTCCAAACAGCGGAGCTAACGTTAGTTGATAGACTTTTGAATCTGGCCGGCAAAACTACGAACACATCTTCCTTTTTAAGAATGACTTAAGTGCCGTTCTTTGCTCTTTTCTCAAAGAAAAACTTAACTCCAAGTCCTCCAGAGTCGCGGCCAAAGACGATTCGAAAGACTGTTCGCCAGCAGCAGCCGCCATTCTTTGTTTTCAAGTAGCAGGGAACCGTCGCAACTCTGTCGTCATTATGTTAAGCCCGCCCCGCCTACTCTATACACAATGTGATTGGCCTGACCCAATTTAGGTTTTTACAGCTCGAAAGTCAACGGAGAGTTGCTAGACTACCCTGGCTGCAAAAATTTCTAGGCTATGGATGAGCTTTTTTGGCCTTCAAAATCTAGGGTACCAACTACCATTATACAGCTTGGAAAACCCAGGATGGAAGATTCAGTGTTTGGCTGAAAGAAAAAGTCATATACAACTAGGATGGCTTGAGGGTGAGTAAATTAAGGGATAATTTTCTTTTTTGGGTCAAAAAAGATCAAAAATGAAAATTCTGCCATTTACTTACCCGCATGCTGTAATAAACCTGTATGATTTTCTTCTTGGAATACAAAAGATCATTTTTTGTAGAATTATATTTTCTATTATATTTATAATTATGTTATTCATAGAAAATATTGATTTCCTCCAAATATCTACCTAGCACATAGCACAAATGGAAACAAATAACCGATTCATAAATGCAGTCTGTCTGATCCCATGATGGGAACCCCTAAAATGTTCTATATGTGAAGCACCTGACAGAACCCTGTAAGTTTCTATATAGAACCTTTTCTTCTAAACAGTCTGTTAGAACAGTGTAAAACAAACGTAATTCACTTAAACAGGCATTTTTGCAGAACTTTGTGTGCATTTGACCTTCTTGTAAGTTTAAACTTTCAAGCGATTTTAAGGCTCAAAAACGCATACAAGAAATACACTTTCATGACACACTGGACTGTCACTGTACTGTCACGTGAGCATAACCACGATACAGCCAATAATCCAACATTAATGTCAGTTGTCAAAATTCTCGCAGTGTATCGTCCACCCCTAGTTCCATGGCAGAAAGTCAAAAGGGTTTGGAAAAAAACTAAACATGAGAGTGAGTAAATGATTAGAGAAATTTCATTACTAGTGATGGTCCCACTAACATGGAGCTAAACTCCCTCATACACACCAACTTCGTTCATTCCCTCACCTGTCTTCTCCATTTCAGCTTCAAACCGGGCCTGTGTTCGGCTCCAGTACAATAGACTCTGACAGTGTCGGACAGCAGGCAGTATTCTCCCACTGACGAGATGAACACGTAGGCAAGAATGTTAAGAGTCTCTAACGATTTTTCAGCTCAAGTGGGCAGGTGACTGGCATCCTTTCGTGAAGGCAGCTCGAGATGCTACCCCGCCCAAGATAATTAATGAGTTTCTGTCAAGCGCACCGCTCCAAAGGAGTGCAGAAAGGGTCGCCCTGTCAAAACCCATCCTGCTCTCCAGCGCCGAGGAACCTAATTCAACACTGCACAGCGTGGTGGAGGGCACAATGCAAATTGTAGTTCGAATTTGAGAATGAGACTGATGTATTCACAGGGAATTGGTTCATTCAAGGTTAAGCCAACTTATACAAGATAACGGACTCTGACGGTATAATACTTCATGTATACATTGCGGTTTCTAGTCGTATCGAAATTTCAGTTCTCCCAGCGGGACCTGCACTTTTTGCTGTCATTTCTTACAATGAAATATGATATGTGCCGTAGTCACGATCATTCTGGATCAATGCGTAAGCTGTCACCACACAGAAGAAACCACAGAGGAAGCCAGCGGGGGCAAAGACTGCATTCTGAAAGGCAAATTAACCTGTCGTCAGGTCTCACAGAACTATTAAAATAACTCCCATGCTCCCTGTGGTGAGAGTGGGCAACTCAGAACACACAAGCCTATGATGTTAAACCCGCTGTCTACTATCTATCCACTTCGGACATTGATGCGGTGCGCTAACATGGGCCAACAATGTCTCAAATTATGCCTGTAAGTCTGTAAGAGAAATTTTTTTGCCACAAGCATAGCATTGATGTGAACTTCTAGTTACGAGTTTTATTAAAACTATAATACAATAATTGTTCAGCTAAAACCGACCATTAGACAAAACCAATTAATTTCAGGAGCAAAAGTTAAGAGCCAGGAAATCATATCATCCTCATTGGTTGCATATTGTTTCATGTACCGTATTGGACATAGCTTGAATAGCAAAACTCACTGTAGCTTGCTTTGTACACATGCTTACAGATAATTTCACGTTTCAAGTAACCCACTGAGGTCAGGTGAATAGATGATAGGTGGGCATTACGCATTGACAGGATAACCAGCCAATCACAGCGATGTGGAGGAACCGTCGAATGTTTCTGAGGAGGGGCAAAACACCCCTGGAGTCTAGAAGGAAATCGTCCAGGAAAAGAGGCAACAGCAGCCTGAATGCAAATTCTGAATTTGGTGGGACTTCCTTCTTACCCCGTCTGCTTCTGATGACCTCATGTCTTTAGACAGGGTTGAGGGTAAGAGTGGGTCAGAAGGGGGTAATTCATAATGGCATAACTGACAAGTTAGACCCCAGAGCCTGTTCCTGGAGCCCTACAGTTCATCATAGTGCCATGCAGACTGTATAATTGTCTTTCCCCTTAAGAACCGGCACGTCAGTCTTTATAAAGAGGGTGTAAAGTAAGACTGCACTGAAAGAGCGCTGTTCAGTTCAGCAATGCAGCGTTCACTCAGCAGGGGGCCGTGAGGAACAGCGGTGAGCCATGTCATCTCACTCCAGCAGCCGCTACAGGGCTCCTGTTCTTTACACAGCTACTTATGATGTCTAGACATCATTAAAAAGGTCTGTGAGAACACATAGTGTTCTGCTCCTGAAACATAATGGAAAGCATTTGTTCTGAGATAAACATGTGTTGACACACCAGATGCAATCTTTTATTTTATTTTTAGTGAATAACATTTTGTAAATAACTAAAATGTTGGTATCTGCCACACACAAAGCTTTTGAATGGCTTTGGAAGACTCTGAATTACAATTTTATGGTACCTTTTGTCCTTTTTTGAAGACGAAATCAATCTCTAATCTGTCTTTCCTTATGCATTTTCTTTTGTGTTCCATGGAAAAAAAGTCAGAAGGAGGAAGAAATCATGAGAAAATAACAACAAAGTTGTTTTTGGGCGAACTTTCTCTTGACAATTGCTCTTGTAAAGCATCACTACTGGTTAATTTTATTTAAAGCCATTTTCTATAACTAAAAAAAAGTTGGTAGCACTTTATTTTTTCAGTCCTGTTCCCTATGGGGGAAATATATTGCCCCATATATTGTATATTTATATTGTAAATCATTTATAGACATTAATAATAACAAAAATAATAATTGTATTATTTATTATTAATAATAAAATAATGTTTATTTTATATGCCGTTAATTGCAGTACTATGGTGATGATGATACCACAGTACTTTGATATATGCTACACTTAAAAAAAAAAAAAAGTAATCATTATTATTAAATATAAGAAGCACCTAGCTACAAAAATAAAATAAAAACAAATGCAAATCATAAACAACTATTCAGAAAGAGACAAACAGACTGAGACAGCCACAAGATGATGTGGGAGCACGTGAGCAAATGAACATACTGAACCCCGTCCCGTGGGCTACCTAAACACGTTCAGATCAGAAGCGGCCGCTCTGCCTGCTGCTCCAGTGATTAGCTCCTCCATCTGGCCTCGCTGCATCTGGCCTGGGCAGGCGGGCATGATGGTCAGGCAGCCAGCCCAGAGCAGCGAGCCCAGAGCAGCCTGTAAGATGGATCTCAGGGCTGGAGGTCTTTCCTGCAACTTGGAAAAGTGACAGAAGGGAGTTTACAGGCCCAGTCCTGACAGAGCAGAAGTTATTACAAATCAGAGACGTCAAGCAAAGTTGAACTTTCTGTGAAAGATGGAAAACGATGCAAGGTGCCAGATTAATATGAGGGCTGGAATCAAAAGCGAGGTAAGTCCATTGCTCACAGCTCACTGTGCGGAAGAATGATTCAGCAGTCTTCAAGCTCACGACAGTTTCTTTAATTGTACAGTAACTTTAACAGTAACTTTAATTGTATGAAGCTTTGAAAAAGTCTATAAATAAATAAAAATAATTTTACTATATGAGCTGAAAAAATAGTAATAATTAACAGACAAACTTTATAAAAGGCAGGCAGGTACAGATTCAGTGCGGTCCTGGCAATGACAAATTCATGCAAACAATATATTGATGAAATGCATGAAGCGGAATGGAATAAAGAAGCAATTCTCTCCCCCGTTCTTGATGGATCGCATACAGACAGAAAAACTAATGTTCATTGCTGTATATCACATGACTACCTCCCGCAAACAGTACCCAGCATGCTTTCGGAAGAGCCATTTTTCCATCAATGTAATAAAACTGTTGCCATCACTGAGGGAAATGTTTTTAAAGTCCTCTATTGATGATTTCAGACTGCTCTGGTCACAACTACACCTGACACATTAGGAATGAAACATTTATTTAAAGCGAGACAACAGATATTTCATTTCTTGTGGAGCAGGTCACAAAAGGTTTGCGGTTTCTTTTTCAGATTTTAGTTTCTTTTTTTTTCAGTCTCTCAGATTCTATTTGTTTTCTTAGTTCACTTTTTGTCATTTATCGTTACTCTGTGTTATGCATTGCAACTTCGATATCTCTTTTTCTCGCGCGCATCCCCCCCCCCCCCCCCCCCCCCCCCCCCCCCCAAATCACGCACACATGAATACACACGCTTTCACAGATAAAACATTCTCTTGGAGAGTGAACACGAGAGAAAGTAGAAAAATGACGTTCAGTAATCACACTGAAGCATTACCAGTCATTACTCTGTGCTGTCAGTGGTGGAGGAGAAATCAGCGCCGGCTCTTCTTTACCTCGCATCCGTCGATGCCTGCAGTAGCGCTCCACTAGAGTGAATCTAGCATAGGACACTGTCAAAGACGTATATACAGACAGACACTATTTTCTTGCACATGCTCACTTTTTTTGCCGTACACAAACATAAGCTCAGAAAGGCTGTACGGATCCCTCTGTAAATGAATATGTGTATCCGATCACGCGGTCGGCGGGTTGTTTTACATCTATGAGTGCAATAGAATTATCTAGACCTCATATTCTCCCTGTGTGACCTTCGAATACTAATGCAATTTATTGCCAGAAATGAACGACTGATGGCTAGGTGTTAAAAAAAACTGCATCTGACAGTTAGCTTATTAGTCATTTAGCAGATTATTTTAAACAAAGTGACTTACAGTAAAGTACAGTGCATTGTACTTTAAGGGCACAATTTTCATAGCTCATGGTTCCATCCATCCTCATATATATCTGTCTGTTCGTCTGTCTATCTATCTACAGTATCTATCTATCTATCTATCTATCTATCTATCTATCTATCTATCTATCTATCTATCTATCTATCTATCTATCTATCTATCTATCTGTGTTAATCCATCCTCTCACCCATCCATCTATCCATCCATCCATCTATGTTAATCCATCCACCCATCCATCCATCCATCCCTCTATCTCTCTACTGTATGTCCATCCATCCATCCATCCACCCACCCATCCATCCGTGCGCCTGTCTGTCTGTCTATGTCCATCCATGTCCATCCATCCATCTTTCTATCCATCTATCTAGGCTATCTACCTGCCTCTGTCAGTCCATCCATGCATCAAATTTATCTGTCTCTCTCTCTCTCTTTGTCTGTCTGTCCATTCATCCAACCATCCATCCATCTATTCATATATTCATATATAAATCTCTACATCATCTATCTCTGTCTCTCTCTATCCATCATCCATCTGTTCAGCTATCTATAAGTTTATCCATCCATCCATTCATACCTATCTCTATATCTACAAACTTTGCTGTTCTAGTTAAAAATCAGTCATTTGATTTTCTTCGAATTTCAATTCCTTTTATTTCTAAAATCGAATTCAAACTGTTTGCTACAGTACCTCAGATTCAGGAACTACAGAAAACATGTTTTCTTGATTCAATTCTAAATAGCACACAACCATGGTTTACACAGTAGGCTAAGTCTTAAAGGAAGAGCAGCAAAAAAGGCCTGTTTAATATAACGGACAGAAAGCTGATAGAAAGTGGGTTTATACATTTTAATTTTTTTAAATAATAAAATAAATAGATTGTTTTAGCACAAAAAACAACAACAAAAAAAACTAACTTTATTAGTGGATATGATCCCTTTAATATGTTCAAGGTATCACGCCTTTGGGTGAATCAGAATCCATGTGATAAACTGCCACCAGTGTAACACAACTGCTGAAGTAATAAATACACTGAAGCAACAATAACAGAACACTCTGACAGTGAGACAAAGAGAGATAGAGAGAAAGAGAGAAGGTGAAAGAGTACAGCCACAATCCCCTGGAGATTGACTTCCCTCCCATCACTTGTCCCCACAAGAGAGCACACAGCCTAATCCATAGAGATGACTTGATATGTTCCTCCACATTGCCCCTGGAACCTGCGGGATAAAGAGTGATCTCCCAGATTAAGGCTCATTGCAGCGGGGCCATAGCCCTTCAGTGAGGACAGAGGGAGACCAGGTGCAGAAGATTCAAGGAGACAGTCTGTCTCATCCGGCAAACAGAGCTCACTTTACCTGTGCCGTTTAATTCAACTCCAAAGGCACCTAAGACAAGACAACTGAGACTGGGAAAGACACTGCAGCCTATTGTGGATATGACTGAAATGGACCCGAAACGACACGCTGGGTTAAACCTCATATTGGTTGATCTAGCTTGTATTTGCTTTACTGACTCAGGCAATTTCGTTTAGTCTAACTTCAATACAAACAACAAATGCTGGTCTAAAATACCAATGCCAGTTAAAATGCATACTCTCAAAAACACACGAGACAAACAGTAGTAGCCCATGCCTGGAATTATTCATGGACTGTCAAACTGAGTGACAAGTTTAGTTTGTTTCACAATTTAATGACTTGCAAATAAATAACTCAATTGAACTAGTTCTATTTAGTGAATCAAACGCATATAGTACAGCATGACCACTATAGTGTGAATCGTGGATAAATTATTCAGCCTGATCTCACGGCAATTCGTACGAATTCTACGAGGTGGCTAATTCGTACGAATTCATACGACCTCACTCGTACGAATTAGTACGATTTTTGCTAAGTCGTACATATTTTACGAATTGCCCAATGATCTACCCCTGACCCCGCCCCTAAACCTACCCATCACGTGGGTTTAGACAAATCGTACAAATTCGTACGAGTGAGGTCGTATGAATTCGTACGAATCAGCCACCTTTTAATCACTCGTACGAATTCGTACGAATTGGTCGTGAGATAGCGTTGAATTAATCTAATGGACATATTGCTTTTAGTGAATCAAAGACATACAACATGACCGCCAATTATCAAATAAAGTATTCTTATGATCTGGTACTATTTAGTGAATCATAAATATACAGCGAGGCCACTATAGTCTGATCATACCTGTGGTTGGCCAGTCACTCGGCACCCTCTTGTCTAAGTGTATAATTCTTGACCACAATAAGGTACATGGATCATCCAGACATTATGCCGATACAATCAAAAGTCTGGCATTTCTGGATAAAATCAGCCAGTCATCTTTCATGAATCAGACATATTTATTGAGGTTAACTTAATTAAGGCCCATTTGTGGTCTATATACACAATGTTTCAGTTGTCTGTAGTTCATTATATACTCTTTTGACCTGATGGTCAGGATGATTGCCAATCCACAAGAGCAACCCTGCACAGGTGTACCTGTCCTCCAAAGTAGGTATTCGAGTGTTTAGAGGCAGGCATGAGCTTGAGCGTGTTTGAACATTATACCATGTCCAGATGGTGTGTGAGAGTGCCAGATCAGACACTGCTGCACACCCCACTGCTGAAATACACACGGGAGTGAGGACTTCACACTGCTCCTCAATGAAGTGATCCCCACGTGAACTTTCACTGAGCTACAACACGCTGAGACAAAAAAGACCTGCATTTACAAACACAGTCCAGTTGGAGTGCCGCCCAGCCCAAACCTGGCTACTTTGCCTTCAGGCGAAGCACTTTATTGCTCGTGTCGGTGTTCGCCATAATAACAGAGACAGCTGGGCATATTGAGAGACACACTTTGAATGCATGTTCTGGCAATTTAGCGCCATTGAATTTCTCGTAATGAGGAACTCAAAAACTAAATGATAGCAATTGTAGCAAAGGATTTTCAGTGACATGACATTGTCATTTAAAAGTGAGCTTATACAATGAATTCACTAAACAGTATTTCAACACTAAAACCTGCATCTTATTCACTAAGAGTTTTTAATGTTAATACTGTATAAACAATAAAAAATAAATAAAAAAAAGGTCTGTCATCATGTACACACCCTCATGTTGTTCCGTTCCTCCTATTGTAAACTCCAATTCTTAAACAATTTGTTTTGTGATATATATACTCAATGTTGCATTTATTTGATCCAAAATACAGTAAAAAAAACGTAACATTGCAAAATATTATTACAATAAAAAATTCAAAATAAATTAATTTAGTCCGTGATGGTAAAACTGAATTTTTAGCAGCATTGCTCCAGTCTTAAGTGTCACATGATCCATCAGAAATCATTCTAATATGCTGATTTACTGCTTAAGAAACATTTCTTATTATTATCAATGTTGAAAATGGTTGTGCTGCTTAAAATGTTTTGAAATGTAAACTGTGATTTTTTTATTTTTTTTTATTAAAAGAACAGCACATATTTTTATTGAACATTCTAAATGTCTTTACTGTCACTTTTGAATAATTGAATACATCCTAATGGAATAGAAGTATTAATAAAGCTGCTGACCCCAAACCTTTATTGGAAAATTATTATATATTGAGCCTTATTCACAAAACATGGGAAACATGTCGTAAATGGAATTAGAAAAACTTGGAACAGGAAGTGGAATTGACAAGACAAGTACAACAAAGCATTATGTAAACAAATGATTAATTTCTAGGTGGCATTTCAAACTTGCTGGGCACGTTTGCACAGTTATGTTATTTACATTATTACATTAAACCAGCGCATAAGTAACACTACCAGAGGGTGGCCTACGAAATTCTAAATGTTTGTGGTCTTGATGTACACATTATCATTTTTTTGTTTATTTTGTTTTCCACCGATCAAAGAGAACATGTTAGGGGAAGATATTCTTGATCCTTCTTTCCATGTATGATATTTTTTTATGAATGGGTGTCTTTTTGAAGCAGAGTTGTAGTGATGTGAGATCATGTTCTTCTTGTCTCTGGGCTTTGAGGGCTTGCACAGTCTAGGCTCTGGGGGGCTGCTGTGATGCTCACACCTAAAACTCTGCTACAAGTACAAGAAACTTTGAACTCTGAGAAGGAGCTATACTCTCCTTGGGCCAGATCAAAATCCTACAATGTGTTGTGCCTCTCTTTGAGGTATTTGATGTTCTATGCTTTCTGAAAGGTACCTGGAGATCCTTTTTTTTTTTTTTTTCAAATGTGAAGTTAGATTATGATTTTCCTTTCAGAGGCAAAATTCGAACATGGTTATGAGAACAAAAATTAGCAACGGAAACACTGATGGTCCCATTATTTACTTGAGACTTGAGATATCCTGAAATATAGTTTATGGTCCACATGATTCATTTATGGTGCTTTTGCGTCGTCTTTGAAGCTTAAAAGTTTCAGTATCCTTTCATTGTAATTGCATGAAAAAAGAGCGATCAAGGAATTTTTTGAAATTCTTCCTTTTGTGTTTGATGGAAGAAAGTCAGTAAGTCAGTTTGGAAACAACATGAGGGTGAGTAAATAATGACAGAATACTAATTTTCAGACTAGTCCTTTAAAGAGGACGTATGCTTTTTTACATATTCATCTTTCTTTAGTGTGTAATGTTGCTGGTGGAGCATGAAAAAGGTCTGCAAAGTTACAAAGCACTAAGTCACTCCAAAGGCAGTTATTCTCTGTATCAGTGTCTCGGTTTCTGAACTCCCTGAAACACCTCCATTGTAGTCTTGAGTTTTCTTCTGGGAACATACACGTCATAATATTCCTAATTTTAATAATTCCCTCCCAATGCATATGCAAAAAAAGGGGCGAGGCCTGGTTGAGTTACTTAGTAGTGTGTTGAAACTCGTGTTATAGTAAGGGGCGGGACATTTCCCAAACATGCTTGGTTGACCAATCACAACAGTTGACCAATCTGTTGACAACATGTCCAGTTGACCAATCAGAGCATATTGTGCTTTTCAGAAGGAGGGGCTTCATAAAGACAGGAACTAAACAGGAGTGTGTTTCCCAAAAGCATCGTTAGCCAATATGGTCACAAGCCTGTCGTTATCAGCATTCAACAAGTCAGTGTTTCCCGAAACTATAGTTCCAACGAACATTCGCAAACAGCATCGCAAAGTTGTGTAGTTGGAACGACAGCTCTCGAGCTGTGGTTAGAAGCATAGTTTCTAATTTGCATGACATGTGGACTCAATAAATTTTGAGCCAAATAAGCAAGCTGACATTCAGTTCAATCTATATATTTTATTTAGAAAACATACAAATGTAATTTACGTCTTTTAGTTTGTCAAGAGATTTAAAGCACCGTTTTTGAAGGGTGCACATGTGCGAACGTGCGCTAGTACATAAGAACGAGCATATGATTGAATCTGGAAATAAAGCAAAACAACTGAGAAAAATAAAAGATAGTCCTCAGATGCCATGTCCTATTTATAGCAAAGCATCTAGCGTTAATTGGATCTCAAACAGATTCATTAAAAGACGTTATTACTCCACCACCTGCATGACATCATTGACCGACGTGGTTGAACTACCAATTTGCCACAGTACGGTTTCGGGAAACAGTCGTGACTAGGTAGCTGGTTTCTTCAACAATGCATCGTACTCTGGGAGTTAAGCAGTGAGTTACGTCGTTTTATGGGAAACGCACCCCAGAGCGTTACTGACAGACTGGGAAGAGAGGTAAAATACTGCAACAAGTAACATTTTTTAAACATAATGTGCTTTTTGAACATTCAAGCATGAAAACCTATTCTAGTAGACCCCAAAACAAAATCAAGACTTTGTTAAAGGGCAGGATATGGGCTCTTTAAATTTACACCAAGGATTTCAAACCGACAAGAGCTTTCTATATTGACTTACCAAAAAGTAAACACTCTTATGTACTCAAAATAGAATTGATTTCATTCAATTGTTTACAACTTTGCTTCACACAGGACATGTTGGTATTCAGCCCAAGTGGATGCATCGGTAAATAAATGGAAATGTCATCACAGACTTCAGGTCTGCTTCTCAGCAAATTCACAACCAAAATTTGAGATG
This sequence comes from Leuciscus leuciscus, assembly GCF_965113295.1. Taxonomy (NCBI): domain Eukaryota; kingdom Metazoa; phylum Chordata; class Actinopteri; order Cypriniformes; family Leuciscidae; genus Leuciscus; species Leuciscus leuciscus. The sequence continues at coordinate 7,496,190 of NC_138736.1, forward strand.
GCGTTAGATTCCAGACTCCACACCGGTTCCCCAGTCACAATCAATAGAAAGACAGATAAAAAAATACAGACTGACGGTTTATCGACTCATATTTGTTGGGCGCATTGCTTTGACAAAGCAGTCCGAACTGGATTCCCTTTTTTTGTTTGCGAACGAGTAGGAAGAAGGTGTGATATGAGGAGAGGTAGAAATCAGCAGAGGGAATCAGGAGAGCAGGATATGACTCAAGACAAAGTGCTTTAATCACCCACCGCAGCTCCGGCTAGGTGACTGCGTTTATCGTCGGAAAACATCTGAAATATACGTAGACTCGGATCGTGGAGGTGCGATTTATCACACTGTGCTAGAGATCTATGTGGCTTTTTTGAGTGGCTACACTGACCTTGAGGAACACTTTGCAGATACATCTTCCCCTGGAGTGACAGGGGATGTCACAGGTATCTCTCATTTTTACATCCTGCAGAAAACAAGCAGACAGAAAAAAAACAACACACATAAGGAGCTTATGTGTTTCATACTTATTTGGTCATTTAAAGGTGATGTTACTTTAAATGTTATGTTACAATAAAATAACTCTTTCTCAGTTTAATACAGAGGCAACTTTAAATCAAGATCAACCAGTCGGGAGTGTTTGGCCGGGGTTTATGGTTTATCTACTTGTAATGTTCTTCCGAAGCCCATTTAAAATTTGAGCAATTCTGTTTGATAACACTAATTGAGCAGACATTACACACAAACAGAAATGAATAACAGCAGCCTATAGCCCAAAATAGTATAATTTAAATAAGAAATAAATAAAAATGGACTTTTGGAATAAAAAAACAAACAAAATTTCAATCTAATTTATTATCTAGTAACTTCAAAGTAACTAAACTTCACCTATTGCAGTGAGTGAGTGAGTGAGTGAGTGAGTGAATGAATGAATGAAGTTTAAAATAAATAGGTATTTATTTTTATTTTTTATTTATTGGATACATTTTTCATTGCACAAAAACTGGTTTGATCATTTTGTTTGGTTTGAGTTTTAAGCATATATATATTTGCTATCATAACTATACAACCATTCAAAAAGTTGTGGTCGGTGCAATTTTGTTTCTTATGCTCACCCATGCCTGCATATATTTGATCAAAATACAGTATAAACAATAATATTATATTATAAAATGTATTTTTTTCTGATGTGATGCAAAGGTGAGTTTCCAGCATCATTACTCCAGTGTCACATGATCCTTCAGAAATCATTCTAATATGATGATTTGCTGCTCAAGAAACATGTCTAATTATTATCAATGTTGAAAACAGCTATGTTGATTAAAATTTTGTGAAAATCAGGATACTTTTTATTTCAGGATTCTTGGATGAATAAAAAAGCTAACCTCGTCTGTGTATCGAAACGTGAAGTGTATTCTTTCATAAATATCAGGTCAGGGCAAGTTTTCACATTTAAAACTATTGTTATATCATACAGTTGATTCATTTCAATTTATACTTTACATTGGCAAAACTATGGGTATATTATCTACACTGAAAACATTTTTCCACATCTCCCCCTAATGTGAAATGTTACCCAGCAACACAAACCAAAAAAGTGACCCATGTAAAAGCACTTTCAGAACAAGAAAAAAAAATAAAAAATCCTCCAGACAGCCCTTATAACCTTAAAGAGCAAGCGTGGGCAGCAAGCTCTCGTTGGAAATGCAAGCACCGTGAAGTACCCCATGCTGCATATCTGAAAAGATCAGACATCAGCTATCGGTAAGGAACAATTCTGATGGACATTAAAGTGAATCAGAGAGCGTGAGTATTCTTAAGTGTCTATAATCCTGTGTGCTTCTATTTGAACAGCACTTCAAATAATTACTGCAGGCAGCTCATCCACTGGCGTTGTGTTGGCCTTTACCTCTTCCCTAGCTTCAATTTCCTGCCTGGCTGCAGATGCTGCGAGAGATAGCTGGACAATACCGCTTCATAATCAAAAATCATCACATTAGCTCACTTTCTAGGCTATATTACGTATGTAGCAGAAGCGGTGGGATGCATGGAGGTGACTCAGGAATCAAGGGTCAAGAAGTTCTTTGCATAAAATCAATACGCATACAAAAACAAAAGCCATTTTGTTTTTTAAAAAGACAATGAATTATGTATTTTTTTCTTTCCGCGTATACAGGTCTTCATATAAAAGTGCATTTTTAGTATATAATAACATTTTTAGTAGCAATAAACATTTTATGCTGGTAGCCCAGTGATTATGCTGATCATTTCTAATGGCTTGTACTGCAGGGCTTAATAAAACAGAATCTGATGCTCTCTAGATAGAATGCGCCATTATACTTGAACCTATAAACTATAGACCTTATGTGCTAGAGAAACAAGTAGTTCTTTAGAAGTTTGTGTTTGAACTTGAACTTCTATATTTCTATGGCATCTCTGTCGAAGAGTAATTAGATGCTGAAGTATTGTAGAGTTAACGAAGGTTATCATAAGCATAGTAATGTTTGAAGCGGATGTCATGATAAATGTCAGTAGACCGGGAAGATTTTAAAACGAGTGGTTCATTCATAAATCCGAAAGGGCATGCAATACAATACAATAGAAACCGGAATACAGAACACAAGCACTGAAAAGGGGCGGGGCTACACAAGGTCTATAATACTGCAGTGATTATAATGTACAATGTATCTTTATATCAGATATGTGCAAAACCTCACTGATACCCTGGTACAGTGCTGGTCAGAATTATTTGCCCCCTTGGTAAATATGATCAAAGATGGCTGTAAAAAATTAATCTGCATTGTTAATCCTTTTGATATTTTATTTTAAAAATTAGCAAAAATCTAACCTTTCATTGAAGTAAAATAATTGAAAGTGTGGGGAAAAAATCACATCATAAAATAAATGTTTTTCTCCAAAACACGTTGGGAACAATTTTTTGCCCCCTTTTATTAAATACTTTTTGCAACCTCCTTTTTCCAAGATAACAGCTCTGAGTCTTCTCCTATAATGCCTGATTATAATTTGGAGAACACCTGACAGGAGATCAGAGACCATTCCTCCATACAGAATCTCTCCAGATCCTTCAGATTCCCTGATCCGTGTTGGCGCTTCTTCTCTTCAGTTCAGCCCACTCATTTTCTATAGGGTTCAGGTCAGGGACTGGGATGGCCATGTTAAAGGGATAGTTCACTTTGAAATTAAATTTTGGTATGTTTTAGCTTACCTCAAGGGCATCCAAGATGTAGGTGTCTTTTTTTCCGCAGTAGTTTCAATTTTGATATTTTTAGGTCAAACCGTTCTTGTCTGTCAGTCATATAATGCAGGTCTATGGTCACTGTCTCAAAGAGCATGCACAGAGTCCAAATTAAAACAATTCCCCGTCGTCCAAATTAAACAATTCCCCATCGTAAGTACACATTGATGGCCTAAGACACGAAACGAGCGGTTTGTGTGAGAAAACGAACAGTATTTATATAGTTTTTACCTCTTGTACACAGCCATGTCCAAGTGATCTGAGAGCGTGGGCGCGTATAGATATATACAATAGAAGTCGCCTTGGCTACTGCAGTTCATCGGAACGAAACTGTAGCCAAGGCGACATCAAGGCGACAAAAAGTACCCCATGTGTAAAATGAAATACTCTGCTGTATCTTTAATGATGTGGGCCTAATTTTCTGCCAGAGGTCCTGGACATCTTGTTCAGATACATGGCATCATGGATTCGATCAAATACCAACAGATAAAAAATCTAAACTCTGCTAGAAATCTTATAACGGGCCATGTTTGGATCTTCCAACAGGACAGTGATCCAAAAACAAACATCAACTCTCAACACAGAGAGATTCTGTATGGAGGAATGGTCTCTGATCTCCTGTCAGGTGTTCTCCAAACTCATCAGGCATTATAGGAGAAGACTCAGAGCTGTTATCTTGGAAAAAGGAGATTGCAAAAAGTATTTAATAAAAGGGGGCAAATAATTGTTCCCAACGTGTTTTGGAGAAAAACATTTATTTCATAATGTGATTTTCCCCGCACTTTCAATTATTTTACTTCAATGAAAGGTTCGATTTTTGCTAATTTTTTTAATAAAATATCAAAAGGATTAACAATGCAGATTTACCAAGGGGGCAAATAATTCTGACCAGCACTATATGTTTATAATGGTATTAGAAATACAACCGATAAAATCTACATATGAAGAGCCAAAATGAATAAAGTAAAATGACAAACAAATAAAATATGTATTTATTAAATTAATTAATAAACACAATTTTTCATTTAATAAAATGTATTAAATTAAAATGAAATTCGTTTGGCTTCTAAAAAATCTGTTTCTAATCTGTTTTTCAGATTTTTCGTCGTAGCATTCTCTCCGTATTCTCCAATTCTTTGCAGCCTTTAGCCACTGCCTACAACAGTGAAATCCTTCATTGGAAACTGAAACTCACTCCCGCTGAACATTCACTCTTTGAATTCTTGCACCCAGGAACAATACAAGTCGACACCATTATTACTGAAAGTTTGTTAAGATGTGTTTCCTACTAAAGCCAGGCGTTTTTTTGACTCTGGTGGGAATGGCTTTGGATGGCAACATGCCAGTGCATTAAGTGTTGAAGTGTTGTGGTGTTCCGACCTGTTTGGGAAAAGGGAAGACAACAGCCCTTTTATTGGTTTTCTGTAGCACTGATTTCAAAATGTTTTTCTTTCGCTTTTCTACTGCACAGGCGGCCAAGTTTTCCTGAAAGCCCATTTTGCCAGCAGTGAAGTACCCCTTTAGTGGCCTTTGCATTGATTTTATTATATTTATCAGTTTCTTTATGGATTATTATTATTTTTTTAATCATTCTGTAGCATTAAGGTAAGAATCACACAAATGTTTAATGTTGGGTGGTAACATCTTACGAGTATTTTCAAGCTGTGAAATAGACTGTAATTACGCGGTTAAATGATTACAGGGACAAACCAGCGTCCTTTTGCTATTTCTTTGTCAGTCACTGGTGATGACGTCTGAAGAGGAAATGTGAGTGGTAGCAGAAACTCCATTACGAATGAAAGAAGGGGTTTAGGAAATATTCGGAATATAATGATTCAGTGAAGTTCATTTTGAACTCCATAAAATGTGAAGTGATGTGCTGGTGAGCGTGCATATTAAAAGCGGTAATCTCTGAATGAACTTTAATTAAAGCAGTAATGGTCCACAGCTTAAAGAAAAGCAAATAGGCAAATTGGTTAATCTGTTTAAATTACTGAATTTACTGATTAATAATTAATTGAATATTACACAATTCAGCCGTTCACTAAATTATTCAACAGAGAGACAGAGCCAAATTTGCAGAGGATGATGAAGGACCACAGGACATGGTTACTGCAAAATGGATGGCAAAAAGGGATCCGTTCTTTTTTTTACCCCTGGATTCACAAATGTACCCCAAATCTACAAAACATAATCATTTAATCTGTTGTAATTGAGTGTATGGCACAATGCCTACATTTCAACGTGCTGAAATAAGCACAATTTAAAATATGTTCAATATTTCTGATTCATTGTGTTGTACTTGACTTGCGAAATGAACACTTCCTTGTACCATGGGCGATGAGAAACGTCCTATTTGTTTACACGATTTCAATTCAGAGTAATCCATGACACATTTAATTCAGCGCGTAAATAGCACATTTGTCTTCAGGAAACACATGTTGTTCCATAAAATGTATTGAAGGAGACATAAATGGATCTGAGTAATACCCATGCCATGGAAATAGGAACTAATTATGATGAAAAGTCATGATTACATGTTCATAAATCCACAGAGGCAATTCTTTTGCCATGGCACTTTGCACCCACACATAGCACACGATTACTTCACATTAGTGTTTGTGCAGAGCATAAATCAAATACAGTATCTTAAATCAAATTACACAGCAAAGATCATCCGATCAGTACTGAATGTGTAAGCAACAATGAGAACTTGTGAGCATATGCAATAAGCTCTTCTTGTCTGTGTGACAGTGCAAGTCTCATAATGTGAGGCTAAATATACAAATAGTTTAACTGAGGATATTTCAGTGCTGTAATCAAAACTATTATGCCTATCCGCATGTTATATTCAAAGGTTGTCAGCTGCTAGAAGGAAAAGCATGTCGAGAAATATTATTTATTATAGTTAAATTTTTTTATTGTTTTGAATTGTATATTTATCCTTTGTTTTGTACACTTTTTGGCACATTCTGCATACCCCGTATTTGCGCCTCTGCTTAATTACAGTATTTAAATGACATGGTTGAATGTTTCCATGCAAATTACATTATGGTTCAAAAGTTTGGGGTCAGTAAGATTAAATTTTTTTTTAATAATACTTTTATTCAGCAAGGATGCATTAAATTGGTTGAAAGTGACAATAAAAAACATTCATAATGTTACAGACTATTGCTTTTTCAAATAAATGCTGTTATTTTGAACCATATTTAACAAAGAATCCTGAAAAAAGTGTCAAGCTATCCACAATTTTAACAAGCACAACTGTTTTCAACATTGATAATAAGAAATGTTTCTTGAGCATCAAATTAGCATATTATAATGATTTCTGAAGGATCATGTGACACTAAAGACTGGAGTAATGATGCTGAAAATTCAGCTTTGCATCACAGGAATAAATTACATTTTAAAACAGATTAAAACAGAAAACAGTTATTTTAAACTGTAATAATATTACACGACAATAATGTCACGTATAGCAGGCAGAAAAAGACGAGGGGAGTTGGATCTTCTTGCAATATGGAGAAAGACCATAACAGCTTTTGCATTAAACACAAAGACAATTCCAAACACAGGGCAAAAAGAGAGGAGGACATACTGTATGTACATTGATTAACTGAACAAGACACAGATGTAACACTCAATTAGTGACCATAAAAACAAACTATGGAGAAATTAGCAACCAAGGAAACTAAACAGAGTCGAAACACAGAAACTGAAACAGGAAAACAATGGGAAAAAGAGTCTATAAAACAGAATACAATCCTGACAATTACTGTTTTTACTGCATTTTTTATCAAATAAATCCAGCTTTGGTATGCATAAAGTCCTACTGGGAGGTTTCTATTACTAATTGGTAAATTAGTAATTATGACATAATGTGAGTGCAGGTGATTTGTCAAAATAGAACAAAATTGCATGTGCTTTGTAAATTTGTAGTGTTTCTGGCAAGCTTTATTGCTTCCTCCATAATTCTTTGACTGACAATCCTCCAACTTGGAATGGAGGGCTAAAAGAAAGTAACAAGCAGCAACTCATAATTACAATTATTCCAACAAAACTTCTTGACTTGAACGAGCCATGAGGCTATATGTATTTTAGTCACGCCAAAATAAAAGTCAGGAAATCAGCTTCCTTTCACAGTGTTTTTGTTGGATGTACTTCCAAATTTCAATATAAAACATTTGTGCGGGGGTCCAGTATGTTGAATTTTGTTTGATTGCCTGAAATGACTTTCCTCTTTTCCAGTTATGTTGAGCTTTGAACTTGGCTTGAGTCAGCCCCTTATCACCTTAAAGCCAGAGCTGCCATGTGCCTCAGTGTGCAGACAATGCCCCGAAGCGCTGTCCTCAGCCGCCAAGAACAAGATTACTATGCCAACCATTACATTACCCTGACTGCAAAATAAATTAGTGTCCAACCTACAACCGACAGAAAGTCAGGTACTAAGTTTATTGATAAAGCATCCATATGGAACTAGTTTCTGAGCGCCAAGATGGCATCCAGAAACATCATAACATAAAATCAGATAATAACGTCTATGGAAAATGGACAAAAAAGAGATTCGGTGATCTGACAAATATGAAGATATAGCTCCACATAACCGCAAGTTATTTGTTACATATTAGAAGATATGGGCTTTTTTTTGTCACAATGCCCTGCCTGAATCATAATAAGACTATTTTAAAAATGGAATAAAATCCATAAATGTACATGGTGATATTATTTTTCGGTAACACTTTAGTTTAGGGTCCCATTTTCACTATTAACTAGTTGCTTAAAAGCATGCATATTACTAGGATATTGGTTGTTTATTAGTACTCATAAAGCACATATTAATGCCTTACTCTGCAATACTGTAACGATCACCAGTGAGAGTGCCCGGGATTACCATCAGAGGACACTCCAACCCGGACAATCACCAGACATCCACAGACTCCATTCCGCATAATCCTTAGCCCAGACCATCATCCATTATCACATTCACCTGTGTCTCATTATCCTGTTAAGCTCACACTATAAAAGCCTGGTTTATTCTGTTAGTCTCTGTGAAGTCTTGTATGTGTCTCACTGCACTTCTGTAACGTACAAGCAGAGATGAGGCAGAAAGGGAATCCAGATGCAAGCACAAGTTTTAATAGGCAAACATAAACGCAAAATAACCCAGGAACAAAGAGAAGGCAGGAGAACAACGCCAGGAATACACAAACAGCAGTAACGACCGACAAACAACAACTGAAGCACAGAGGTTTAAATAGGCAGGCTAACAGGGGACTAATGAGGGACAGGTGTTGGTGACTGATGTCATGGGAACTAATATGGTGACAAACAAGGTACAAGGCAAAACAGGAACCAAACACAGGGAGTGAACACAGAAACAATGGGGAACTAAGAATTCACAAAACACAAGACACAGGGATCGTGACAAATACCATATTCTCCCCTTAATCCTACCCAATACCTAACCTTAACAACTATCTTACTAACTATTATCTTACTATTAATAAGCAGTAATTAGGAGTTTATTGAGAAAAAAGTTGTAGTTAAAGCAATACTAAAGATAATTTTTTTACCTTAAAATAATGTTATCAAAATCGTTTCAGTGGTTCATCAAGTCGTAACGGTGAAATATTTATATATATACTATAACCACACTATGCAAGTTTGCCAGACTGGGTAGCGTTTCTGTAGTTTGAATGAGACATAAGAAACTACAAATTTGACTTGCTTTACGGCAAGTATTACAATAGTCATTATTTCGTTTTTCTTCGTTTCTGATGTTGCAATACATCATTCTACCTTGTCTGTGGACATCGTTCATTCCAAAGCCGGTGCTGGATAAACAGCGAGCGTGCGTGCGACGGTAGGCTAAATTATTTACGACAGCGGTAATGGACAATTCCGCTTCCAACCTGTAGAGGGACCAAAGAGGAAAAGTTATTTGGTGTTCCTTTAATAGTTAGTTAAAGGTATAGCGGAGGATTTCCCTGAATTTTAGAAAAGAACCGCGCTCTCCACTTTTTGAAAAAATGCACATGCGCAACACTCTACCTGCTCCCGAGAGGGAACACCTATTAAACGTTAGCATCGCTAATCATAGCTTACATTAACTTTTACTAGCAGTGATTTTAAATGGATTTCTCCAAATAGCATGTCAAACTTTACCTGTCGAGTAGAAACTTTGCGACTGAGGCATCAGTGGGAAGCCCAACCTGTGCTTTTAGCGCACGCCAGTCTGTGAAATATTCTCCCAAAAACACTCTGGTCTTGTTTCTTTCTTCAGAGGCCTTTCTCTTCTTGTCATACAATTCGTAGACACTTTTTCTCTTGCGACCCTCAGACATTTTGAAAAAACCCGGTGAGAACGGCGAGCTTCAATGAATGGCTGAAACCATAGCTCACCACACATATACACCTGAAAGTGCGCATGCGCAGAAAGGACGAACACGTACGACGGCCTTACGTAAACATATCACCAGAATGATGGACAATTAGGAGGACCAATAGTCTTGATGATCCACCCGGAAAAAGAAAATCCTCCACTATACCTTTAACAGTGAGAATTGGACCTTAATCTAAAGTGTGACCAAAAATTTTGATAACCAAAGTATTAATAATAATAGCTGTTGTTATTGTTATTACTATTAAATAAATGTTACATAAAATGTTTTAAAAATGAAACAAAGCACAATTTGGCAAGACACTGTTAAAAAAATTTTGTTCACAAAACTTGTTTACATCAACACATAATGATACTATTTCTGTGTACGGTTATATAAATCCCACCAAATCAGTGTGCCATAATTTATGCATCAGATGAGCTTAGGAAAAATTATGATTAAAAAATAATTTGTAGGAACATGCATCATTTAATGCAAAAAATAGCACACAGGGTGAGTGCAAGCAAAGGGCAACCTTTGCAGATATCAGATCCACAAAAATGACTCGTATTTTCCCCAAACTGCACAGAAAACAAACAATTACATTCATGACTGCCTTTATTTGCTCCATGAACGAGCAGTGCCAGCCGACAGGAGCAGGCAGATTAATTAACTTGCGCCTCAAAACCTTTATTCTTACAGCACTGTCACATTGACGGATGGCTGATTAAAGTCAATCAGATAGCTATCAGTACACAACGGCCAACAAGTCAAAAGAGGCGCTTGAAAACATACAGATGCGCACCAAAAAAACATTCCCGGTGCTTAAATGAGCACCAGGGCAGCGGCCCGTACGCTATTGGAGAGCCAGAACCACGTTTTGATGGAAATGAAGAAACATTCTGAAAGGATGCCTGGTGAAAAGAGGCGGAGAAAGGTAGAACATCACAGCGGTTCCAGCTCAAATTGCTTGCTTCTGCCGACTTCTGATGAGATTTTTCATTAGAGGCCTATACAGTGCAAGCTTTGGAAATATTACTGGATTAATTAAAATGATAGGAGTGGGAAGCTTCAGCTGCCAGTGGAGAGATAGAACCGGGCAGGCGCAATCATTGTTCTGATCAGAGGGCCATTGTCTTCGTGTGAAAGCTGGTGTTGACGATGGCCACGGGCTCGCAAGTGTTTATCTCTAATCCCGGGCCTGTTGCGTGTTTTAGAGGCCCGCCGTTGATTAGGCATTCAGCCGGCTTTCTCTGGAGAGGTTCAAAGGCTTCATTTACGTGCCAGTGCTTTGAGCGCTCATCAAAACGTGTTTTCAGACACAACTCGATTCCTGTCTTTCAGGGCTTCAGCATCAGATTTACGAAATTCTGTCGTAAAACCAGTGTGAATGAATTTACAATGCCAAAGCCTGTAAATTTGATGCCTAAAAATTATTTTAAAAGCACAAATTGTATTACTAATGTAAAACCCTATTACAATATTTAGAAGAAAAAAACAAACAGAAACAAAACAACCCCAAGTATTAAACAATTAGTTAAAATTTTCAGCACTTTAACTCCAATACACACTCATTGTCAAAAGTTTGGAATCATTAAGATGTCCTAATGTTTTTGGCAGCATTTATTTGATCAAAAGAAAAAAAAACATTAATATGAAATATTATTATTACAATATAACATATATGTTTTCAATTTGATTAGAATGTCATTTAAATATAATTTACTCCTTTGTGGAAATTAATACTCTTTGAACACATTGAATTGTACAAAAGCGACAACAAAGGCATTTATATTGTTTATTGTTATTAAATATTTCTATTTCAAAATAAATGCTGTTCTTTTGAAATTTCTATTCATTAAAAAATCAGTTTCCACAACATTTGTACCCGTTTTCAACATTGACACTAATAAGACTAATATCTCTTGAGCATTTTAAATTGTAATATTATTTCACAATATTACTGTTTCCTATACTGACCCTATACTGAACTTTTGAACGGTTGTGTGTGTATATATAAGCAATGATGCCTTTCTAATATTTGCATATGAATTACGATTGGTTTTCTTTCTTGCATGTATTTGCATAATTAATTGTGATTGGTCTTGCTCTTGGGAAATGAAAATCTACTTCTTGTTCATATTGTGCTGCTGAATAGTGAAGTACAGCAGCAATTTAGATGTAAGATAACTTAAGAAATTCATAAGTAAATCCAAAAATGAGATTTGAAAGTCTAGTGCCTGTGAAGTCATCTCCACTGTGTTCCAGTTTTAAAAATATCTCTCTGTTGTGCCATTGAGGATTGTTCGCATCTCATTGGGGCAGGACAGTAAACACCTCCCTCCATCTGTTCAATTATAAGAGAGATTTAACAGATTATAATTGCATTAACTGTGCTTATCGATTTCCAGCGTTTTCCACACTCCATGGAATCATCGCTTGTGAGTCGGAAACATGTCAAATATGATGAAATATACTCAAGTCATGTGCATGTGTTCTTTTTAAAGCATCATAGTGATGTCATCAGCAGTTGATTTTATGAATAAAATCATATTTCATAATATTTTATATGTTTCTGGGATTTGATAAGATGTACAGTACTGTGCAAAAGTCTTAGGCATGTTAATTTCCAACCTTCCTGCAAAGCTCCCTGAAAAACTATGCGCAAGTGTACCTGGACAAAAGCCGTTTTAAACGCAAAGGGTCGTTACACCATATATTGATTTGAATTAGTTAATAGTAGTTAAATCATAAATAAATTCAATTTATGATTACATTTTTTAAAGCATTCTCACTTTACAACATTTTAACACAAGTGCCAGTACTTTTCACAGTACTCTAGCTTTGCAGGAAGGTTTCTTCAAGCATCTTGGAGACGTTCCCGCAGTTCTTCTGGATTTAGTTGTTTAGGAGGAGATATTAACATGCCTAAGACTTTTGCACAGTACTGTATAAATGCATGAATACATACGCACATGTTATGGTGCAAAATATATAATCAATATCAGACCTGCTAAAACACCACTCAGCCAATCAAATTAGTTTTTTTAAGGGGAAAAATCTAAAGCAAAAAAAGCAAAAAAGCAAAAATCCCAAACGAACAGAAAGGTTAGTGTGTTTGGAGAAAGACAATGTCCTGTCTGAAGAGGGCATTGTGTGACTCAGCACAGTTTCTCATGAGCCCAGGGGACTTCTACCAAATCAGATCATACTCTTAGAGAATTAGACAGAGAAAGAATAGACTCTCTTATTCCGAGAAGTCAAGGTCTGCAAAAAATCTTTTGCCATGAAACTCTCAGCCCTCAATGGGAACCTAAATGCACTAAAAGATGGAAACTAAAGTTAAGGACAGCTTTCATGAAAGTGAATGTGGGTCTCGTTTGTTGAGCAGCAAAAGGACAATAGTCATAGTGATATGATTTGTGCACTATATCTAATAATAGATTTGTGTAAGAAACAGAATTAAAGTCATTTATGTTATTATTCAGTTGTAATCTTCCTGTCTGTCAGCTCTCATAATTCATATTTCCACAATATTCAAACTTGCTGCATCCTGACTGATTGCCACATGCAATTGTCAATGACAAATTGGTCAAGATGCGATTGATGATGGTTCTTTCTTTTGGGAGACAATAACTTTGCAGTCCTTTTACATCGCTTATGGCACCAATAGGCCAACATGTAATACCTGAAACATTATAAATGCATTTTTTCACTTTCATTAAATGGAAAAGAGCTGCCAGCATATTTGTCAACATTTCTCTTTTTGTGTTCCACAAATGAAAGTGATACAGGTTTGGAATGACAAAGTTGAATAAATAATCACAGAATTATAAATTTTAGGTGAACAATTCCTTTAAATGACAAATGATCTACATATTATTGCTAGCCACAAATTTGCATCAGTAAATTGGAAATCTTCAGTGGTTACCACTAAACAATGAAACACAAGGTAGGTTGTTTCTAACTATGGAGCAGGATATTAGAGCATGTAACTGAACATAAAAAGACATAGCGGGTGTCTCTGCCCTCCGTCGCTCTTTACCGCTGCTTCATAGCATGCTTTTTTTGAACACAAAGTGACAAATAGCTTTTTCCTGATGTTCTGACATGACAAAGAAATTTTCAAATTAAATAACTTGAGTTGTTTTTCTCTGTGTGAGTCAAAGTGTGTTTGAGCCACGCAAGTGTGCCTCAGTGTGTATGTGTGTGTGTAAAATGGAAATGCTCACTGTAGGACAAATAGAAAGCCACTGTGAGTAATTGTTTCGCTCAGCCGTGGAGGCACATCCTGGTCCTTTGGAGATAAGCCGGAGTAAATCTCTCTGGATGTCCTGGAAGAGGCAGACGCTAGAGGAGAACAAACACCAGGCCACTGCCAAACGCTATTTGAACGCCCTCTTCAAGATGAGCAGGCCTGAAAAGGCCATCCTTTTATTAATAAGGAGGGAAAGCCCTATTATAATGCTCTCAGCTGAGATTTTGGCCCATCACAGAGAAGTGCCACATATTCATCAGTGGGGAAAACTGGAGAGAGAGAGAGAGAGAGAGAAAACAAGGTGACATATACAGTAGATGAAAAAGAGAAAGGAACAGTGAATCAAAGAAAAAGAAGGAGAGTAAGAGAAAGAAAGAGAGTTTTATTCACCATACTGTCTGGCTATTAAACCAGAAGTACATGAAGGTCCTTACAAATATGATTATATAATATATATTGTGTAGTATATATTGTGTTTAAGGTAATTAATAATGTTTGTTACTGCTAAATGAAGAATGAAAAAAGTCTTAGCAATATCACCCTTTCACGGTTATGTTTTCTGTCATAAAATGAAGCACATGGTCACACTGTAAAACACAACTGGAGTCCTTGTGAATAAAACATTGTTTTTTGACGTTTTTATCCAGCGGTGGAAATGTTCCCTGAGAGACCTTCTGATAACATCAACAAGGATATTACAAGTATCCGCCATCTTAAATGAAAAGGCATTGAGAGAGAGAGAGAGAGAGAGTGGAGAGACTCAGACAGAAAGGGAGAGTTTTGATGTATTATTCTATCTCTCCTGAGCTGTAAGACAGGTAAAGACCTTCTGTTATCAGGTCCAACCCACCTGCTAACAATGGGATGAAAATGTGGGGATATATGCGAGGGGATCAGTGCTGAGCGATTGCTCTTTGAAACCACAGGTCAGACACTGCACTAAACATGTAACATTATGACCTGTGTGAAATCAACACATTAGTCTGCTATTCCCACTGAGAATCTCCATTTCTGAGGGTCAAATGCAAAACTGAACATTCCAAGATTTATAAACCATTTTAAAGGGCCACTTTCACAGATAAAATTAATATTACTAAGCTAAAATGATTGAAATGATTCACTAAAATGAGATGAAAATAACAAAAACAAAATTAATGACAAACCATTAAAATCAGCCAAAAATTACCTTTAAAGGTGAACTAAGTTACTTTTTTACCTTAAAGGGATAGTTCACTTTGAAATAAAATTTTGGTATGTTTTAGCTTACCTCAAGGGCATCCAAGATGTAGGTGTCTTTTTTTCCGCAGTAGTTTCAATTTTGATATTTTTAGGTCAAACCGTTCTTGTCTGTCAGTCAAATAATGCAGGTCTATGGTCACCACCTCAAAGAGCAAGCACAGAGTCCAAATTAAAACAATTCCACATCGTCCAAATTAAACAATTCCCCATCGTAAGTACACATTGATGGCCTAAGACACGAAACGAGCGGTTTGTGTGAGAAAACGAACAGTATTTATATCGTTGTTATCTCTTGAACACAGCAGTGTCCAAATGATCTGAGGGCGCGGTCGTATAGATATATACACTAGATGTCGCCTTGGCTACTGCAGTTCATTGGAACGAAACCGTAGCCAAGGCGACATCTAGTGTATATATCTATACCCGCCCGTGCCCTCAGATCATTTGGACGCGGCTGTGTTCAAGAGATAACAACGATATAAATACTGTTCGTTTTCTCACACAAACCGCTCGTTTCGTGTCTTAGGCCATCAATGTGTACTTACGATGGGGAATTGTTTAATTTGGACGATGTGGAATTGTTTTAATTTGGACTCTGTGCTTGCTCTTTGAGGTGGTGACCATAGACCTGCATTATTTGACTGACAGACAAGAACGGTTTGACCTAAAAATATCAAAATTGAAACTACTGCGGAAAAAAAGACACCTACATCTTGGATGCCCTTGAGGTAAGCTAAAACATACCAAAATTTTATTTCAAAGTGAACTATCCCTTTAACCGAACAGCTTCGGAGTCATTGGAATAGTTATATGACTTTTTTCGGGTTGAATGGTGGTCGTCTCGCACCCCCCAAGCGCCTGTGAGCCGAGAAACCACCCTTGCAACTTTGGGCTCAGCGTCAGGAAGTATCGCGTGATATCAGGTCTCGCGATGTAACGAATTGCTTTACGGCAAAAAAAATCTGCTAAAATTCTGTCATTATTGCGCTCCCTCACGCTGATCGAACCCGAATGAAGAAGACGTTTTAAAGAATGTCCCATCTGCTTTGATGTCGTTGATCTACTAGCCTCTGGTATCTGAGAGTCGCCAACGAGTTTTTCGACAGTGTTGTCAAATATCTATTCCGAAGCTGTAGGGGGAGCTCTATAGAGAAACCTGCGAGCAAAAAGCGAGACTACAGCGAAGAAATTCCCGAAACTGCATAGCCCTGCTTTAAATGGATGGTTGACCCACAAATGAAAATTCTGTAATTATTTAGTTTCATGTCATTCCAAACAGAGATTTTTGAAACATGTCTGTGTTTTTTTTTTTTTATTCAATGGAAGTCAATGGTCACCGAAACTCTTTGGTTACCAACATTCTTCAATATATCTCAGTCATACAAGTTAGGAGGGTGAAAACTGTTCACCCTAATGCATGCAATCGAGCCAGTCTGAGGCTTGTCTCTGATATGTTACTGACTGTATATTTGGAAATAATCTGTGTGTAGTCAAGAAGGGGTCACAGAGTGCTCTTAAACTCCACCTGACCTTTAGCATACAGGTGGAAATAGGAGCTGGAGCAAGATACTAACAGAATGGACAGACTTTGATGGCTGGAACCATTTCATGTCACCCTGTATCATGCCAGCGAGCTTATTTGCTGCTCTGCATGGGCTGCCTGCAAGACAAAAGGCATCTGCCAGCATTCCTCTACAACCTGACTGAAATAACACCTTGCACTTTGAGGTCATAACCACAGACATAAGGCAGTCAAACCCAACTGTACATAATACTATATTGTATGTGCATGCTAATAAGAAAACAAAAAAATAACATTTATCATCAAATATGGCATCAAAAATGCATCGGTCTTTGATACAAATTTATGATTTGAATACATTTTTTATGCACTACGAGTACGAGTAAGATATTAAATGGTATCAAAAATGGTCTCACAGTGAAAGTATGAATAATAAGAAGTGCTTTTTGAGCACCAGATTAGAATATCAGAATGATTTCTGAAGGATCATGCGACATTAAAGACTAGATTAATGGCTGCTGAAAATTCAGCTTTCCATCACAGGAGTAAGATGACATTTCAATATATATATATATATATATACGTATATTCATTTTAAGTCATTTTAAATTGTAGAAACATTTAACAATAGTACCGTTTATACTGTGTTTTTAATCAAATAAATCCAGCCTTAGTGAGCATAAGAATAGTAGTGTTCACTGTGCTTTCTGAACAAGTCTGAATCTACAAGTGACCCAGCCTCTACTGCAGATATAAATACAATTCCTTTCTTACATTATGCAAAACAAGGTGATCCTCAGATGGGCATGTTAATCCAAGATCACTTTTATTTTTTAATTAGCCATGTCGTAAACCGAACATTACGTTTTACGACTTGCCATCATCTTTGAGGGGTCCGCTCATAAGATCTGCCATGCATATCAATTTTAAACAAGCCATCACCAAGTGGATCAGCATACAAATGTACCCATGAGATGCCAAACAGAGCCTCCAGTTATTTTTAGACCTACAAAAAAGTGGTGCTTTGCTTTAAAGCAGGAAGACAAATGAGGACAAACTTGGCAGTAAAACTTGGCCGTGCCAAACTGACAAAGAGCCTCATCTCTGAATGACTGAATGATCAGCCCTTTTTGGCAGTGAGTCTTTCATCCACGATATGAAAACCTAATCAGCTGGCCTGATTGCTGTGAGTGCCCTTTTGTGAAGTCTTTAATCCAGTGACTGTTTTAAGAAATGCATAATTGATATTCTGTCCAGAATGGTCGTAATTTACAGCTGTGTGGATAATGAGCAGTCATCTGGCCTATGATGGGGGTACACGTGCCACCGTCTTAACCCACAATGTGATGAACCCTTGATTGGTACAGGACAAAGCGCACTATTTTGACAAAACAGTCACGAGGGAGAGACTAACAGGTTTCTTTATTTAACTCCCATCCTCATTTCCTCTGGCCCTAATTAAATAATCAGACGGACTGAGTGCTTCTTAATGATGTCATTGTCATGCTAATTGGGCGTTCCATGTGTTGAAGATTTTCCTTTGCTTCATGTAAAAGTCTGCATTGCTGTGTATCAGACAGAAACCAGGTTAAACCAGGTCAAAGGGTCTGTTTAAGGATGGAAAAGTACCTAACAAGCCCAAAGAGAAGATGTGTATAGGTGGTTGATACAAGATGGTACTAAAAACATGTTAATTAAGATGACGGATGGCACCGGACACTGCAGGTGCAGAGAATCATGTTACATGAGATATAAAAATGGGTGTGGCAAAAGATTTTTCCACCAATAAAAAGATGTCTCTGGGAAAGATGATTCTAACGGTAAACCCTCATTTCCACCAACTGTGGAACGGCTGCGGATCCGCTCCGGAACGGCGGCTGAGTCAATAGGTTTCCATTAAAGTCAATGTGTGTATTTTCACTGACTGCGGAACGGCTGCGTTCCGACTCCGGCGATCCGCAGCCCTCCGGAGCAGATATGCAGAGCTTCTATTTTTGCCGGATGCCGGAGAGCTCCGCAGCAATTCAGCACTTATATCGCGCGATCATACGTGAATTCGCGAGATCTCGTGGGTCCTCGTGACTTCAGCTGTCAGTCATGGCCGCAGCCGTTCCGCAACAAATCCGGACCAGGTGGGTATTGAAGGACGGCGGAGCACGGAGCCGACACGCAGCGGAGCGGATCCGCAGCCGTTCCGCAGTTGGTGGAAATCCGGGGTAACGAGATCTCGAGGTGGAGCAAAAAATAAAAAGATAGCTGATTGACTACCTAGTGATAAGAAAAGGTATAAGACCTGAAGCTCGACTATTGCAAGTCAGATGAACAACTGCATCTCACTTTGTTGCTTGTCAATAAAGTTAATTCTTCTGAGACCTGGAACTTTGACTCAGAGAGCTTCTTTTGAGATCTGAACAAAAAAGACTTGTTACTCCATATAAATATTTTAGGAAATGATATATACACACACATATACTGTATACTAGTGAAATGACATGTTCTTACAACCTGATCCATAAATATATCTGTCAATAAGGCCTTTGAAACCTTCAAACTTCAAGACTTTTTAAACCACTTCAAACAAGACCATCAAGCCAACTATCAAAATGAGTCAAATGTAAATTAATTTTAATTAAACTTACTTAAAATCTAATATCACTTCAAATCACTTGTGAGTAAATTGCACTCAAACCAAACCTGTGGACATGACAGAACTACAATCAGTAAAACAGAAATCTTGCATGCCAGATATTCATATAAATTTGTGGACAGAATGAAACATCACAGCAACATATTACACCAACAAAAACTGCAAATGCATTAGGTATGCCTAAAACTAAATGTTATGCAGATGCATCATTAAATGATTCATGGGTGGAGTATATGTTTTTACTGAGAATAATTTAGCTCAGTAAATATCAATTAAATATTTTTCTGATGCTCCATAGAAATCAGTGTGACAACCAGGTACACAACTGGGTGGGTCCAAGTCCCAGTCAGTACGCATTTTATCAAATAAAATATTACTAAAGGACCTAATGCCACAAAAAAGCCATACTACAATATGGTGGCACCACAACAGAGCAGCCAAATTCACATCTAGTTTGAGCTGCTGCAGAATGCAATATAGATTTCAGTGTAGAAATTATTTGAGAAGCCAGTTTTGAAGAGCAAAACCTGAAACAGCAAATCTTGTCCATGGCCATGATACCATCTAACCCAAGATGGGTTAGTGAATTAGACTTAAACTGTTAGTATTATCTTGTACAATAAACCCTTAGCTTGCTTCAGTGTACATAAGAAAGAGATTATGGTATGATTTCATGGCTTTAATAAATAAGCTTTATGTTATTGTAGTTCATAACTCAAAAGAGTTTATAGAACCCGATCATCTCATCAGCAAAAATATGAATGACATCTAAATGGACTTTTAAGGTAAAGCCGAAATAAACTGAAAACCGCTTTCACTCTGGAAGTTTCAAAGAGGCAAGCTATTCTACCAAAAGATTCACTATTCGAAGCAAAAAAGAGAGCTGGGGGTGTTAATTTCATGGAGTAAGTCTTAAATTGGGCTCCATAATTTTCTCCCTGAGTAGATTACAGAAAGGTCTCACTATCCTCAGGTAAGACAGACTAACCTTCCCCTCCCCCGTCGCTGAGAGTGGACCCATCCAGCCCGAGGACGATACCAATCACATCAGCGGAACGCTTTGAAAAATTGGCTCAGCTACAGCAGAGCTTGTTGACTGCTTTCAGCTGGGAGCACATACTGGAGATGAGCCATCCGTTTCCCCACGGGCCAGGCACCAGTTTTGACAAGCTGGGCTTCTCAGATCCACAAAATAAATCTCTGAGATGAGATCTGTAAAAAGAAAAAGAAAAAAGAAACAGTCAGGATAAAATCAGTAAGGAATGTAAAGGTCCCAAGCAGTGTTGGGGGTAACACTACAAGTAATGCGAGTTACGTAATCTGATTACTTTTTTAACTAGAGTTACTTTTTCAAATAAGTAACACAAGTTACTTTGGGCCTGATTTACTAAACAGGGCAAATTAGCGTAAGAGCGCTATTCCAAAAAAAAAAAAGCACAGATGTGAGTGGAAAGTTCTGCGTGTGATCTACTAACAAAGCTCAAATTAAAGATCCTTTCCATAATGACCTACGCAATCTACCAAGAGCAGCGCAAATTAGCATCTGGTTTAAGACATGATTTTTTGGGGGATGTAAATAATGGCACAAATGCAAGTGCAAACCTTAGTAAATCACCTTGCGTGATTCATTTAAATACTCTCTTCCCATACATTTTTTCCACTGAAAGGGAAACTCCTACAAATGCATATGCAATAAGGTCAGCCGCAAAAATAACCCTGTCCACGCCTTTTCAACGCTGATCTTTCACTGCATGTCTTTAGTAAATCCTGACAGTAGTTTTTTTGTTTTTTTTTTTATGCCAAAAGAGGGTTTGCGCTGGCGCAAGCTGTTAGTAAATCTGGCCCTTAGTTTTCCCATTTATTTATTGACAGCTGTCCCGTCCCCATGTTGAGAGAAATTGGGAGTAAGGCGTTGTGTGAGCTGTGTAAACATGATGGTTATTGAAGTAATCTAGACTAAATTTGTGGATGCCTTTACTCATCTCACTTGCACAAAAACAGAATCAGCATTCCTCAAAATTAATAAGATAACAGTCAAACGCAAACTCAGAATATTATGCAAACTGCAATAATTAAATGTTAAATAACACAAATATTAAATATATGTATTTTATTCTCACTTTATTAACTTTGCTGCTGACATTAGATTATACAATTCAATCACACACCAATAAACATTACATTTGTGCTTAATTTTTGTTGTTGTTCTTGCTGAAATAAGAGTGTTGAAATTTCTTCTCCTGTACATGCTACCTCTTAGTTCTCAAATAAGGTAGGAAGACTCAAAATTCTCCAACACACTATGCAGCACACGCACCTGGTCATGCCCCCTACTGCTGTTGACCAGTATGTTTTGGTACTCGGTCCAATCCACTTTCAGCAGCGTTTCTCAGAAATCGCTAACTGCACCTTTAACTGAAATGTGACAAGATGACAGGATGCATGAAATATGAGACCGAGCAGTCCATTAAAGACAATTATGACGTGGTAGTATGTCCAGAAACTTGCCTACTCTTCTGATATAGTATGTACAATTTCTTCCAGCCCAGATTCAAAAAACGTACCTGTGGCAACATTTTGGCAAAACGCAAAGATGCTGTGTTGTGTACGTTTCGCTACAGTTTCAAAGTGAAATGTCCAGTGAGTGGCGCTAAAAGCGTGTTTAGTTTTTTTACGGAACAGATGAACGTGAATATGGCAACGTTTTATTACGTTGGCGCTATACAATATTGAGTGGCGCTAAAAGATTAATGCTCCATCACGTTTTAAAATAACGCACACCTACACTATACCCTAAACCTACCCGATAGTGTTAACAAAAGCAAATGCGATATATCGTGACGCGTCTTTCACAGGGTTCGTACCCGTGCTCGCCGCATCACAAGTACAATTCTATTCTATGGTAAAAAGTGTTTTGAGGTCATACCATAATTGTGCAAGGAGTCTCGTGAAAATAAGTCTTTATTAATCCATAATCTGCCCCTGTAATCATAATTGTGTGTGAAAATGATTAAAAGCGTTTGCTGTTTTAATGCCTCTAGTGTTAATTTCTTTTAGAAACTACAGTGATATGTACGTATTGGTACGTATTTTGCGTTTTGCAAAAATGTTGCCAAAGGAATGTTTATCCAATGAGCCTGCGTTGATTTCTTCACCCCCCTATAGGGCATATTATAAGTAGGCGTATTAGGATGCAGCACAGGTATTACAGACGACATGGGGTTCAGTTCACCCCTACAGGCAGATACTGGAACTGCACCGTCTAAGAACAAAAAGCATCCTTCTTCATTGAAGACCAAGTTGCTTTGTGTTCTGAAAAATACAATTTCAGACGGAAGCAAGAATTAGAATCGACTACCCAAATCGGAAGTAGGAGTTCACCAGGTGCACCTAAAGGCAACAATAACGTGAACATGAGCATCGCTTACACAAACATACAACTCACGCTGTGTCTACCTAAGGAAAGCTGGGACAATTTTTGCAGTCTGCAAGTTCCTCAAGGGTTATAATTTCTAATTAATTTTTTTTTTCTTCATCTAAACCTCATTTGAATGGTAGAACTGCAGGTCCCTGCATTATAATTGACTCTGAAATTGCCAACAACACAGTTAGGCTTTCTTCCCCTTTAAAAATGATGGCATCGTTTGTTTCACGTCCATTAGCACAAATGCACTTTTTTCCCTCTCTCCTTTATTTCATTTTATTTTATATTATTAATTTCTCATGTTCGTTTTCAGCATCCTAATTAATTTGATTTTGTTTTCTCCCACTACAGAGGACCCTGGAAATTAATGATGTGGAACCACAATGTTGTTGAGATGCTGATGGGCCTCGTCTTCATGTTGTGAAATTTCTGTCATTAGACAAAGCGCCTGGTGACTTGAAAGTTTGTGTTGCTGGTGTCGGGGTCTATGCCCGGGGGTTACATTCTGTCTGCATAATTGATTAGACCACCAGAGGGTCGCCGAAGTGATAATGATAGCAACAGAAACCTTTTATTTGCATTTTTATGATTCATATTCTTACAGAAGTATCTTCTGAACACTGGCATGGAAACATGCACTTAGAATAAATATGCATGATGTCAGTGACATTGAAAAATTGATGTTTTAAGCATGAAAATCTTCATTCTGTCATTTAGAAACCAGCATAACACAATGTGTGTTTAACGAGATTGATTAGGTAGAGGGAAGGGGGTAGATATAGGGAATGAAAGACAAAGAGATAAATAATGAGGAAAGGAGAGAAGAAAGAGACACAGAGAGCTCTATAATACTCCGTCGCACTCTGGAAATGAGTCTATGAGGGCGTGTCATATATTTGCACTTTGGTACACTATGGGACTATATAGAGCGTTTGCAAGTTAATAAGTGGTTCTACAGTCTTTTCACAGTCCAATCTCTTTAGCCTTTATTCCAGACTCAAGAACAGGGGGATACAGGGAGATTTCCTCACCTCATAATGCGCTTCACTTGTTTTATTTGACATGACATCCGTTTGAATCAAGTCTGTCACAATTCACTTCCACTTATATTTATGCATTTGGCTCCGTAACTTCACAACGGCACAATATCTGTGCGCTTAATCAATATTTCAGCTTCATTACATCATCTGCCAGGCAGTTTTTCCCACTCACCTGATTCATTTCTGTTATGGCTGTGGGTGAAGTTTGTAAATTATAATCTTGCGCCTTTCTTAAAGGTATAATTAAGTCAAAAATGAAAAGTTTGTCATCATTTACTCATCATCATGTGATTCCAAACCTGTATGCATTTCTTTTTTTGTGATGATGCAAAAACATGTTTTTAATTTCTGAATTAATATTTTGGGTCATAAACTAAAAAAATCTCAAGGTGATACTGAAAATCTTTAAAAGACAACTTTAGATGATTTATTTTTATTTTTTTAAATCAAAATCATTTGGTCCACCCAACATGGAGAGGAGGTTCGCTGATGATGTGCAGATGCAGGGAATCAGAACTCTGGTGAACGAGTGTGCGGAGCGTGCTGATCTGGTGACTCTGTTACAACACCCTTGCCTCATTTAGCATACGCGGTTCTATGAATATGCAAATTATCCCCGCCTCCACTCACCCACACCAGCTCAGAGATTCACTCGTTGATGATCACTCGTTAACGTGATTGGTTACAAGGTAGTTTGTGACGTCAGACACAACAGCGATTTTAAACAGCGTTTTCGAGACTTGTTTTTTTTTTTTTAAAACATAAAAACATATAAAAAACATTAAAATCTTGATATTCACCACAGGGGGATTTTAAAAGTTTTTGGGAAAATAATGATCAAGATGAGTACACTAGCATATATTCAAGGTGTAAGAAAAATATGTTGTTGTTTTTTTTACCTTGATGGTCACGCCATAACATTTTTAGAGTCATTAATTCTAGCATTTCTTGAAAACGGTAAACACATTTTTCAAAACCATATAAAAAAGTTGTATTTGTCACTGATCCAGGTATAAATAAACTGGTGTAGCCTATGAAGAAGACTGTAATCAAATACTACATCTAGATCTTTATTGCTCTCTGATCAACTCCCTCAATCTATACACACGCATCCAAACATCAATCCATACATAAATCATACTGCTCTTACAGACAGCACATCAAGATATCAAATTATCTGGTGTGTGGTAAAGACAAACGTACAGGTGATATGACTTATCTCTTTCTCTCTCTCCGTCTTAAACGCACACAAACAAACTCACTCCAGGAGGAAAGCGGACCACTTGGGTCCCAGTTCCCAGCTCTAATAGCCAGCGATGACGGATGGGCGTCATTTAACTGGATGTATCAGCGTGCAGCCTGCATGGCCCAGCTGTGAGACACTAAACCAATTAGAGGGGGGTAATTAATCTGGGCCAGGGAAGCACCCCTGCCACTGCAGAGTCATACACACAGAAAAGACCCACAGGAAAACCCCATGCGAGGCCTCCCGTGGGATCTCTTCACTTATTAAATCACATCTGAACACATATTGTAGGGTTAAGCAGACATAAAGTGAAAGGGAGAAAGAGAAAGAATGAAACACTTTTTACTATAAGTGCAACATCAGCTCTATTTTTGTCAAAAGCAATACAAGACTATTTTTGTTGTTGAGATTTTTCATATAAAATGCAAATTATATTATATATATATATATATATATATAATATAGTGGAGCGGCTAAGTGATATAATCGTTCAGTTTATGATACAAGCGTGAAAATTGGCATGAGCAGTCTCCATGGGTCACTTGACAAGAAAATTTCAAGATTTTTCTTTTTTCAAGATGACCAACACCTTAGTGGAGCAGTCAAGTGATATAGTGGTTTATTTAGTGATACAAGCATGAAAATTGGCATGAGCAGTCTCTGATGGTCACTAGACAATAAGCCACCCACAGCTACTTGAAATTTCAAGATGGCAGCCATTTTTCAAGATGGCCGACACCTTAGTGGAGCAGTTAAGTGATATAGTGGTTTATTTGGTGATACAAGCATGCAAATTGGCATGAGCAGTCTCTGATGGTCACTAGACAATAAGCCACCCACAGCTACTTGAAATTTCAAGATGGCCACCACCTTAGTGGAGCAA
Organism: Leuciscus leuciscus; assembly: GCF_965113295.1. Classification (NCBI taxonomy): domain Eukaryota; kingdom Metazoa; phylum Chordata; class Actinopteri; order Cypriniformes; family Leuciscidae; genus Leuciscus; species Leuciscus leuciscus. The sequence goes on from NC_138736.1 coordinate 7,522,076, forward strand.
TTAGGCTCATGGCAATTTTCATGCTTGTATCACCAACTAAATAATTTCTTAAGCCTAATTGCTCCACTAAAGTGTTGGCCGTCTTGAAAAATGGCCGCCATCTTGAAATTTCAAGTAGCTGTAGGTGGCTTATTGTCAAGTGACCCACAGAGACTGCTCATGCCAATTTTCATGCTTGTATCACCAAATAAACCACTATATCACTTAACTGCTCCACTAAGGTGTCGGCCATCTTGAAAAATGGCCGCCATCTTGAAATTTCAAGTGGCTCGGACAATTTTCTTGTCAAGTGACCCATGGAGACTGATCATGCCAATTTTCACGCTTGTATCATAAACTGAACGATTCTGCCAAACATAAGCACTTAGCCGCTCCACTATTAGGGGTGTAACGGTACACAGAAGTCACGGTTCTGTACGTACCTCAGTTTTGGGGTCACGGTTCGATACATTTACATGTTTCGAAGCTACATGTTACAATGGCTTCCCATTTCCAAGACACGCATATTTCATCAGTGGACTCTAGTATAGTGAGACTTCCACGAATGAGACTTCCACGAGTCACGACACAAATCGGGACAAAGCCGAATGATTTTTTCTCATTATAACAGCAGAAACAACTTAAAATACACCATTAGAGTTCATTACAAACTGTAAAGGGTTTGTTTTTATTTGTGTACACTCACAATAAAAACACATCATTGTGCTTTTGTAAAATAAAGAAAACAAACAGGATGCCACGATCTGCTGTAGCCAGGGGCGGAGCTAGACTCTCAGTACAGTGGGGGCGGAGCTTCATCATGGGGCCCTCTGCTACCAAGTCATTTTTAAATTAAAATAAAAAAAATAAAAAAACAACGGAAAATATCTAATGAATGCATATGTAATAATGTTTCACTTGTTGAACCAAGTAAGCTTATATGTTAAATAAAACACAAAGAAAAGCCACATTTTTTGACAAGTTTGTATTCACGAACAAACAGTTTGCCAGTCAAGTAAAAGTGTTTCAGCACCACGGACAGCGACATCTGATTGACAGCGATGGTGCTGAACAGGCCAAGTGCGCTCAATCAGTTCAACATTATAGAACTGACATGGCACTATTATATATATTGAAAACAAAGTTTGTTTACAACTCCATAGGTAGGCTACAGGTGCTACACGAAAACTTAACTGGGATGAAAACTTTGAGAAAAACAACTGATTTATAACATTCTGAGTGACTTATTCATAACTAAAATAAAACGATTTTTTTCTTACCATTTTGTTGTCTGCTTAACGATCCTCCAGAACAAATAAATCTAAAAAAACTATATACAAATCATGGTCCCTTATTAAATCTTCATCCTCCTCTCCTTCATGGTGGCAAATCTGCCAACCACTTTGTCCTTGTCAATATGTATGTCCCGCTCCACACACAGCAAGGTGAGCTATCTCAACGTTAGCTAATGCAGTAATTAGCTTTTTTCAGCTAATAATCTGCAATATGTTACTTTGCCAGGGCCCCGTGCAATGTGTCACCTGGTGAGGGCCCCGTTCCTGTCCAGTGACGCAAGATCGGCGGCGTTTGCGGGGCCCCTAATTGGCACGGGGCCCTGGGGCGGCCGCACCCAAGCAATCTCCGCTACTCGCTGTAGCCAGTTTCCTTTCCGTGAAGCTTGTGGAGCGCATCACAAAAATGAATCGAAACTGGGTTGGACCCCCTTTTGCTTTCAGAACTGCCTTAATTCTTCATGGCATAGATTCAACTAGGTGCTGGAAGCATTGACCTCTGGCATCAACAATGCATTTACACCACAGAAAACCCTAGAGATGATTGCATGTGAAAATTCCAGTAGATCAGCAATTTCTGAAATACTCAGACCATCCCGTCTCCATTCCACATACAACAATTCTACATTCAAAGTCACATAAATAACACTACTCATTTTGAACTTCAGGAAATCCTCTAGACCATGTCTACATGCCTAAATGCACTGAGTTGCTGCCATGTGATTGGTGGATTAGATATTAACACGCAGTTGAAAAGGTGGTCCCTAAAGTGGCCTGTGAGTGTATATTTTATAATATTGAAGTAGATATTTTGCAGGTGATCGTTTTTTGGAGGTCTTTAAAAAAAGTTCTTAAAAACACTCTCTCTGTGTGTGCGGCTGTGCGCGAATTAAAGGTAGGTTAGGCGATTTTCGGAGAAGCTAGCAATAACAAGCTAGTTTTGAAAGCATAAGATTGAACCCTCACTTCAGAGCATCTCCAAAGCCATGCCTCCCCCAAAACACATGAACGCGAACAAAAGAGTCACGAGAGAGGTCCTACACCTTCCTCAAACTATAGGCCTACATATAAATACATTTAGACCACTTAACTTAGTGATTGCTATGAAGATATGAAGAGACTTTCATCCAGCATAACAAAAAAACATTTTCTGGAACAAATCACCCACCCTGCCTTTAAATTCTCTTTTGCCTCTTCTAGCGCAGGAATGGTTTAAAATATATTGAATGTGTGAATTAATCCTTGAATCACATGCGTACCGAACCGTGGGGCCTGGTCCGTACGGATCACGGATCAACTATGATCCGTTTAACCCCTAGTGTCCTCAATCTGGCAACCTGCGTGAGAGTCGAGTCTGAGGAGGAGGGAGCAGGGGAAAACTCTCTCCAATATTTTGCATTTGGACTGCAGTACCCAGTTCAAACGCTATTTGTCAATATTAGATAGTGCACCTTTAATCATTTTGCAGCCCCACAACCTGCATAATTTCGGGGAAGCTATATGCACCAACCTCTTTGAAATTTGATATCGTTATGGGTGCTCTGAGTAATTTTTGTTTTTCCTGTCAAAGAAATACGATTCCCATAAAAAACACACCCACAAAATGTCTTGCTCAAGATTAAAAAAAAAGAAGAAAAATACTTTTTATTTAAAGTTCGGAAGTCAACTCTTCTCCCTGAAGCGCGTGACAAGCTGGCATTTAGTATTAATAGGCAAACTAACTAACTACATCGTGCATCACACAAAGATAAATGGCAAAGGATGAACGCTGCTAAAGGAGCAGGCAGTGTAATGCCATTAGCGTTGGAGAGACATGGGCAGGGATCAGACGCGTGGCATGAGTTGTGGCACTGCTCGTCTTCTCCACCGGGTGCATTTGTCACATGTACCACTCCGCAGCACAGTGGATTAGATGTTCGCCTTGGATCATTAAGTTTAGCTCAAATCCTGACAGGACAGACAAGCGTTTCATCCTTGTCAAACCACACTGATGCTGTAGAGGGGGAGTAAGGGTGGGGGGGGGATTCAGGAGGAGAGGCAGGGAAAGACAGAGAGAGGGCTGGAAGAGACCAATAAGGTCTACAATACCTGATGAAAGCTATCAATTAGCATTCACATTTCATCTTGGCCATTTGCTTGGCTTGGCCACCTAGAAGTATGTGATTCAAAACCTGCCATCTTTGCTCATGGGCATTCAGTTCTAATGCAAGGTTGTTTTGAGACAATCACCAACGCCGTGAATGCCATGTGACTAATTTCTCTGGAGCGGAAGAAAAATAACACCATGAAAATACTGATTGACAGTAATACAGTCCCTAACCCTTCACTAGACACTAAAAACAAACAAAAAAAACAAAACAAAAAAAAGTCGATTTAAGGGTGCGAAATAAATAATTAAATAAATATCCATGTGTGCAAATCAGTTTTTTTATTGTTAACTAACACTATTATAAATCATTTTCATTAATGGAAATACAACTGAAATAAAATAAATATTAGATGATAAAACTTCAAAATGTAAAGGAAACCTAGAAAAATTGCATTGGCAATAATTTAAAAAATAAAAAATAATTTTTTAAAATTACTAAAACTAAAATAAAGTTAAATTGAAATATTACAACAACAACAACAACAACAACAAAAAAACACTAAAACAAACTAAAGTTAAAATGAAAACAAAACAATATAAAATAAAAGATCATTTAAAATATTATAAAATACCATAAAATAAAAAATGTAAAATATATTCTAAAACATTTTTAATTTTTTTTATAATTTAGGTCTGCAAAGAATGAGTCTGTAAGAATATAGAGCCAATTTTGAATAAATGAGAAATGCTTCTTTTTTTTTTTTTCTTTTTTTTTTTTTTGCAGACAGATGTTGTAGTTACGACATCCACCAGCAGGGGCAAACCAGCCAAACTCTAAACAGAATATAACAGGAAGAAGTTGTGTTTTTCTAACTCTGCAGAGAAGAGAATCATGGGATGTGAGAGCTGGGGCATCGGTAGCAATTAATGCAAGTGGAGTCTCAGACAAGGAGGCTAATGAGTTTTAATATACATGCAGGTGAGGAAAAGGGGAGGCACTGAAGCCCTTAATGAACCCATGACAGCCTAATTAGCCACAATTTACAATTCCCGGATTCTAATCAGAGGCACTGAAATGCTGCCACAGATCTTTGTATGGAATGAGTCTTTTTAAACACTCCAATCTGTTGCATGGTATTTGATTGATAATTGCTGTTTTTCCTCCCTTTTTCCATTACTCTGGCTGTACTTCAGAGGCAAGATCGGACTGTGACATAATGGAAGATGTCTAGCTATTTATAAATCAACTCTGAATTTGTACTTTTACATTTGGTATATGAGTAATGCTGCATTGTTTTGAGAGTAGACATGCAGACAGGTGATCATTAAAATGACGATGACATGCAGATACGGTTAAACTCGACCCTGCTCACAGTCTAACACCTGAAAGTTGAGTTTCAGAAATATAAAGACCCCATGAAATGACTTGATGAGCTCACTTGTTCCAGTGTTGACGTATTTCCAGTTGAAACAGAACATATTAAAAAGCACATTTTCTTTCTTTCTTTCTTTCTTTCTTTCTTTCTTTCTTTCTTTCTTTCTTTCTTTCTTTCTTTCTTTCTTTCTTTCTTTCTTTCTTTCTTTCTTTCTTTCTTTCTTAAATAGCCAGTAAGTTTTAGCTTTTGTCATTGTTTTGTTATATCTGTTACTTTATAATGCTACATTTTGGATACACTTATGAGTATATTTTTTGTTCTATTTTCCATTTTAAAATCATAGCCTATATCTGCTTAAAGTTGATCAAATTTTAGCTGTAAACTAGACTAGCATAAAAATGGCCTACAGCTGACAGACATGGATTACAAAACTCATATTTCGATCATGCAGCTGTTAAATATGTTGGACAATTGGAAGATTTGTTTAAATGTTTCAAAGTGAGACGATAAAATAAAAGAATTGAGCTTATTCATGCATTCTAGTGTTCAGGGGTTTTGTGTTGACTGAATAGCCAAAGAGCAAACAAGAGCATCATGGGAATGAGTTCCCAAACCAGACAAACAGAAACTTTGACCAACCGTGACTTTTTTCCAAGATGCAAACATCCCATCCGAACCCGTCATTACCATTCAGTTCATATTTCTATTTTTAGCTTGATATAATAACATTGTATGTGCATGTATGTGTGATTCATACACAATATACATTAACCTGTGTGTGTGTGTGTGTGTGTGTGTGTGTGTGTGTGTGTGTGTGTGTGTGTGTGTGTGTGTGTGTGTGTGTGTGTGTGTGTGTGTGTGTGTGTGTGTGTGTGTGTGTGTGTGTGTGTGTGTGTGTGTGTGTGTTCAGGTAAACCCTACATCATGGGGACAAAATGTCCTCACAAAGATGTCAATATCGGAAATTCTTGTCGGGACATTTTTGGTACCCATAAGGAAAACAGCTATAAATCATTTCAAACCTATAAATCATACTAAGTGATGTTTTTTGAAAATGTAAAAATGAAGAAATTTTTCTGTGATGGGTAGATTTGGGGGTATGGGATAGAATATACAGTTTGTACAGTATAAAACCATAATATCCATGGAATGTCCCAATAAAACCCAGCAAACTGTTATTGAGTATTCTTGATTCAATGTCTTTAATTCTGCAACCTTTGAAACATTATGCGCAATTTGGATTAAATGTGAAAAGACTAATCTCATTACAAATTCACATGGCCGAAGTTTGTGGTATGATGTTTACACAACTGCATCAGTTCATCTTTTTTTGCTTCATTAACTCTGACTTCGCTCTCTCTCTCTCTCCCTCTCTTCTCTCATTCAGAACAGTCTGCTGGTACATTTTATTCCCCACCAAATTGACCTAGGGCAAATTTTTTTTTGAATGTAATTTAGGACAGACTTTTGAAGGGATGGTAACTCAAAGACTAACAAGACATGATCAAAGAACCTAGAACACAAGCATGCGGCTCCTGGTTTCTACATCACTAGAAACGCATGCATACAAGCAGGTCGTGGCCTAAAGACATCATAATTACTCAAGTAATTTGACTGTGAGAATGGAAATTGCACATTAATCGCGAGGTGATAAATTGATCAGTGTACAATTAACCGTACATCATTTGGGACAGCACTAGGATTGGGGCAGGAACTTACACGCTAACAAGATATGATCAAAGCCGAGAGGCTGGACACGAATGATAGCTCAAATCCACTGATTTAGTTCTTGGCCTTATGATGTGTATCAAATAATTTAACTGCAAAAGTAGAAATCATATCTTATATAGCCATAGTCCTTGCAGAATTGTACAATGGGATGTACGCTTGTTTTTGACTGATTCTTTCTCCTTTGTCTACCCAGATGTCTTGATTTATTTGTCATTAAGACACTGAAATCTTTGTTTGGCTCCACTCTAGACAATTCTGGGCATATTTTGTTCCTTTAGTCATTTACAAAGCACCGTTCTGGCATTGCCACCAAAGCATGTGCAGTTTCACAGCACTGTTCTCCAATCTGTCCAAACAACGGATAAACCCTTTTAACACTATGAATCACTATTCCAGACGGTGACGGCGGTTTTTTTTTGGGGGGGGGGGGGGGGGTTGGTCCACCAATAGTCACCACAGGTAATTGTTGAGGATTCCAATAGCTCAGATGTTTAATCGGGTCGGTTTTCATCACCGGTCAGGGCCGCCTAAAATCTAATCTCATCAAGGAGATTAAACATGGCTATTTAAATCAAATCCATTCATATATGCTTGAGGATGATCTCAAACTTCAATCAAAGTTTGATGCTTTCTATCATCATCCTGCTCTCAATGGGATTTCAGATCCTTTACGTGGAGTTTGACAAGAGCCTCTCACCTGCCTCGGATGAGATAAGATTAATATGAGTCTATTTCAGTAGGATTTTAATAAGTCAATCTTAACCATCTTTACACAGAAAATGAAAGATAAAGGTCAGGGATTAGTGTGGAAACAGTGTAAAGGTCATAGCTTTACGATCAGGAATAACCCACCGACTGCCATATCTAAAAGAATCTTTCTTGATGGCAGTAACAAAAACAAAATAATTGAGTATAAGCACATGGTTTGAGAATAGCAATTATGCAATGGCATGACATGTTTGAAACAGGTTGGGGAATAATAATTGCCTACAGAAAACATTGCCTTCTGATTTATAGGACCTTTTCACCTTCACCGCCAAGTTGTATTATTGCAGAACTCAAAAACATCCTTTAAAAATGACTTATCTCTCTCTCTTGCATATTTTCTTTTCTAAAATAGAGGACCATGACGAATGTCAAAAATGTTACAGCCCTACACATCAGCAAGTGAATTATTACTAATCACAACTCTTTTAAAAGGTATAATTAACACTATGCTAAATGTTTATATTATGTACTGAACCAGTGCCTGCTCAAGTCTACAAACAACAAAATAAATGCAGTTTGCTTGTAAGCTAGTACTTATTAAGTCTTTGTATGAAATTACGTGACATTATAATTTAGTCACCCTATAATTTCAATACAAAGGCCAAATTGCAGATATGAATTTTGTTGCCATAGCAGCAATAACCATGGGGACAGTTTCTTTTGTGTGCCGAAGATTTATCTTAGCCATATCAGTGTGCAGTACTATTGTAAATTAATCATGAACCACAAACCATCTATATAATCTCTGTATTGTTATTATTATTATATCATTATTAATGATAATAATAAGTTACTATCCATTTGGCAGATGCATTTATCCACAGTCCATTGAATGTATATAAATCAATATTCTTATGAAATATTCCCAATTATTACTCCCATTATTACACGTCTTTGTTAATTATATGTTGCCCCAAGAACAAATTAATATGCAAATTAGAAACAGTGTATAGATGCATTGCAGAAAGGGAATGGCATTTATGGCCATTTTTAAACACATTGCATAAAGTAAAATGGTATATCAAATAATTATGTTATGTATTTTGTAAAATAGTTGAGAATCATCTTTATACATGGTTTGGATTTAAAAAAAAAAGCTTAACTGATTGGAAAATAGTCATAAAAAATTATTTTAAAAAATTGTTTTGTTTTTTGCCAATTCATGTCTTTTCATTTTCTTAATAAATGGGTCATAGCACTACATAAATAAAATAAAATGTAAAAATAAATATAAAAATAAAATATATATATTTTAAATATTTAAATGTTAATTTGATTCTTATGCTCCAAACAATGTAATGACCTAAAACAAATCCCTGGTTCTCATGAGGATGTCAGTTGCACAGTTGCAATCGAAATTATTCAACATCCATTGCAAATCAGGTTTACTGGCAAAATTTACAGACTTTCAGCTGTTTGCACTGAACAAATCAAACAAAAGTCATTGAAATAGCTCAACACAACAAATGTTTCAAGTGGTTTCCCCAAATTTAATTGAAAATGCAACTTTTAATGACTTCTGCAGTTTCAAAATTATTCAACCCCCTGAATAGAATCCCTCACAACAGCACAAATCTGCAACAAAGGTGTTGTCTCAAGCACACCTGATGCAACTAATCAAGGGCTTCATTAGTTGCACCAGCTGTGCTTGAGCTTGAACACACGAAATATCTGAACTGGCTAGGTTTGTTGAGTGTCACGTTTGACTGCAAGTCAGAAATATGGACAAGTCAAGTCAAGTCAAGTCAAGTATATTTGAATAGCGCTTTTCACAATACAGATTGTATCAAAGCAGCTTCACAGTATTAAATTAAAATAATACAACAAGGTTTGTTTCAAGTAGAATTTATTGATTGATAAAATTAAATTAAATATCCCCAAAATATCCCCAACTGAGCAAGCCAAAGGCAACAGTGGCAAGGAACCGAAAAACTCCATCAAGTGACCTAATGGTGTCCTAAAACTCCATCAGGTGACCTAATGGAGAAAAAAAACCTTGGGAGAACCCAGGCTCAGTCGGGGGCCAGTTCTCCTCTGGCATTTATGAGCTAAAGACCGGATTGTATTTTGAACTGTAAGATTAAAAATATTATATGAATGCCTGGCTGAAGAGATGCGACTTTAATCTAGTTTTAAACTGGGAGAGCGAGTCTGAGCAACGAACAGTATCAGGAAGACTATTCCAGAGTTTTGGAGCCAAATGTGAAAATGCTCTTCCTCCTTTAGTGGTTCTGGATATCCTAGGTATGACCAAAAGCCTTGAATTTAGTGATCTTAAAGAGCGCGATGGATTATAGGGCGATAGAAGATCCGTTAAATAGACTGGAGCTAAGCCGTTTAGGGCTTTATAAGTCAGTAGCAATACCTTGTAATTAATACGGAACTTTATAGGTAACCAATGCAATGATGATAAAATCGGACAAGTCAAAAGAATGGTCCAAAAAGTTAAGAGAAGGTATCATCGCCCTTCACAAACAAGGAACAGGATACAAAAAGATAGCGAAGACAGTAAATGTTCCAAGATACACCGTTGGAAGCATAGTTTGCATGTTCAAAGTTAAAGGAACAGTGGTTACACTACCTGAACGGGACAGAAAAAGGCAGCTATCAACGGCTGCAACTAAGATTTCTGAGAAAGCAGGTTTAGAAAAACCCTTGAGTGACTGCAAAAGACCTGCAGCAAGACTTGGTGGCCACGGGCACTGAGGTTTCAGCTTGCACAATACGGTGCTTACTAAATGCATGCCAGAACTCCAAGACGTACACCACTTCTGACCCAAAAGCACAAGAAAAGTCGGCACAAATTTGCTCATAAATCATATAAATAAGCCACAGAAGTTTTGGGATTCTGTTCTGTGGAGAGATGAAACAAAACTGGAACTTTTCGGACCTCTAGATAAGCGATATGTCTGGAGGAAGAAGAATGAAGCTGAAATGATGCTGAAAAGAACACTCTGCCAACAGTTAAGCATGTTGGGGCTCGGTGATGCTCTTCGGCTGCTTTACATCCTCTGGCACGTGTGGAAGGCCAGATGGATTTATTGAAGTATCAGGAAATCCTAGGAGAAAACGTCATGCCATCAGTGAGGAAGCTGAAGCTTGGGCAGCATTGGACCTTCCAACAGGACAATGATCCCAAGCATACGTCAAATGCAGGCCTTTGCAGGAGGTCATTACAGCAAAAGGGTATTCTACTAAGTACTAAAGATGCTTGCCATCAAGGGGTTGAGTAATTTTGAGACCGCAGAAGTCATTAAAAGTTGCATTTTCAGTTGAATTTGGGGAAACCACTTGAAACATTTGTTGCTTTGAGCTGTTTTATTAATTTTGTTTGATTTGTTCATTGCAAACAGCTGAAAGTCTGTAAATTTTGCCAATAAACCTGATTTGCAATGTGGGTTGAATAATTTCGATTGCAACTATAATTATAATAATAATCATTATTATTATTGCATCATGTTCTACAAATTGACATTCTCACAGTTTATTTTTGTGAAGTGAGATAAATGTATTCAACACATCAAAAATGCACAGTTATTAAATAAACGTCAAAAGTAAATCTGCGATTAATTAATTTTGCCTCCCTTTGGTAAAATATATTGGTTTAATAATTGAAAATATAACTAACATTTCACCTAGCTATTTCAAATTAATTAAAATACAAGACAAGAATAATGAATCACAAGAGAATCGAATTGATTCATTCCTTCAGGAATGTTTACATCAATATAAACCAATTAATTCAAAATGTTTGAGGCTTCTCGAAGGCCTAACTTAAAAATAAAATCTGCGAGGTTTTTGTTTTCACTAAGATACCTGTTGTGGTTGGATGCGACTGTCGAGAGTGAGAATTAGAGGCAGTGTTTCGACGCTGTCAGCGCGTGATTAAAGAGACGAGGCCTAAATTGCCTTTGAACTTGTGCTGTTACCAGCTTGCTCGCCATGAAGGGCACACTTAACACCTCACGTACACACCGCCATGATGTCAGACTTGTAATGTAATTACAAGCCCATCTGTCTCTCATCGCTTGACAAGCACAAAATGTCCAATTATGGTTTCATTTAAATTCTAATTAGTTCGGCCCAATTTCACAGGCTCCAGAGCGGGGGAGGGGAGGGTGCGGTTTGCAGCGCTAGTGTTGGAAAGATGCATGTTTGAGTCGGAGATCCAGGAAACTTTGTGCAAGTTAAGTGATGGACCATTCATGCTGTTTGAAATGAATCAGGACAAAATCAGCTGTGAAAAGGGGCATCATGCATCAATACTGATGTTTTTTTTGTTTTTTTGTTTTTTTTTACCCTCAATGTGACCCAAAAAAAGACTAACATTAAATATTATTTTAATTTATAAGTTCTACTAAATGTCAAGTGAAAACTGCATGAACAGTGAGAAATATATTTTTCAACTTATTAACCTTTGTTGATGTTAGTTAATAAACATGCAATTGTTTATTGTTTGTTCGTGTTAGTTCACAGTGCATTAACTAATGTTAATGTTGTTGTTGTTAATGTTGCTGTGTAGTATGAGTATGAAAAAGGTCTGCAAAGTTATAAAGCACGAAGTCACTCCAAATGGAGTTATTATCTATATCAGTAAGCACTGTTTATAAACAATATTCCTTTTAAATAATTCCCGCCCAAGGAATGAGTTGCATTAGTAGAGTGTTAAAACCAAGCGGCAACCTTCCGGTCTCTCTCTTGAATACAACACGAAAGTGACTTAAACTCCAAAAGAGAGTCAATCCCATAGACCCCCATGTTAAAATTCCCAACTTCACAGCAGAAAAAAAATATGTTTACAGCCTGGTACTAAAGGGGGTTTTGATCTATATAGCTAATCTTGATTTTTTGATAACTCATCCGTGTAAATTATATTAAGCTTTAAAGTTCAGCAAAGTTATGGGCATGACCACTTGAGTGACAGGTGGATTGCCGCTGCTGTCACTACTAGCCGTTTGTCTGCTGTCTGTTAGCCGTCACGTTGCCACAGCTAATCCCGCCTCTTTTCCCGTTTTCGGTTATCCGGGATTGACGCGCAGTGAAGCGCTGCCAAGATAGCCATCTCCGCCCAGTTTGGGTTTCAAAAATGCTCTTCAGAAACCTACGGGTGACGTCACGGACACTACGTCCAATGTTTTATAAGGTCTAAGGTTGAAACTCACGGTTGGTAAGGGGTGTGACATTTCTGAAACACGCTAGACCAATCACAACACACTGGTCCAGCCAACCAATCAGAGCAAATTGTGCTTTTCAGAAGGAGGGGCTTCATAGAGACAGGAACTAAACAGAGCGTTACTGGAAGACTGGGAAGAGAGGTGCTGCAAATGTGAAAAATAATGGGTTTTTTTTTAATGAACATTCAAGCATGAAATCCTGTTCTAGTAGACCCCAACAACAAAGGGCATATTAGGTCCTCTTTAACAGATACAATTTTGATTTTAAAAATGTAGAAAGAAACTAACATTAACTAAGATAAATAAATACTTTAGAAATACTTTAGCTATATTATATTAACTATTTTTCATTAGTTCATGTTAACTAACTAAAGCTAACAAATGGAACCTTATTGCAAAGTATTATTAATATAATTATAATAATATATTGCTTTTTATTTTTTACTTTGAGGGGACATGTGTCCCTTATGTTCACACTCTATTTGAATGGGCAACGCTTCTGGCTGTGAACGAAGGGATTTATTTTTCTGCCAAATATGACTGGCAGTACTAACTGTTTGTCTGATGAGGCTGATTTCTTAAAAATCAATCCAAAAGAGCACATTTTTGAAAGAATAATTACAGCGTGCATTGCTGTATAACATATTATAAATAAATAAAACCTCTTCATCATAAAGGATAAACAAATCAATGAAAAACAGAAGAAACAACCCTTGAAGAACTAAAATGGTATGACGTTCTTTATGTTTTACCTTGTGTTCAACTGTTTATCCTTGACTTCCTGTGCTTGCATTCGGATGCAAATCAGAACTCATCAGAGAGTAAATATTGTCGCTCTTTGAACGCCAGGGAAGCTCCTTAATACCCAATAGCTGTTGATTTCTCTCCCTCTCCCTCCATCTGTCTAGGCAGACCGTCACGTGTTAAGTGAAGACAGGGATGTAGGATCAGTGTTGCTAACTGTGGGCCCTGTGCTCTGTTTGGGCCATGATTAGCTCCTAATCAGCCAAGAACAAACTGATTATTAGATTGGCGCCACTTGACAGTCTTCAGGGAATGTGTTCGCTCCCTTTCTTTCTCTCTCGTTCACTCTATCCATCGTTTCTCTGGCCTGATTACTAGACAAGTCGGACACTCCTTTATGTGCACAGTGGTTCTGGCGGAACGCTGAAGCCTCTTACGGTGCCAGCACTGCTCCTCTTCTCTCACCTCCTCTTAATGATTGGAACAGCATCTCTCCTGATTGCACCCTGGGTCTGATTAGTGCTGCCTCGCAGCTGGGCTGACTCACAAATGTCAATCTGAACATCCTCATTCTTTCTCTCCCTTTCTAGAATCTTCTGACTCTTCGTAGCCAGGCCTTAATGGACTTTGTGGGCGCAGAACTCCACAAAGAGCTTTTAAATACTCTTGTTTGGTTTTGAAATATGTTTAGCTAAATGATAGAGATTTTCAAATTAAACTGAAATAAATCTCCCAAAATAAGCATTGAAAAGCCAAAGAAAGTGCATAGACTTCGTCTGGGCCTTAAAGATAACTTAGCAATAAAACACTAGGTTGTCTGAATTATTAAACCCTCAACCCCCCCAAAAAAGTATATATAATATACTGGCTATAAAAAGAATATTCTTGTCAGGATTATGTTTTGTTCTGGTTTGGTTCCCTGTCATATGTTGACCTAGGCTGTGTCCGAAATCGCCCCTATACCTGTAAATAGGGCACTTTTTGAAGGGACAGCCATTTGTAGTGGTGTCCGAAACCATAGTGGATGTTATCCAGTGCACTCATTCAATCCCACAATGCACCGCAATAATGAACCAATGTACACTCAACAGCTAGAATACCCATAATGCACTGTGACGGTCACACCAAATTAATTCCGTGTCTCGCCAGAAGATGGCGCCTGCAGCTGAATCATCCATCCATCCATTTTCCAAACCGCTGGTCCATTGTGGGTACAGCGTAATATCATACATTTACATACATTTACATTTACATTTAGTCATTTAGCAGACGCTTTTGTCCAAAGCGACTTACAAATTAGGACTAAATTAAGCGAGTCATCGTGAAGAGGCAAAAACAACGCAAGAAGTGCTCAAAATACAGGTTTACATTCATTTTTAATTGATTATTAAATTGTTTAATTAAGGTTTATACATGCTAGCTTCCATGACATGACAGAGTTCAAAATAAATCGTTTCATTACTACTGGAGCTGCCAGTTTTTTGCTAAGTTTCAAATGATTATTAAACAGCAAGCACAAACTATGCAAAAGCAGCAGCCCTTCTGGCGCACTCAGTGTCCGAAATCACTCACTCATTTTCATTCACTACTTCCAGTGGACTATATCAGTGGAGGAATGTAGGGAATAGTGAATGACAATTCTCTGAGTGTTCAAAACTTTTTAAAATGTTTTAAATGTTACTTATAGACAACAGAACGTGTTAAAGGGACCGTTAAAATAAAGTGAAACCAAAAAAGTTCTCTATGAGCGATGTATAAATACTGTTTTGTTTTTGCTAAAGTTTTGAAAAGATTGTTAAACAAGTGTTTAATTAACAGTGAGCGAATGCCAGTGTGTTAGCCAAATTTCTGTGAACGCTCCCTAGTAAGCTGGGAAAACACCAGGATTAAATGGTGGTTTATAGTTTCTATTGCTCTTGTTAATGTGTGTTCAATAGACCTTAGCCTGATTAGACGGCATTACAAATGAGGATGTTTCAGTCTTTACAATGGCATGCGCTGTATAAAGTTCCTAGTTAGTTTACTTTAAGTTTTTTGGAAAGACGTCATTGAACAGCAGTACAATCTGTTGATCACACTGCATTTCTATCTCTCACTGCATCGTTTTCATTTCTGTCAAATTAAATATGCCACAACCCTGACTAAGGTCTATATGAATAGCTAACAAGGAGAGAGAAAAGCGTGAACTGTTATCTAAATTAGATGTCATCTTCTTTAGTGAATGTCAGGCAAACTCAGTTGTGGATAGCAGGGACGTGCCCGAAGCTGAATATCCTATTCAGACACAAATAATGTCTTCAGAACGAATACAAAATTCTACCGCATGATAGAACAAATATTTGTTAGACTGATTATTCAACAAACACAGGTATAAAGCAATATTCAGCTTTTAGAGAGCATCTTGGTGTTTTAGAAATCTTTTAAGTTTAAGAATGAGGGAGAAAAAAGAAGAAAAAAAAAGAAGATTTTTTTTAGATCTGCTTGTTGTCATTTGCAGAATGTTTAAACGCTCTTTCTTGAGTTTACTAGTACAGTAGATTTGAACAAATGCAGATATTTCAATTAAAGGATAATAGCTTGCCTTGGTCGCAGAATAACTCAGTGTGTGTTACAAATCAGTTGAGTGAATGAATCAAAGACTCACTTACCTAAAATTGTGGCACAAAATAACAGCATAAGTCGCTTATCGCCTCCCACTGGCCAAATGATGCGATCTGCAGAAAAGGTCAGTCAATGAATCCATAGGAAGTGCATAAATAAATATGGTTTCCAATGTCATGGAAAACTGATTATCTGGAAATTTTAAGGTGGTGGTTTTCAGGTCTAGAAAAATCACTGAAATTGATACGATTATTTTAAAACCTTGGAAATGTCAGTAACACTTTACAATAAGGTTTAATTTGTTAACTTCATTACTTAACACAAACTAATAATGAAAAATACTTCTACAACAATAATTAATCTTAGTTAATTTTAATTGACTAATACATTATTCAAATCAAAAGTTGGATCTGTTAATATTATTTAATGGACATTAACAATGAACAATTGTATTTTTATTAAATAATGTTGACAATGTTGATAAATGCATCAACAAATATATTGCTTATTGTTAGTTAATGACTCAAGTTATGTTAACTAATCAGAGCTTTTTGTGAAGTGTTACCAACATTTCTATATAGATGTTTGTATAGTTATTGACAGCTCTAACATATTTAAAGGAACCGTATGTAAGATTGTAGCCAAAACTGGTACTGCAATCACTTTCAAATTACTGTAGAGCGGTGTATCACCTCCCCCCCCCCCCCCCCCCCGACTCGAGGTTGCCAGATAGGCTGCAGGATCCAGCAGGAACGTAGGCTGCTACAAGGAGCTTCCAATGGCAAGTGACGAGTCCTACACAGTAAGTTTTTTGGGGGACTTTGTCACGATGTATTTCGGATTCATAACGAGGTCTTTTAGGTTTCGTAAGTAACGTTAGACCTTTTTTATCCGACACGATTGTAGCTGTGGTAACTAGAGCAGAGCTGGCAACCCGGATGCCGAAACACTACTGACTTCGTGATTAGTAGATAGGTGGAGGGTGGAGCATCAGGCCAAAACACAACATGACAACATCAACATCAGTTGAGGGCTGCAACTTCACTTTTAAATGACAATATCCTGGCCGGACTACTGTTGTCAGTGATATAAGTATTTGAAATGAACATGATTTCTTAATGTCTAGTGACATATCAGGGCCATTTTATGATTAATTGAAATACATTTCTTACATATGGTTCCTTTAATGGGTTACAGAAATCAGTCTTTTTAAGTATAATGTTTTAAATGTACACTAACTTTTTGGCCCTCTAGCGGTTAAAAAACAAAACTGCATGCATTTTGCGGAAGAACACTGTTTTAGTTGTGCTTCGGCTCTGCGTGACTGTGGATGAATGTGTTTTTTTTTCTTCTTTTTTTTTTCTTTCTCGTGACTAAAAAAAGAGAGAAAAATTACCCTACTGCTCATAAACATTCACGACTTGGCTTAAGATATATAACCATTTTAGATGGAAAGGATCTCAAGCTGACTACAGCTGAAGATGTTACTGTAGCTTTACTGATGGTCCTTCCATGAAAATAAATTCAAGCACACACAGCACGACAACAATCATAATGAAATGGCCCTTCACAATAGATAATGCTTTACAATTAACACTGTTAGAGAGCTACATATAGCAATTCATCTGTTAAATAAAATACCTTACTCACCTGTTGAGTAATAATAACACCATCTCTGCGTCGCTTTATAAACATTTCAAATCCATCAGTTGTCGCCATCTCCGAAAAGCCGAGCCAATGTTGATTCTCATTTTATTATACGAGCTCTGTCACGTTCTCTTTTTGCCAGCAGATTCTCTTGTTTTGCCAGCAGACTCTCTCTTTCTTGTTTAAAACGATTGGTTCCCCGTAGGTTTGAAAACTATCAAAACTTTTCTCACTATTTTGTGTAACAACTAACCTATGCTACTCCCACACCAAACAAGCGTCAAAGTAGCCGGAGCAACTTTTCTCTGTTTATGGATATGACTACACGCACGGGTGACGTATATACGCAATTTCTGGCAATTTCTGATTTTGAACAAAATAAACATTATAGCATACCTTTAAAAAAAAGTGAAACCAACAGAGTTGAAACCCTGAATAAATAACAAATCTGGTCCTCAATGGTATAAACAACCAAGCTGCACAAACAGACTGTGTTTAACTATACAGTGCCGTGTGAATGTACGGTCCACAAGAGGAATGATGTTCCTTTCAGGCACAGGTCTTTGAGAGGGCAGGTCAACATACTTATCGATCCATTCCACACAGTGGGTTGTTTTCTCAGAGGGTCTTCCATGCCTCACACACCTCGAATGATGTACAGTTTCAGACTCGCACAGGCAGGTTGCAGACCAAAGGCATAGTTACCGTGGTGATTAATTAGGTGTTTGAATGGTGATGTAGAGAGTATGAAGGAACATGGTGTAACAGAAGGGGTCAATAAGCTGGTGTAGTACAAATGGCCAAGTAAAGTCTGTTATGTAGTTCTATCATTTAGATCCCTGATGGAATTCATCATATTTTTCAGTGTTTGCATTTATAGTTGTCTTTCTGAAATGTGAGCTAAAAATGAGGCTGAGATTCTTAAATAACCATGTACGCCTCACCAGGAATATACTGGAAATAAAAAAGCTTTTTATTTTCCTAGAAGTTCATTTGAACATTTAATTAAGTTGAGAGGTCTAGCTATTTGCAATCAGAGAAAGATAGAGAGGGATAAAAAATAAACATCAGCATTACATTCCTCCAAACTGAGGTTTGAAGCACACCTTTTTCTAATTAGAGAGAGGGATCAAGAAAATGAAATCTCAATCTCATAAAGGTTAAACTTTATTCTCTGTTTGGCAAAGAGATGAGAGAGGTGAGCGAATCCCTATGTGCTCTTTCATTACCAGACAGATTGATCCACTGATGAGTCGAGTCGAAAAAGATTAATCAGAATGATTCCCCAAAGCTAATATTCTCCAACTCAGGTAATGTATTAATGGTGAAGTCACATTTTAATTGGACTGAATGATTCAACTCTTTTGCCTGTTTAGGAAAAATATGTAATAATATGCAAGAAATACAGTACATATAAGCCAGTCGCTATATCGCAAAATAAACCCCAATATATACAACTTTTTTTTTTTTATGACACTACAAGTTTGATCAAACTTTGATCAAAAATATAAGGGAAAATGTTTTAGATTTTTTTAAATATTTAAAATATGAGGGAAGATCAAAACACTAAACTTGGTTGAGTTATTCATCTGACAAAATTATTTGGCAAATTCTTGCACATAAAACAAAATGCTCACATGAAAAATCATACATTGACTAGAGCATAATAAGTTATTATTATTTTATTGGATCTCTCTTGTTTTTGCATGTGTTCATAATTTCTGTGTATTTTACATTGCATAATCACAAATAAAACTATTGACTCCAAGCACAGCTACACAATATCTTTAACAAATCTATTTTAATAACTGGTGAAGACATCTATTTTTATACATTACTTTTAGCTACATAATTATATATATATATATATATATATATATATATATATATATATATATATATATATATATATAATATTTAAAGTCTACAGATGGTAGCTGGTATTCTGACATGGACAATGGTCAGATATACGGTACTGTAAAGTTTGAGTCATTATACAAAAAATGTGATTGACCAATCAGAAACAAGCATTTCTAGAGAGCCATGCATGAATAATCATTTGTAATTTTACTGCAATGTAACTGCCAAGTATTTAGCCATGTCTGTATTACATGCAAAAAAAAAAAAAAAAACGATAATATAGCCACACAAAAATGATCTCATAATTAATTGCTTCAAACAACTGAAACACTGGTGAAAATCCAAATGTTGCTCATTCACCATCAACGAATTATAATGAAGAGCCTGAAATATTTCAGCACTTGCAGAGGAACCAATGTCAGCCTGCCTTTGATAATCATTTAGCAACAGAATGTAATTATAATCTATTCATACAATGAGAGCTTTATTTGCTTTGTTTCTGGGCATCACATTACAGCATGGATTTTTCCAATATGTGTTAATTATGCAAAGAAACAGACTAAGAGCCGCCTGCAGCCAGAAATCAACGACTACTTAAAGCCGAACGCATTTTAATCTGTGGCACGTCTTGAATGGCGGGCTGATCCTCCTCAGCCTTGGTTTGCCTGCAGTCTCTGAGATCCTTGCAGGCTTTGGGCCCTGTTCCCTCTAAGTGACTTCCTGTGTCTCATTTCCTCCTGAAGCGAGAGTGGCTTTGGCAAACGCAAATACAATTAATCAGATGATGAGGATTTTTCATTTCCTGTCATGCCAGTCTGGCCGCAGTACATGCCTCCATATTAATAGGCTCGAAGTGATGATTCAATATCTTAATTCCTTAGTAATAAAGTGAGAAAGTCCTCACATCTCTGTCCAGCATCTTAGACGATGCGTCTGTTATCTGCTGGTTCTAGCTCACGTTTCAGAGTATTTTAAAAGGACTATGGTTTAACCGGTACTATTAATTTTGACCTAAAATAACATAAAACAATGTTTCAGCCGTGTTCACGAGGCAAAAGCATGTAGAATATAACGGCTTCAATAAAGTGTGACCTGGTTTCAAACAGTAATTTTTCTTCACAGATAAAACTTACTTAAAAATGACTAATTATTAATTATCACAGAAATATATTATTCTATTCTATGGATGTAGTCTCTACCAGCTCTTATGCTAGATTCATAGTGCACACACACACACATACATATGTGTGTGTGTGTGTGTGTGTGTGTGTGTGTGTGTGTGTGTGTGTGTGTGTGTGTGTGTGTGTGTGTGTGTGTGTGTGTTCAGGTAAACCCTACATCATGGGGACAAAATGTCCTCACAAAGATGTCAATATCGGAAATCCTTGTCGGGACATTTTTGGTACCCATAACACACCCATGTGTGTGTGTTCATATTTTCTTTAAATAAAGCCTGGCCAAAAATTATGTCGGCACAATTTGGCATGTTTTATTGCATTATCACAAATAAAACAATTGACTCAAAGCACAGCTACGCAATATGCTTACACAATTTTTACCATATTTTAATCATTTTATTCAAATAATATTTGAATAAAGGGGAAGATGTCATATATATATGTACATATGATTTATAAGTAGTGGCAGAGATGAAGATAATACATGTAATGTTGGATAGTACTTTATTTTACAGCAACTACTTGCAGAAAGAAGCAGGTGAACAAATAAGCAGTTCCTGTCTCTAAATCAGAGACAGGAGGGGAAAACATGCAATTAACTCACAGTGAAGAGAGGGAAACAACAGATGCAAGGAAAACACAGTGTTCTCAGCAGGATCTGGCAGCATCCAGCCGTCTGTTTTCTGGATATAAATGGCTGAAATTATTAGTATCACTGTCCACTGCTAAATGGGTTTTTCACAGGACTTTCACATCGGAGCATCATCAGCAGTAACATGTGACATTTTTATGCTGGGTGATATAATGCCCTTTTCACAAGATGTAAAATAAGTATTTGATGTCCCCAGAGTGTGTATGTGAAATTTTAGCTCAATATAGCTTGTTAAAATTGTCACTTTTTGAGGGTGAGCAAAAACACACCGTTTTTGTGTATGTCCCTTTAAAAGCAAATGAGCTGCTGCTCCCGGCACAGAGGGCGGAGCTTCAACAGCTTGTGTCATTTTACCTCACACAGACATGCACTGAAAATGTTAAAAACTTTGAAAGTCATACAAACATGGAGAGACTCAAGAAGAAGTGACAATGTAGACAACATTTCTGAATGGTTAGTTGATTAATTTATGTAGCTTATGTGTAGTTATCTTCTAGTCATTGATTAGCATATCCTGTCTCGATAATCTATAAATCGTGTTCAGGGGGCGGGGTTTATGTACATTTTAGGGTCGGTGATGTCACTAACCCAGGAGGAATGTCATTTAGTCCCTACCAGCCATTTGTTGTGGTCCTTAAAAAGCAATTTCTATTTAAAGAAAATAAATCTCTTTTCTTACTTTGAGCATTGTAAATTTGCAGATGTTTATACTCAAACAGCACCATTACAAAGTGAAATCATAATCAACCACCCCTTTAAACAAAACAATATGCAACAGAATAATGTTTGGGTGAATATTGCACTGCTTTGAGGAATCAGTGCCATTATATTTCACTTTGCAGCAATAAGAGAATTTCATTTAAAATTTATATTTAGATTAGCACCAAGCACCTGAACCATGTTTAAAATCACCTTTTATACCATTATGTGAAACCTACACAATGGAGCGCTAAGTGATGGCTTTTATATTCTGCTTTGTAACACAATAATTATGTTTGCTTTATGTTGCTTGTGTGAGTCTGGTAACAATATTTGAGATTTTAATCTAAACTTTGTAGAAAAGTAAATAAATGCAGACAGACCCACTTCAGAAATTACTGCTGCTTTGACATTTCAAATACTTTCCTATTTCTTATGCTACATTCTCAGCCCTGTCCAGTTGAAGGAGAGTGACAAACATTTTACATTACATCTACATTAAATTTGTCCAAAGCACCTCAAATGAGGAACACAACAGCATAAGCAAACATGATGAAATAAACACCAAAGAATACAGGTGGACACGTGTCAAATCAACCAAATTTCGGAAAGTTCCCCAGCTCAAATTTTGGATTTTGTTCATATTTGTATTTTATTTTTTCTGAAGAAAGACAAACATTAATAGAGATGCAAGCCAAAATATTAAATTCCATGGATGAATATTTAAAATTGTGAGTGACAAGTTTCACCTAAGATTTGGAGCCAAATTACAGGTGGGCGAAAATGGCTTTAAAAAGATGGCAACATCATTATTATTTTTTTATACATAGATAGGTAGGCCTATCATTCAAATCTGTTTATTTAAGCAATGCTTGTTGCATAACATGCCAACAGTGACAGTTCAAAAACAGCACTTTTCATGTTTTTTCACCCAAAGTTTGCATGACTGTAACTTAAGACGTATTATAGAGATCTTAACATCCTTTTCTGTTTTGGTTCTCAACAAACCTTTATTTTGGTCTCTTCATTATAAAGGCCCTATAGGGTTCATTCCGAGAGATATGGGAATCTCAATGTGGCTCCACGAGTAAATTGTTACACATTTTCAGTGAAAAAAAAAAAAATAACCCAAATGCAAGTTTACATGCAAGCTGATACTTTTTTCTTTCAATGCACTGAAATTGCCAAGTTGAGGCACATTAGCTTCCTTCCAGAGATTTGTAGAAGTACATTTCTGAAATACAAAAGTGAAAAAAGACCTGCACCAGCTAAATAGCCATGTTTTCCCTCATTCTTCAGTATATTATATAATAAGTATATAACTATAAACAGTATTTTATGAACTCACACAATTTTAAGTTTGTAGTGAGTAACTATAGGCACATTTTCACTTTTAACATTATTTGCTCTTTAGACATTCCTCTTCCAATACAAAATGGGTAAAGTTGAACAATTTTTGAGATCTCAATATCTCTAGGGCCTTAAAATACTTCTTGAGTTACAGGCATGCCAACTTTGGGGGGAAAAAACATGAAAAGTGCATCTCTCCATTTTTGAACTGTCTGGTATATAAGACAGGTATATGGTATATAATGCAACAGGGATACTAAAGACAATATAATTTACTAATAGATCTGCTTATCTGCAAACATAAAATAACAATGCTGCCATCACCCACCTGTAATTTGGCTTGTTGACCACTCTCTACAAAACAGTATATTACTCAGGAAATATTCATCCATGGCATTTAATATGTTGGCTTTCATTACCATATATGTTTTTCTTTCTTCAGAAAAAAACATTGAAAATAAAATAAAACAGATTGACCCCGGTATGCACAATTAACATGGAAACAACCAGCATTTACAGTGACTCAAAAATACTTTCAAAATGCAAGACACGACAAATTTCAAAACAAAACACTGGCCTAAACTAAAAGACATGAAACACTAAGTGTAACGATCACCAGCTGGAGTGCCCTTGAGAGCCACCAGAGGGCACTCCACATAAGACTCTCCTATTCACTCACAAACTACAATTCCCATAACTCACTGCCTGGACTCATCATCACTTATCACTGATCACATTCACCTGTACCTCATTCACTGATTGTATTCACCTGTCTCATCCTGTTAGTCTGTCTATTTATACCATGTTCATTCATTCACTCACTGCGAAGTCTTGTTGTACTGTCAGTCTGCATTTCTGAGCGTTTATTCTGTGTTTGTTTTCTGTTTTGACCCTGGACTGTTTATTGGACTCTGTTTATTGCCGCCTGCCTTGACCACTGCCTGTTTACTGGTTTACGAATTTGGATTACCCTTATTTAATAAAGCTGCATTTGGATCGATCCTCTTGTCTCTGAGCATTCATGACAGAAGACTTCGCCGCTTCAGATCCAGCAGCCGAGAAAGAACCGAGACCCACCATGGACCCACTAATCAGTCTCTTCCGCCTCAGCCAAGGTAACCGATCCATTGAGGAATATGTTGACGAATTTTGTGAGCTCTGCCATGGGGTAGACTTGGACGATGCAGTCTTAAAGGATAGTTTCCGATATGGGCTTGAGGACATGTTAAATTATCTCATGCCTGACAACACCCCTCAATGGACTTTAGGTCAATATATTGAATTCGCCCTGAGGATAAGCGGCTCATCCTCTTCTGTGGGCCCTGTGGATGAGGGTTCCCATGAACTTACCACACCCGTTGAACCAGAATTCTGCTATACCTCCCCGTACTCTCGTTATGTCTTAGCAGAATTTCCAGAGCCCTGTCGCTCCTCAGCAGATCTTCCAGAGCCCTGTCACTCCTCAGCAGATCTTCCAGAGCCCCGTCACTTCTCAGCAGATCTTCCAGAGCCCCGTCACTTCTCAGCAGATCTTCCAGAGCCCCGTCACTTCTCAGCAGATCTTCCAGAGCCCCGTCACTTCTCAGCAGATCTTCCAGAGCCCCGTCACTTCTCAGCAGATTTTCCAGAGCCCCGTTACGTCTCAGCAGATCGTCCAGAGCCCCGTCACGTCTCAGCAGACCGCCCAGAGCCTCGTTACGTCTTAGCAGAATTCCCCGAGCCCTCTACTGTTGAGGGGGCGTTTCCAGAGACTGTTCCCGTCACGCCAGCCATCAAGCTAGTCACCGGATCGGTCTATTATCGTCCAGGACTGGTATCCAGTGTGGCCGATACCCCGCTGAGGTCAGTACGTGTTGCCATAAGGGCCATCGTGCAGGAGTCTCGTCCCGCTGAGACTATCCTGCATAAATCATGTTTCACCGAGACCTTCCTGCCTGAGCATCTTCCTGCCGAGCCTGCACTTCACGCCAGTCCAGTCGAGCCTGCACTTCACGCCAGTCCAGTCGAGCCTGCACTTCACGCCAGTCCAGAGC
This sequence comes from Leuciscus leuciscus, assembly GCF_965113295.1. Classification (NCBI taxonomy): domain Eukaryota; kingdom Metazoa; phylum Chordata; class Actinopteri; order Cypriniformes; family Leuciscidae; genus Leuciscus; species Leuciscus leuciscus. The sequence continues at coordinate 7,547,249 of NC_138736.1, forward strand.
CCTCTTCGCCGCTGGTCCTGCCCAGCTCAGAGCCCTCTTCGCCGCTGGTCCTGCCCAGCTCAGAGCCCTCTTCGCCGCTGGTCCTGCCCAGCTCAGAGCCCTCTTCGCCGCTGGTCCTGCCCAGCTCAGAGCCCTCTTCGCCGCTGGTCCTGCCCAGCTCAGAGCCCTCTTCGCCGCTGGTCCTGCCCAGCTCAGAGCCCTCTTCGCCGCTGGTCCTGCCCAGCTCAGAGCCCTCTTCGCCGCTGGTCCTGCCCAGCTCAGAGCCCTCTTCGCCGCTGGTCCTGCCCAGTTCAAAGTCCTCTTCGCCGCTGGTCCTACCCAGTTCAAAGCCCTCGCTGCCGCTGGTCCCGTCAAGCTCAGAGCGCACTGATCCTGATCCAGAGCCAGAGCTTCACGTCAGTCCTGCCGAGCCAGAGCCAGAGCTTCACGTCAGTCCTGCCGAGCCAGAGCCAGAGCTTCACGTCAGTCCTGCCGAGCCAGAGCCAGAGCTTCACGTCAGTCCTGCCGAGCCAGAGCTTCACGTCACGTCCGCCCGTCCAGAGTCTCGTCCCGCCGAGACTGAATCTGTTCCTTTTTCTACACCTGTGTCTTCGGACAAGATGGCCGACTCCACGCCTGTGTCTTCGGACAAGATGGCCGACTCCACGCCTGTGTCTTCGGACAAGATGGCCGACTCCACGCCTGTGTCTTCGGACAAGATGGCCGACTCCACGCCTGTGTCTTCGGACAAGATGGCCGACTCCACGCCTGTGTCTTCGGACAAGATGGCCGACTCCACGCCTGTGTCTTCGGACAAGATGGCCGACTCCACGCCTGTGTCTTCGGACAAGATGGCCGACTCCACGCCTGTGTCTTCGGACAAGATGGCCGACTCCACGCCTGTGTCTTCGGACAAGATGGCCGACTCCACGCCTGTGTCTTCGGACAAGATGGCCGACTCCACGCCTGTGTCTTCGGACAAGATGGCCGACTCCACGCCTGTGTCTTCGGACAAGATGGCCGACTCCACGCCTGTGTCTTCGGACAAGATGGCCGACTCCACGCCTGTGTCTTCGGACAAGATGGCCGACTCCACGCCTGTGTCTTCGGACAAGATGGCCGACTCCACGCCTGTGTCTTCGGACAAGATGGCCGACTCCACGCCTGTGTCTTCGGACAAGATGGCCGACTCCACGCCTGTGTCTTCGGACAAGATGGCCGACTCCACGCCTGTGTCTCCGGACAAGATGGCCGACTCCACGCCTGTGTCTCAGGACAAGATGGTCTCCGCCGAACCAGTGTCTCGGGACAAGATGGTCTCCGCCGAGCCAGTGTCCTCAGCAGAGTTACCCTCAGCAGAGATGGCTGCCGACATGCCTTTCCCTGAGCCGGTGTCTGTTCCAGATCCAGAGCCGGAGCCTGTGTCTGTGTCTGTTCCAGTTCCTGAGCCGGAGCCAGTGTCTGTGTCTGTTCCTGTTCCTGAGCCAGTGGTGCCAGTTCCAGTGCCAGTTCCGGTGGTGCCAGTTCCTGAGCCGTTGGTGCCAGTTCCGGTGGTACCAGTTCCAGTGCCAGTTCCGGTGGTGCCAGTTCCAGTTCCCGAGCCGTTGGTGTCTGTTCCAGTTCCTCCGCCGTGGCCGCCCGAGGGGTCTTCACCGCCGTGGCCGCCCGAGGGGTCTTCACCGCCGTGGCCGCCCGAGGGGTCTTCACCGCCGTGGCCGCCCGAGGGGTCTTCACCGCCGTGGCCGCCCGAGGGGTCTTCACCGCCGTGGCCGCCCGAGGGGTCTTCACCGCCGTGGCCGCCCGAGGGGTCTTCACCGCCGTGGCCGCCCGAGGGGAAGTCTCCGCCCAGGCCGCCCGAGGGGAAGTCTCCGCCCAGGCCGCCCGAAGGTTCGTCTCCTCCCTGGCCGCCCGAAGGTTCGTCTCCTCCCTGGCCGCCCGAAGGGTTGTCTCCCCCCTGGTCGCCTGCCCAGCCTGCTCGCCTGCCCAGCCTGCGCCGCCCTGGTCGCCTGCCCAGCCTGCGCCGCCCTGGTCGCCTGCCCAGCCTGCGCCGCCCTGGTCGCCTGCCCACCCTGCTCCACCCTGGTCGCCTGCACACCCTGCTCCACCCTGGTCACCTGCACAGCCTGATCCGCCCTGGCCTCCCATCCTGCTGCAGTATCCAGGTCCTCTGCCGCTCCACGGGCCTGGCCCTCCATCCCGCCCCCGGGTCCGCCTCCGCTCCACCTCCCTCCTGGACAGTTTAGGAGCGTCTGGAATCCGCTCCTTAAAGGGGGGGCTATGTAACGATCACCAGCTGGAGTGCCCTTGAGAGCCACCAGAGGGCACTCCACATAAGACTCTCCTATTCACTCACAAACTACAATTCCCATAACTCACTGCCTGGACTCATCATCACTTATCACTGATCACATTCACCTGTACCTCATTCACTGATTGTATTCACCTGTCTCATCCTGTTAGTCTGTCTATTTATACCATGTTCATTCATTCACTCACTGCGAAGTCTTGTTGTACTGTCAGTCTGCATTTCCGAGCGTTTATTCTGTGTTTGTTTTCTGTTTTGACCCTGGACTGTTTATTGGACTCTGTTTATTGCCGCCTGCCTTGACCACTGCCTGTTTACTGGTTTACGAATTTGGATTACCCTTATTTAATAAAGCTGCATTTGGATCGATCCTCTTGTCTCTGAGCATTCATGACACTAAGCACCAATGGCCATTGTTGGTTAAACAAGGATAAATAGCTTCCTGATTACAATGCAGAACTTCTGTCTTTTTTCCCTGGAGTTTGCATTAGTGCATGAAACTCTTTGCCTTTTTGTATTTATTTATTTATTTATAATTGCAATAGAGAGTTGGGCCTGCCAGTATCTTCCAATTATGTGCATATAAATGTAACGCATATACATCTCAGAAAGAACATATCCAGATAATTCACCTCAAAATCCCAACAGAAAAAGAAAATATTTTGGAGCCAATTATAGGACTTCTTTTTTGCACTGTTACATTATTTTTTATGAAAATCATGACATCAATAGACAAGCATTAGACAGAATCTGTGCACAAGAATAACAACATACATTCTGTATTATAACAGTTGATCTAGTTTAACCTTGTTGTACAAGCAATGGATATGAGCTGAAACGCACAATTATAGAACAAACTATATGTAGTGAGAGTATAACACAATATGTGAGATGTCCAGAATATGCAATATTCGTATTATGCACATAATGTACAATATGCTGTGAATAAAAAAAAGATTTACTTGCTGTGCCTAGTCTCTGCTTGTTTTCCTTTGTTCCTGTCACTCTCTCTAATCACCACTCCTTCATCCTGTAACCTGCAGAGATGGATCCAAAGCCTGCTTTAGACCAGCGCTCGTCTTCAGTCCCCCCATCTGCAGCACAGCACACTGCCACCATGCACTAAACCGCTCTGCCACAATCACTTTGCCTTCATAATATCCAATTAACCACATCAAGCTTAGGAGGAAAAAAGCCTACAGTGTTCACATTTGCGAACAAGGCAGATGTGTGTGTGGACCACATGCGGCTTTATATGCACAACACCCTGTGACTACTCTGTGGCACTTCAGAACATGGTACTGCTTTTTGATGTGAATATGCTGGATCATATAGAATCAACAGCAGTAATATCAGTTAATAACTTTCAAGACACACTTTAAAGGCACAGTTATCAATCTATGCAAATTTATAATACTCACGCATACTCATACATCGCTTAAGGAGATAAGCCAGATGTGTTTTAAAGATTCGCTCATACTGGAACAAAAATCTGTAAATTAATTTTTAATCTTAATCTTGCAGTTCCTCTATACGGAAACTATAGATAATAATGACGTGTCTATTATAAAATGTTTTTTTTTTGTTTTTTTTTGTGTTAAGTCCAAAAATATACAATATTCTTAATGTCATATACAGTAGACACACACACACACACACACACAATTCAGTGGTTGGACAATGAAACTGAAACACTGGCCAATAGTGTTGGAGGTTACACATCTACAGTATATGTGTGGCCTGGTGGCCAATTTTCACTGATTTTACATTCCAACAGTTAAGAGCAGAGTGTGAAGGTTGAATTGACAGAGCAATAGCTAAACACAATAGGTTTATATTGATAATTCGCTCCTCTACTAGCATTACTTGATTCATGAAGATAAAGACATTGTCAGAGTTCAAAAGAGGGCAAACTGTTGGTGCACGTCTCTCTGGCTCATCTGTGACCAGCGGCCGGTTGCATAAACATAGCCATAATGTTAAGACAGTGTCTTAAGTTCTAGTATGACCTACTAGCAGTTAGTCAGAGGCAGTCAGTCTTAGTTTTCAGTATCAAAGTAGGCTTATCTACGATTTTATGTAACTGATTTAAAAAAGCTATGAACCGTCTTAAAGAAAATAAATTGATGTCTAACTTTTTTTTATGCAAGGTTTATGCAACCGGCCCCAGGACAGCAAGTCTTTGTGGTGTATCGAGAGCTATGCTGCCGTGCAAAGGCAAAAGACCGTGACTTCGTTTTTGGTCGAAAATGAGTTATTTATATTTTTGGCACATTCAAGACCTCCTTTATCATGTGGATGAGTATCTTGAATCACTTCCGTTGTTTTTTTCAAGAAAATAATGAGTTGTCTTAACAGTAACTTCCAAAAGCCCATTAGAAACCAAGGCAGAACACCGTAACACCAGTTACCGCTGTTTGGCTTTGTTTTGTATCGCTCAAATTGAGTTACGGTACTCTTCCTTTGTTTAGCCGTGCGTCAATATGAAGTGACTGTGCCGGTGTTCTATCAAATAATGCTACCTACCAGATTGTACGGTTATTTGCCTTTGTTTTACTGTCCATTAAAATTTTAATTACGGTGTAGCCTGTGTACTTTGTACAGCTGCCATCAGTCCCTCTAACTTCTGATGTCCTGCACAAATGCGGTCAGAACATTTAGTAGGCCTATGGTCTTCATCGACAAACGTGAGATATCGATCGCGAAGGATCATGCAGAGTTGACAGAAAAATGTTACACATGCCGTAGCAGATGAATACAACAAAGAACTAAAGCCCTGCCTCACTCAGTTCGGGTACCGGACCTGGTTGAAACACTCATGCATCTAGCTGGCAGAGTGCCAAAACTTCGCCGGCGCCCTAAACACGGTCGAGCCAACGCTGGACTAATATATCTATCGAGGTATTTTGTCATGTCAAATGTATTAATAATGTCATCAGAATGCAACCAAAGCACAGGATAGCAATAAGTAAATGGCTATAAATAATTTTAAATCATACAAAATAAATGCCATGATCACTAGATTGTATACAGGTGTTACTATAATGATTTTGTTAATGGTGATCAGCAACCAAATATTGATCATGTGGAAGTTACTGCCTTTTGGCATGACTTCTCACTTTTTGCTGACAATACAAAGGCAGAGTACAGTAACTTTAAAATAGTGGTCAAAAGTCAAGTTTGAGCTCAAGATTTTTTTATGTATATAATTTCCATTACTAAAACATTTATTTGCCAGATTTCCAGTGTCCTACCTAATTAATTTGGCGGGACAACTAAAAATCTTTAAAGTCATTTTTCTCAGTTCCACACTCTAGCGAGTTAAGGTCTTTTGCCTTTGTAGGGCAGAATGGTATACAGGGTAATGTTGGCATACTACCATTTAGGAAGAACCACATCCAACAGGAGTAACTGCTGACGCAAGAGGAAGCTGTCTGAAAGGGATGTCCAGGTACTAACTCGGATTGAATCCAAAAAACAAAATCAGCTGCCCAACTAAATTGCTGCTAAACTAAAATCCTCTCCTGTTTCCATCAAAACTGTTCATCTGGAGCTCCATGGGGGTCGGGCTGCTATAGCTAAACCTTTGCCTTGTGCCAGTGCCAAACATCGGTTTCAATGGTGCCAGCAGTGCAAATCTTGGGCTGTGGACAGTGTGAAACGCATTGTTCTCTGATGAGTCCACCTTCACTGTGTTTCATCTGTGGGAGTTATGGTATGGAGAAGCCCCAAAGAGGCTTAACACCCGGACAGTTGCTGTCCAGAGTGAAGCATGTCGGTGGATCAGTGATGGTTTGAGCTGCAATATCATGGCATTCCCTACTGTGCTTGAAGGGCACAGGACTACCAACCAATTTTGGAGGACTATGTGCACCTAATGGTTCAAACATTTTACCCTGAAGGGGGTGCCGTGTATCAGCATGATAATGCTCCAATGCAAACAGCAAGACTTTAGACTGAATGGTTTGATGAGCATGCAAATGAAGTTAAGTACGATTTAAATGTTTTTGAGCCACTTTGGAATATTTTGGAGGAGTAAGTCAGGAAACGTTTTCCTCCACCATCAACACAAAGTGACCTGGCCACTGTTCAGGAAGAGGAATGGCTCAGAATCCCTCTGGCCACTGTGAAGGACTGTCATTCCCAAGACTAACTGATGCTGTATTGGCCACAAAATGAGATCCTACACCATACTAACAAATTATTGTGGTCTAAAACTATGTGTTTTCATTGCATTGTCCAACCCCATAACCCATTGTTATTTACATTTTATATAAATTATATTTATTTACATTTTATTTAATTATTTTTAAATTTATATACAACCCTTCAAAAGTTTGAGGTCAGTTATTTATCTATTTTTAAAGAAATTAATTTTTTTATTTAGCAAAGATTTACACTGTTACAAAACAATTCTCATGAATTATTATTATTTATTTTTTTACTTTCCATAAAGAACTAAAAAAAAAAAAATAATCATTTAGGTTTCCACTAAATTATTAGGCAGCACAAATGTTTTCAACATTGATAATAATAAGAAAGATTTCTTGAGCAGCAAATCAGCATATTATATTTATTTCTGAGGGATCATGTGACTGAAGACTGGAGTAATGATGCTGAAAATTCAGCTTTACTATCATAGGAATATATTACATTTTAAAATATATTAAAACAAAACAAAGTTATTTGAAAATGTAATAATATTTCAAAAAATAACTATTTTTGATCAAATAATTTCTGCCTTGGTGAGCATAAGAGACCTCTTTCGGAAACAATACAAAAATCCAACCAATCCCAAACGTTTAAATTGTAGTGTATATTGTTTCCAGTATCCAAATTCCAATTAAAGAAAATTTATTTTTCTGCCATAGATGGGTTATAGTTTCAGACATGCAATTAGATTACATTTACAGGGGAGCTGAGTTATAAATCCAGCACAAATATAAGTTAATTATTGTACCATTGCTTCAGACTGTCCTTAATTGGAGAAATGAGGCTCAACTTCTATCACACTCGAAGTCAGTTTTCATTATTAGTCATAAATGAGAGTGAATGCAGAACTGCCATTCCAGTGCTCATAACCTCAGACTGCTGATTAAGACCTCGCTGACAACTGATGTACTGCAGGTAGACGGAGCTAAACACCCTGGGTGGTTTTTACACAGCAAATACACAAGCTTTCTGGGTTTTTTCCCCCCTATATGACCTTTCATATGGTTTCTTCCAGCCCTAAGGAAGACATACAGTATAAGACACTAAGATAGGCTTAAACCCATCTGCCAGTGGTCCTCTCACTTTAATTACACTGCTCTCCAGCCAATTGTATTAATTTCCAGAAAGTATAAATTTCCTTAATGTGAAACATCCCATAACCACAGAGACTGTGGAAGCTTAATGAACCTTTGGAATTACAACTGCTATGGCCATAGAGTTCCTTGGCCATACTGATATTACACACAGGCTTCTGTCCCCTGTGAGACAGCTCAAGGAAAAGCAAAGCAGATGAAATGTTTTCATTATGCAAAAACGTCTCCTTGAGGCATAAATAGGTAGAAGGCATTATATCGTTATCTGCTAAAAAAATGAAGCAGTGAAGCCATTACGGTGCCGCCAGTGGAGCAACATTTTAATAAACTAATGTTCTCCCTTCTGCTTTTCATTGGATTTTAATGTCCACAAGTCACTACAATAATGAAATCTACCCCTGAAGTAACACAAATGCTGCCCCAAATAACAAAACAAGAAAAAAATGGCATTACAGGGTCTGCATTCGAATCCATTTTTGGAAAGAAGTTAATGCCAGTTAATATTTAACAGGTGTAAACACTGCAATGCTGCAATATAATAACCAGACAATGGAAATTCATTAAATATCAGCTGTTAAAATGTTGTGTACTCTTCTTAAATGTCTTAACCTTCAATGGTATGATGTTGCCTCAGGGCAAAAAAACAATTTTCTTCACTTTCCATCACAATTTATACAAGATAAAAATTAAATGGTTCATAATGAAGGGATGACTTTGAATAAATAGCTTTCTTTTGGTCACATTACAACCTGGCAGTGTGTTTAGCACTTTTTTTGTGGCAAGGAGAATTTCCCCCCAAAAATTTTTTTAGCCATGAAAAAAAAAAACTGTAAGAAAATGATTTTGGAAAGAACAGTCAAATTATTTGTATGTTTTGAGAATTTTCTATTAACATTTGAACTCTCTCCCTGCCATTGAGAGAAATTTCTGACTTTCCATGTTTTTACTGTTATACGGATAGGGGCGCTATGACTCTGAAAGAGGTCAGCATCTCCGGATCAAAACACAAGCGAAAAAGAAGCAGAAACAAGCTATAGCATATGTAAGCAGATGCATATGTAAAATAAAACCGCATATAAATCAAAACTGCTTAATGTTACCGAATGAAATGTCGACCCAGGACGAGGTATAGGACTGTTTGAGCTTTGGGAGTGTTGATGGAGTCGATCTACAAAACCGCATTTTTCTCATCTTTTTGCTCAAAATGTTGCTTTTTTTTTAATGAAACAAAATAATCAAAAATGCTGGCGGTGGCTGGCAACTTTTTTAAAACACGCTGGCGGGGGAAAGAGTTAACTTTAAAAAAATTGGACTTAACTTCTTTGTTGCTAAAAGAGGTGAGCTATACATTGCTATGGATAACCAAATTATCACTAAATTAGAAAATAAAGAGGCCATAGAAGTTGAATCCACTGAACGCATTGGGGAAATCTTCTGCTCTAGTCATAACCTCTGATTCAGTAATTACAGCAGATCAATCTTTGACACAATTAAGTGTCAAAATCCAATAGAAAATGTTTCTAGATAGAGGAAATCAATCTTTGCGTAACTAACTGACACAGCTGACAGGTCATTTCCATCAAACACATTGTTAATAAAATGCCAAGTGAGAGGTGTGCATGATGTAACATGAAAAATATCCATTTTGGGGCCTCAGAAGTATCAGTTACCAAACATCTCCTCTCAGAGTTAACGGTCCCCTCATCGAACGACAGAGGGAGGCACAGAGAGAGAGACGCTTTGATGGGTTGTCATAGAACAATGTGTCAACTCCACGGCTGCTCTCCACTGATGCTAATTACAGGTGACAGGGCTAAGTACAAGGGTTTACACATGATAACGATGACTCTAGAGGAAGTTCTTCATGGTCTCCTTTACAGCCAAGCTGACAGCCGCCATTATGCATGCCTGGATTTTGTCGGGATTCACTGATGAAGCTGGCCACTCGATGAAAGAGAGGAGAAAAGGACATACTTACAGTATCGCCTGAGCTGCGCAGGCACTGTATAGAGCCTGTCAGCTCTTCAGGGTACTGAAAAAGAAAGCTTCATTTAATATCACGATGTTAATATTATCATTTAGATTGATGTGCAAATTAGATTAAAACATGTATTTCTTCATCACTGAGAATTGAACACTTGCGACAAAATAATGTATCATTGCCACCTGGATTTAAATATCACTATCCATCAAGTAAAAATCAGATTAGCGATCTCTTTGATATATAATTTGTGTCTTCCAAAACTGTGATTCAATTAACTAACAACATCTACTATAATATGATCAAATGGATTAGATTTATATATTGCTTGCAGCAATATTTGCTTGCATATTTTATCAAAATACACCACTAATTTTGAAATGGGCATCCATGGAAAAATAAAATAATGAAATGACGCAAGTGCTTTGTTTGCATAATTTACCATTTTATTTACGAAATATTACTTTCCGACTTGCGTACACGCAACAACGACTGCTCTTGCGTCAACACAACACACATGCATAGTGGTGGAGATTAATATTTTGTAAATAAAATTGTAAATTGTGTTTTTTTGCACAAAGCACTTGCGTAGCTTCATACAATTGAGGTTAAACCACTTGAGTCACATGGATTTCTTTTATGATGTCTTTACTATCTTTCTGGGGCTTGAAAGTGGTAGTTGCGTAAGCTTTCAATTAAGGGACAGAAAACTCTCAGATTTCATTAAATAGATCTTCATTTGTGTTCCAAAGATGAATGAAAGTCTTACGGGTTTGGAACGACATGAGGGCGAGTAATTTTTGGGTGAACTAACCCTTTAATATCTCAACTGTTTCTTGCAATAAGATTAAATAGACAGAAAAAAAGAGACTTTTACTTTACTGTCCTGGTTCTCAGATGCGTCTGCGCTCAAAAGTCCACTCAAAATTCAGTCTGAGCTCAAACATATGCTGTTCAGATTACTTTTAATCACCTCTATTCACTGTAAAAATTTACTGCCTTAAATTGTTAAGCACAAATCAACTTTGATGTTTGTCATTTCAACTTAAATTACTTTAACTGACTTTAAAAAATGAGTTGAATCTCATACAACTTAAAAAATAAAGTTTAAAATGTCATTGAAGTAATGCATGTTATCATACATTTGTTGTCATGACTTATTGATCATGTAATTTTTTTGTGTTCTTAATGTAAGAGCGGATTCCGATTCTGCCACTGTAACTTGATTGTGTCGAGGCTTCCCGTCTTGTCCGCTTTCATTTATTTTAGTTGTACAAAAACTGTCCGTTACGTTGCTTGATATTGCAAACTTTTACACATCATATTCTTTCAATTTATTATTGTAATCATAAACACTGGTTTGTAGAGCAAATTATTTGAATTTTTTTTTTATTCTTCCTGTTGTTTCCCTATATAGCAGCAAATGAATCAGAAGTCTCCACACATTCACAGAAAATAGCTTACTTCCACGTTGAAACATAAAGTGATTACTCTTGCTGTATGTCAAAAATGCGTATTTTCATATATCCTAAATAATTTTAAGACATCTGAGACAAAGTTAATGCTCAGCAAATATCTCCATAAAGTCTCTATTTGCAACATACGAAAGAACATACTCTGAGCAGGAGTAAAACCTTCCCTAAATAAAAGTGCACTTGTAAATTAAAATTCTGATATTGCACCTCCTGTCCTGAGAGCAACCCATCAAATGTTTTTTTCCTCTACGTTTTCAGTACAAATGACCAGACATACTTGTCTGAACTACTTCTAAACCTCCATTGGTCATCTGATGTCAGATGTGGGTTATGCACCCAAGTTTTTCTCCCTGGTAACTGGAGCAGCGGTGAATGAAAAGGCTGATAAAGTACAGCTACAGCATGTAGACCTGCGTGTTGCCTTATGTTGGTTTGTGGCATGTTGCTTTTTGTTTTATATTGTAGCTTAGCCCATGTGTGTGAACTATATTGCTTTGATACAGCATTATTTAGTTGTTTTATGCACATGAAAGTTAAAAAAAGAGGCCTTTAAAGGGGAACATTAATTAGATTGTATCTCATTATGTTATCAATGTTTATACCAAACATAACACATAATCTAGCTTAATTTAACTCAGGCAGAGATAATGCAGAAATGGCACTCTTTGTAGCACTATAATTAAAATTAGACAGCCAACAAATCCATTTATCTTTAATTGAATCTTAAGTGCACTGGTTCTTTCGCCTCTTGCCCCACTAGAAACGGCACAAGAAATTTGCGAAATTTCGGTTCTGTCACCAAAAGAGTCGAAAGCAGCAGCCGGGAACACAAGGGAGTATTAGCATTTATAGGGTTTGCTCAACACCTGGCTCTAATAAGCAACTTATGCAGTTCCATTCTTTTTGTTTTTATTTGCGTATGATGGAGAAATTAGTTCCTGTCCATCAAACCCAATGGAGCTGTCACAACCAATGAAGTAGTCCATTTGTTAGTGGACATACTTGCACACTGCATTCTACAGCACTAGTAAAACAGGAGGGGGTGAGGTGGGCCATAAATCAATATACATTGGACACAGTCCACTTCCCACCTCAGGAGTTGACTAGAGCTGTATTTTGTGAAATCAACCGATGGGGAAAAAAGGCACAACAACCCCAAATGAGTTGCTGGATGTGTTTCAGCATGAGAAGGTCCATCATGTGTGATTACACTGAAATGATTGACAGGGCCTGGATCAGATTTAAAATGGAAACAAATATACTGTAGATAGTTAATTAATGTGATTGAGAGGTTACTAATATGTAGTAGGTCAGCCCTGCATTGATTCGGTCTGACTTAGCTGCTAATGATTGGAAAGTCTTCCCGGGAGAGATCACCTATGACAATCAGATCACCAGAAAAAAGCTGTCCTGTCATTTCCTCTTTTCAGCATCTTCCCCAGCCAGTCTCACTCTCTTTTACTGTTACTCTCTCAGTAATGCCTCCTTTACCTCTGAAATGCTGACTTAGACTAAGGTGAAAAATATAGAGCCATATTTCACCTCATTGAGTATCTTTTTCCCCCAGTCAAAAGACATCTAATTGCTAATCTATAATCCTTTTAATATGCTCTTGCCTTTTTTCGATTGATCCTCTGCCAGGCGGAACAGCATGGCTGGGGGCTACATTAATCTTATTAAGGGTGGGTTTAGGATGGTGCTGCAAATCCAAACAGTGCTTTTACCCACACTATACTGCACGCCCCTCTCACTCTTTCTTTCTTTACCTCTCCTCGATACATCTCAATGCCAGACTCACCTTGCTTTGATTATCAGTGACAAACTTGACAAGCCCAGGTACAAAAGGGCTTTGTTGAGTGATGTTTTTTCATTAATATTTATGTTTACTTACGGTGAGGGTGAATGATGATAACTAGCCGGTATATTTCTCTCTCTCTATCACACACACACACACACACACACACACACACACAGTAATACATCATCATATTCTTTCTAAATAATTCAGACGGCCCTGCTCACTTAACTGTAATGTTGCGCTATAGCCTACTTTCTAAGATGGACATAGAGGTCAAGTAACATTTTAGGTTATATTATTAAGGTGTATTCTTGGTTGTAAAGGTGTTTATTTGAGAATGTAGAGATTTTTGCAGAACGTTGAAGCTGCTTTGAAACTGTAGCTTTCCAAACTATGAGATTTTGACATTTTGACAAATAGCAGCATTTAATTAAATAGAAGTATAAAAAGTAAAGCTGAATGTCCAAATCAGTGTCAAAAACTTGTAGGAAAAAATGGCTTGTTACTGGAAAAACTATAACTTTTCTTTTCTTTTTTTAATAGATAGCTACTCTCACTGCTCTGCTACTATATCATGCTCAAGTTGACATTTAATATAGCAAACAATGTGTGCCCTTACATGCATTTCACACATGAAATGTATTATTGTATGATTCTATTGTGTGGACCTCAATTAATGTAGCATTATCAGTCTACCAGTATAAATAAAGGTAATTTACTGTACATGATATTTTAAATTATATTACCTGATTTATCTTCAAAGATGTGCTACTCGATTCACATAACCCTGTTTAATACAGATAGAGGTCAAAAATGTGAAATCTCCACAATATCCTTTTTCGATCAGACTGTAGTTTAGAGTGAAGTGGTCTTTTCCCCTATGGACCCCTTCATTAACTCTAATCCAGAGAACGAACTGAGAAAAAGACAAATGCAGCCATGTGGAAAACAGGCATTGTTAATTTCTGCATAAGGGATCAGCAATCCGTGAAAACAATGTCCATGCACTTTTCAAGTGCTGAATTTCTCCCCTCAGTAAGGATTTGTTTTACAGTAAGTTGTTGATGTGTGTAGACTGGTAAAAATTTTGATGGAAAAAAATGTCTGAGTTTCTTACTAACTTAATAGAGTGGTGCAGGTATGACAACGTAAATAATAGATTTGAAATAAGACAGTTTAGGGTGTGAGTGTGTACAGTGTAAGTTGTAGAACAAAACATCAAAGTAATGTCAGGTTATGTTTACCACAGGCTTTGTTTTACTCATAAATTGGAAAACCCATCATAAAACCCAATAGAACAATATTGAAGGAACCAGCGGCGAATTAGACTTTTGGGTTCTGATGTCATACCTCCACGCAGGTATACTGTATGATGTCACTTTGTAGGCCAACTGGCAGTTAACTGGCATCGCACTGGTTCCCTCAACAAAAACCCAATAGACCTTATGTAGCCCCGCCCCTTTTCAGTGCTGCGCTTGTTGTCTTTCGGTTTGTATTTCCACAGCAATCTTAAGAATGTATAAATGAACGGCTCGTTTTAAAATCTTCCCGGTCTACTGACATGTTAAGGGATCTGCTTTAAACATTACAATGCACGTGATAACTTTCGTTAACTCTACAATAAGTAAATCCACTTCACCAGCTAATTATTCTTCTACAGCGTCGCGATGCCATAGAAATATACAGAGCTATCGCTAAAACAGAAGTTCAAAGACAATATTGTAAAGATGGCTGCGCACTTGTTTTTCTGGCACATAAGGTCTATAGGTTTATATTTTTCCATATGGGTTTTGGATTATCGCAAAAAACAAGCTCTGTGATCAACAAGAGTTTGATGCTTACACATTTTGTCCATCAAGATAATTTTAACAGATGAACACAACTTTTATGGATTTTGAAGCCTAAATGCAGTCACCAGAAGTAAAGCTAAAGGTAGGCTATAAACGAACTACACCACGATCCCGAGTGCCGCGAGATGTTTCAAAAGTGGTGGGGACAATATCGACCTTAGCAAAAAGTGGTGGGGACATGTCCCACCCGCAAATTACGCCTATGAAAAGCGGATCTTACCTGTTCGGCGTGATGACGTTTAATTTCCCCGACATCCTGTGTAGTTCCATTCAACTGTCTAGTCCCATTTAGCCACTTGTTACCAACCGCCTTTTTTGACAGCTTAAAAAAATCACAAGTGGGGTAATACTGTTGTATTTTATAAAACATGTGGAATTAAACATGAAAGTGTCTTGAGCTTGTGTTGACCACAGACCTTATTTTAGCCATTTAACAAAAAAGACATAAAAAAACAACAACAAAAAAAAACATTGACTTCGGGATGGAACCAGAACTGCTAATGCTAACTCATTTCTGGGTTTTGGCCTGCAAAGTGACGTCATACCTGCGCCTGCGCCACTCTTTTTCTGTGATGTTTCAAATCGATATGTCCCTTTCAAAGTCACAACAACTTGGCAATTGGTATCATCTATCTAGAATTCCGAGTTTCCCATTTGTAAATACTACTTCGCTTGGTCATTGTTCTTGGAGCTCAAAATTATGATTATTAAAACTCCACTTGAGTGGCAAAAAATCGATACCTGTTTCTTTGTAGATCTCTTCTCCATCCAGCGATGAAAACCTTGACCGTCTCGCACTTTCATCTTTCTTCTTTCTGTGTTGAAGTTTTATTCACAAATGAGAAGTCCACACGTACCAAATGTGGGCCGGATCTGGGCCCAGATTATGTTGCTGTCTGGGCTCTGACCTCCAAAATTTTATAATTTCATTCCATTAAAAGTTTTTTAATCTGTCTTTCTGGAACTAAGTGCCCATAGGTGATGTGTAAATGTAGGCCTGGATGTTGACATATAGACATTAATAATCTCTAATACGTCATAAAGTAGCATGAAGTGCAGAACAACTTGTTTCTGCAGCCAAACTTTAATAAATAACCAAGTTTTCTGAAATGTAGGGCATGTTCTAATAGCACAATGCAATTTGTGCAGGTGAAATGTTTAAAAATAGAAACATCCAATAAGATTCCACAAGGAAGCAAATTGCAAGCTAATTCAAAACCCTGGTGCACATGGCTCTGTGATATTGTCTGGAAATTAATGATCACTTTTATAGTTGTAGTAGTACAATGTCCAGAGAAGCAGAAGGTGACTGAAACAAAGCTGGAAATATCAGTGGTGTTTGAAAATTTTGTATTGTGTTTCAAATGACACCTTCATGCATAATGCCTAATGTGGCGTGCTAACCTTCTGGCTGCTGGAGAGGGAGATGAATCCAGACAGCATGCAGAAATGGTAATGGAGGTGCTTCAGCAAAGGTTACCATCTCTCCACAGACCCAGCCCGGGCCGCTCCCTCACCTTCTTGCGCAAAAATCAAAGGAAATGTTACATCTGAATAAGCTGTAAATGCACAGAAAGTTCACATGGGTGACCCGCAGTGCTGCAATGAAAGCCGGGGATGCATTTTGGTAGAGAACCCTGAATGTATTTTCAGCCATAAAATGTGTTTTGATTCATCATTAGGAGTGTGGAGACTCATAAATTGTGCTCAAAAATGTTTTATCTTTAAAAGCTAGTAGACTATTTTTTTTTTTTTATGTAAGACATTCTTCTATCCTAATAGCCCATTTTTCATGTTCTTTCCGAACATTTAATAAACAAAAAATTCCAGCGTTGTCCTGAAATGCCCCCCTCCAGCCATTTAGGAGTGTGAGGTGGAAATGTGCCCACCGCTGTAGCAAACTTTCAGGAAATGATGAGTAACACTTTTAAGGAGGAGAAGTAATGGCGCGCTCGCTCTCACAGTAGCGGAGATTCAGGAGTGATTAATGAAAACAAATTTTTCATGGCAATTAAAATGATTAAAGCCGGAGGGCCTTTTTGCTGTTAGCCTGAATTGCTCTAGGAACAAGGCGGCAACAAAGCTACGAACCAAAATTGCATTAGGAGAACTGTATTAAAATGCAAATGTACAGCTGTTAATAGTTCTTCAAAAACCAATAATCCCCCACAGTCAGTCATGTGTCAGAATGGTTAATGGAAAAATATCCCAGAGGCACACAGGGTCCTTTTCCATTCCGCTTCTGATTAAAACAGAAATTCTGCAGAGGCAAAAGCAGAGCTCAGAGTGGGATGGGATTGGCTGGGATGGCTTAATGTTGGGCAGGAGACCAAAACCCATTGTTGGGAATTTCCCTGACTTTAAGGCACGCTTTGTCCCCCCTGGGACGGCTGTGAAGTGCTAAGCAGGGAAAGAAAGCTGCTAAATCTGATCTGGAGGTATTAAAGCTATTTATCATGAAGTTGTTTAGCGTATAATCTGTATTGAGCAACATCTGAGTTAAATACACATGATAGTCAGGCCCCTCCATGCGGCGGAAACGGGCTCAGCCAAAGGAAGGGGCGGGTGCGGCTGTGGGCGTCATAATTGAATAAATACTGCATTTGGTTATTCTGTCACTTAATTATAATTTTGCTGCAGGTTGTGTTATAGAGATCGAAGTGTTCTGACCCACCAGAGGGAGAAATGCCGTTCTGTCTCTCATTCCTGCGCAGGAGGGGAGCTACCAATTGACCAAGCAAGTTGATTAAGAACATTATCATTTATTAGGTTTTGAGAAACCAGCCAAACATATAATGATCAATCTCTCTCTCTCTCTCTCTCTTTCTCTCTCTCTCTCTCTCTCTCTCTCTCTCTCTCTCTCTCTCTCTCTCTCTCTCTCTCTCTCTCTTCCTATATATATATATATATATATATGTTTGTGTGTGTGTGTTTATTGAATAAGTGAATGTATGTATATTAGATATATAAGTCTAGTGGTTTTCAGTCACAGCAAAATAACTTATAAGGCCTGTAAAAAATCATAAAGCAGTATAAAAATACCATAAATATGTTTCTTTAATGCACTGCAATACTGCTTTAATGCTTAACTTTGTATATTACAGTTTTTCTCAGTCGCTTTGGTGCATCTCTCACATCACTATTTACATTTGCACAACAGTTAGTTCAACCTCCACAACATTTAGTCATTTGTGCACATCATAGTAGCAGTTTCTCATTCCTTCCAACAAATTGCAAATGCTTTTGGACATGCATCAATTGCTATCATACAACTCTCTGCTGTTTTATAACATTATCATTTGCTTATGTCATGTCAGTCAAAATTAACTATACTTGTGAATGCTGAATAGTCATTCCATATAAAACTAATAGTCCTCATTTCATTGCTTGAGTCATTACATACAAATTTTTTTAACTTGTTGTCAAAATCTGTCAAGCAAATTTTACAAAAAAAAATGTTAAATCTTTTTTTTCCTGAAAATGTCCCATAGACAGTATGTCTATACCAGACAGAGAGGAACGTCTGGATGTGCATGAATGATTACAGTACTATGTTGTATGTTCAGTTCCAATATGTACTGCAACATTGTTTCCAGTTGTGCACAGCTCTATCCAAAGGGAGTTTATGTTTGTTGTAAATAAGGGTGTATTTTTTATTTTGCACAATGCTGTGAACAAATTAGAATTGCATAGAGCATATGCAGTAAAAATGTGAAACATACATATTCAGTGTCTTGTACTCAGTTACCTCACTAAATACAGTAATGTGTAACTTTACTGTATTTTTCAAATGGCTGTGCAAATAGTATACAGTGCTGTCTTGAGCATTTTCAGGTAGTGTCACCAAGATCTGACTTTTTTGCACTGGAAAACATTTACAGAGTAAACTGTCATAATGAAAACATGACAAAGCCATTTGACTATCTTGTTCATAAACAATGGTGTCAAGACTTTTCATCTTGATGACACTGACACTTTCATTGACATGAATACTTGCTTTTGAGGAATGAGCTATCCATTTTGAGCAAGTGACACGATTTTGCAGGTTATCAACTAGGTTTTGCACTAATTGTTTGGAGAACTGCATTAACTGTTGTGCAAATGTAAATAGTGATGTGAGAAATGCACCAAAGCGACTGAGAAAAACTGTAAACAACATACAGCAAAGCCAAAGATAAGGAAGGAAGGAAGGAAGGAAGGAAGGAAGGAAGGAAGGAAGGAAGGAAGGAGACGGATAGAGTATATAGACAGACAGACAGACAGATAGATAGATAGACAGATAGACATATAGATAGATAGATAGATAGATAGATAGATAGATAGATAGATAGATAGATAGATAGATAGATAGATAGATAGATAGATAGATAGATAGATAGATAGATACCCTAACAGTGCAAAACCTCATCTTTTAGGATAATTAGAAAGAGTAAATTTAAGGCAAACTTCAGACAGCTCCAAAATGAGCCTGTCTGTAAAACCCCTGTAGACAGGCGATGAAGATATAAACCTAGCGCCCTCTTTAATTACTGATAAGTTGTGAGCCAGCTAAACTCAGTGGATTGTTCCCGCCGGAGGCCCTAATCACTTTACAGCGGACCGCTGATCCTAACTGCTGCAATGGAGTGTTTTGTGGCAGTCCCTGCTCCTGAAACCCACACTATCGGCCTGGCACTCTCACCATCTCCACTTCCTGCCACTGAGATATATTGGATCTGCAAATGAAAGATCTCCCTTCTCAGTAGACTATACCAAACCGTGTGGCAACAAGGGTATAAAGTTCTTCTTTTGAGCTTGACTATTTCACAGTCATAACTTAAATTTCATTAGCGTATTCACAGAAAAAAATGTATTTCAAAAGATGAAGGAAAATGTTAAATGTCATATGACCCCTTAAACTGCATATTACTTCTGACCAAGTTTTAGGACTAGTTTTTCATGAAATTATATGTACTGTACATTCAGTAATGGGGAACTTTTAAAGGAACACGCCGGATTTTGGGACTTTAGCTTATTCACCATATCCCCCAGAGTTAGATAAGTCCATACATACCCATCTCACTCAGAGTTGGAGTAAATCACTCCGCCCAAGTAGCAGTGCTTCGCCTTCTGAGAATATAGTTCCCAATATGTATACAGTTAGAAGATGGATGTGTCTCATGTGACCTTGTTATTTGTACACACTGTGACTATACAAATAAAAACATGTAAATAGGAAAATGTCGTTATTTTGTCACTTATTGGGAGCAGTATGCTAGCTGGAGCCGTTTACCTCCAGTCTTTGTGCTAAGCTAGGCTAGCGGTGGGTGCGTCAGACAGAGTTACGGCACACATAGAGATGAAAAGGGTATGTGTGGACTTATCTAACTCTGGGGGATACGGTGAATAAGCTAAAGTCCCCAAAAGTCGGCGTGTTCCTTTAAGGCAAGCATATAAAAAAATAAAAAAAAACATGATTTTCATAGAACATTCTGAGTAACACACAATAACAAAGACTTCACCTGATAAAACTTTCAGTATTTTATTCATTTGTACATCTCCATCCCCTTGTTCCCCCTGAAAGTAAACATGATCATACAGATGATAAGTACTTCTAATATATATTTTTGACAGTTTTACAGCCCCTGTACAAGAGCATGGATTTCATGGAGTTCACATCTACATCAGCAACATCAGTTTCTTTGTCCGAGGAACCGAGAACAAGCATATATGGAATGGGGTGCTGAGAGAGAGAGAGAGAGAGAGAGAGAGAGAGAGAGAGAGAGAGAGAGAGAGAGAGAGAGAGAGAGAGAGAGAGAGAGAGAGAGAGAGAGAGAGAGAGAGAGAGAGAGAGAGAGAGAGAGAGAGAGAGAGAGAGAGAGAGAGAGAGGGCTTTGGGTTAACAGACAATGAATGAAGGCATATACAGAAGCAGCTCCATCAGGATCAACTATGTACAATACAAACCAGTCATACAAATTAGGCTCTAGGATATAGAATTCATTACATTACAGTGTATTATAAGTGACAATGAGCAAGCCCTCCAACCATTCCTGGATCTTATTAAACTACAGGAGACAGCTTGGGCTGAACAATCCGCAATTTATACAGTACAGCTTCTTTGTAATAGGTAGAAAACATGCCTGTAGTTAAGGCCTGTTCATAACCAGCAGAACAAAGCCATTCTCCTCATCTTTGGGCCTTTGGGCTGGGAGGAATTACTCAAGAACTTATAGGGACTCCAGGGGTGTTCAAAAGGTTGCAGGTGGAGGGAACATTGAGATTCTGGTCACGAATAATTCTCCAGTGACATCGCTTCCGAGGCGAACTACCATCTAAAAATAAAAGTCCTACTGTATCTACACCCTCGTAGCCTCTTGGCCTCTTGGCAGTTCTAAGAAACATATATGTACTTGTACAAATTAACTAATTAAACAAATATTCTGAGAAACCAAACACTTACACATTTCTAAATTAAAACGGAACATTACAGGACAGAATCATGGGTTTACATGGTCATACAAGCAACACCCCAGTGGTCAAATAATATCCTAATAACATTAAAATATATAAACAATAAATAAATAATAATAAGTGCAGTAACTTAAAGGATACCAATTGATCAAACAAAAGCACTCAAATGAAAGTGCAAACAGCCAAATTCTTCTCTTGTCAAGTTGTTTTAATAGATCCGGGCCATGAAAGCATGGTATGGACTGTACGGGGAACATGTATTTGTTGTGGATGGGGAGAGAGCTCCATCCTTTGCCTCTCGTTGTCCTTCATGTAGGTGATGTCAGCAGCTACCTTCAGCCAGAGGGGAAGTAAGGAGTATCACTATGGTAGTTATAATCTGGGCAGACTTTCTGCACTAGCTTGTAGTCGGTGCTGTAGAAGGAGATGTAAATGCAAATGACTTTGAAGGGCTTCGAGCAGAGCCAGGACACGTGGCTTTGTGTCTGCTCCTGGTAACATGTCTTGGACGGGTCGAAGTTGCAGAGCGTGTTTTTGGAGCCCCTCTCCACCTTCTCGTACTCGATACGGCAGTTGAAGGACTTGGAATCCTTGGCGTCGATGACCGACTGCTGGGCCGACAAGTCAAACTCAACGATTTTGGTGGGCGGGACCAGGCTGACGGACACATTGCCCTGGCCTGTGGAGTTATGTCGGAAGTAGACGCTGAAGGTGCCGTTGCCGTGATCGACGATCTTGCCTGTGATCAAGAGGTTGAGTTTGACCGTTTTGATGTTAGAGTGGAAATCTCCCCAGCCGAACATTTTCTTGAACTTGCCCGTCTTTACCATCGGCCGCCGTTTGGCTCGAGGCCTAGAGTCCTGCAGGTCCGTGGTATTCCTCAGCCAGTCCCACAGGTCCTGCTCTGAGTAAGGCTCTGGAGTGTCATAGTGCAGGTCCAGGGCTGTTGCGTTTTCCTTCCCATGCAGAGTCTGTGATAGAAGTCGACTGATGGACAAGTCCTTACTGCTTTCTGTCCATATATGCTTTAGTGTCGACTTGGGGCTCCCTGATTTGAGCAGCTCCGACTTCCCCGGGATAGAACCGTGGGCAGTTGAAACCTAAGAAAGCAAGATGGAGAGGACATTATTGAGCCGTCTTAACCTTAAAGAGCTACAGAAGACGTATAATGCAAAGCAAGTGAGCATTTCATCCTGTGCCGCTTGACAGGAAAAAAGGAATTAAGTGGATATTACTCTTGATTCGGGAGATATTGACCCCCTCACCCCCCCACAATCATGTAGTCTCCTACTCAACAGACAGATCAAATGGATTAGGATGAGGGGGGAAAAAAGATAATCGATCAAGCCCGCAAGCTTCAATTTGCAACGTTGTTAGCTGACAGGAGCCATAAGGGAATTAGAACGAAGCGAGGCGAATGAGAAAAAAAAAAAGAATACAGCGATCAAACTCGTCACGTTGTGCGGTTGGGGAGGGTATCTCCGCCAGCCCTCCCTGATAATACCGGTGACTATTCTTTGAGTAAAGAGCAGACTATTAACCAGCCAGTGCTCCTTGAATTGATGATTGATGAACCACTGGGTTCTCTCCATTTAGTGCAGATGAGTGGAATTAGGTCCATACAGGGCCTGGCGGAGCGCTGTGACATTGATTGCCTGATTTCTACTGTAAGACCTGACAGCAGATCCGTCTTGCGGTGGTTTTTGCATCTCGAGGGCTACCCCTGGGATCGATAGTTAGAAAATAAGGTCTCGCTACCAATCTGCCCGACCCTTCGGACAGAATTGCCTCACAGCACATGCAAAGCGTGAGGGCGATGCAGGTCCATTTTAAACACAGCGCTGTGTGGGAGTGAGGCCACGTGGCTAACTTAAGGATTTCACATTGCGAACCTGAAAGGTAATCAATATGTGTCTTGAAGGGTGGTTCAAAATGCAAATTAAGAGAAGTTTAACTTAAAAACTTGGGAAATTTGCTTGATAGTGGACTGCTCATGCACAGTACTCACATAAAATGTTTTTTTATATATTTTTTTATAAATGAATAAAAGCACACAACTCAACATTCACCTGACAAGCATCCACACTAGTGATGAAGAACCTTTGGAGGAGAGTTCAGATATGAAATTAAGGAACATTACTCTTCCTCATGTATGGAATAAGAGGCCTCGCCCTGTGCTAAATGAGAGTAATATGTTTTACACTCTGGGTGCATGATTAAAGACAGAGTTATTATTTATTAATGGTTGATTGCTAAAGGGGCAATACAAACATTCCAAGGCTGAACAAGTTTCAAGGAGCTATTTGTGTGAAGTTCAGTGCAGCCTGACCGACTGGGAGGGCACTTGCATTAATAAATGGATCTTTATAGAGCTTGTTTTAACAAAATGTTAAGGGGAAAAACTTGTATTCATGTTTATGTATTCATCATCCAATGCATTATAAGCTATGTAACATACAGACAGGATACAGTCAGCTAGTAAAAAAAATTAAATAATAATAATAATAATACAATTATTATCTACTTAATTGGTTTTCAAATGTAATTCTTTAGATTTTTTAATCAGTTTTATGTACTTTATTTTCTTACTCTTTTATATTTATTTCTCGTTTTTATTCTTTATTTTTACTGTTAATACTAATCTGTGACACTCATTCAGTATGTTTTTTGCAAAGTTTTACATACTGCGCCTTAACAGAGTGATCACAATGTCTTGTACCACCCTGAAAGGATTAATTTGTTATAATGACTGATTAACCTGCTTATTACAAAGCTCTTACATTCATTTTAAAACAAAAAGCCAGTTAAATATTTTTTTTTTAACACTTTTTGTTATTCTGGTTGAAACTCAATGACAGAAGTGGTCTAAATATATATATTAAAAAATACATATTGTTTGTGGAAGTCTCAGGACCAAAACATTTTCATCCAATCATTACATTCGGTCCGAATGCAATGATTGGATGTCCAACCTGCCTGTCAGCATATTTATTTTCATACCACCGCGCACCCTGCTCACGCAGACATCAATATTTCATCAGCGCATTCAATAAGGCTATGGAGAGTTGTAGACAGACACTGAGCACCGCAAACAAACAGCAGACAATTTTTACAGTTCCTCCTGAACCAAAACTCAAGCTTATACTGCATTCATGCCATGTTGCGAACGTAATTTAGAGACGGCAACTAGTGACGTTCTACTCGGAGCTGTTCACGTCCTCAGACTCGGATTTATGCGATTCTGTTTTAACAAAGTCTAAATGAATCTGCAGCAGTCAGGTGGTACAAGTAAGAGCTCTGTACGTTGTTTACATTCATTATTATTGTAATGTTATGTGCTTTGAGACATGAGGTAATTTAACGGCGTCTCTCGTGACGCTTTGCTGAATCTGCTCTGGCTGTGCACGTTCATGTGTTTTGGAGGAGGCATGGGTTTGGAGACGGTCTAAAGGGAGGGTGCAAGGGATCTCATTTTTTCAAAACTAGCTTGTTATTGCTTGCCTCCCCGAAATTGCCTAACCTACCTTTAAAAAGGTAAATCTAAATACTTGCATTCAACAACTGCAAAACAGGCCTGGCTTAAGTGTCCAACTCTTTGCCTTTGGCTAGTCTGTGTCTGTCCACCTCTGGCGACCTTAAAAAGCTCACACGTGGACAGCACGAACAACAAAACACTGGCCATGAGTCAGTTCTCCGGGGCATAACGCCTGCACACATAGCGGATGTCTGAATGCAAGCCTCGGTCTGTCCAGTCTGTCTTGCCATGATGGGCTTGGATCCAGCCCGACTGCTGGAGCTTTACAGAGCCAGCTGCAGCGCTCACCTGAGGCAACAGTGCATCTGGTAAACACATTCGAGGGGGAGTCATGGCCAAGGCCTTCCCACCTCACCCACTGACAGCCGGCCAGCCAGGCACAAACAGCTGGACTCCCCCAGGCACTGCACTGCATCAGGTCAGCAAGATCAGCATGTGTACATGAATCTGTGTGCCTGGTGTGAGTCTTAATGAGTCTGCCTGCTTTAAAAACTTCAAGTTAGACAGAATGGATCATATTGGCTACTTTATCCCAACAGCAAGCCAAACAACATCAAACGTTATAAAAATTAAAAGGCTTTTACAAATGCAAAAACCATAAAGTAGTTAGGACAAATTGTTCATTACAACTGGGGATGTGTAAAATGACATTTTAAAAATCAACCACTTAGTGGGTTGAGGTAATGGCTATTTTGGACACAGCATCTAGAAAACACAAAAGCTATGGTGGGACACTCAAAAAAACAATGCAATATGTGATACAATAGCCAAATATGTCCATCTGAATTGTTGTGCTGTTTTAAAGGTGATGAATTTATGATGTAATTTATGATTTAAAATGTAACATTTCCAAGAGGGTTTTATTGTGCAAATAATTCAGCAATACTCAGTGCAAATAACAGTTAAAGCACAGCATGTTGTCAGCTCATTAAAGCACCAATACTAAAATATATAATAAATAGAATATAATATTAGATTATTATTTCATATATAGTTCTTAAAAATGTAAAAGAAAAAAAAACAACATAATGTTTACACCGAAAAGTCACATGTAAGTAACTTGCCATATATATATATATATATATATATATATATATATATATATATATAATATATTTAAATTATAAACAGTCATGAACAGAATGGTGTGGCAAATTATAAAAGAAAAAGTCTGAAGACTGAACCTTTTAAAATTTAGTGAGCAGTTTAACGCCACTGACCGTATTTAACCTTGAAATACATGCTCTATGACTGCACTGCAGTCCTAACAAACGCAGAGAACCAGACCCTGCCTGCCTAACATAAGCCAGAGCTTTACATTTGGTTGTAATTAATGATAGCAGATTAAATGGAATAATTATACAGGCTAATTCTGAAAATGCAATTATGTTATTGCCGCACATTTGTGTTTCATATGAATGTTAATTTGCACTAATTAAGGTATTAATATGCATCAATAAGTCAACTACAGTGTTAGCTAGCATATTATAGACACATTGATTACATCGCAAGGGCTGTTTTAGTAAGTGAAACATTACAATGTGGTTGTTCTCAGCGTTTTTGCAGGTGTCCACATTTTTAAAACTGC
Source organism: Leuciscus leuciscus (assembly GCF_965113295.1). NCBI lineage: Eukaryota > Metazoa > Chordata > Actinopteri > Cypriniformes > Leuciscidae > Leuciscus > Leuciscus leuciscus. Next base: position 7,573,519 of record NC_138736.1, read on the forward strand.
CGCATTAAAGGAGAACATTTAAATTAACCTTTTAAAATCATAATCAGCCTCAGCTTCAGGGGGTGTCCTTTAATTTGAGGAAGAAGAAAAAAAACAGAAGAATGTGTTTTCAGTGAGTGTTATGATGAAGAATGAAAAATATTCCTTAAAATATATATTTTAAAGTTTTTCATATATAAATATTTTAAAATAAGTATTATTATTATAGCTATATAATTCTAATAAGTACATAAGTATATATTATATTTCAATTATGTGTGTGGTGTATCTATTTGATATCAATCATTTATAATACCTATAAACATATCAATATTATAAATTTAAATGAAACATACTTTTCTAATAAAATTTAATTTTAGTTATATATAACCCAAGATAAATTTCCACACTTATGGAGAGTAAATGCACTTGCTGTGTGAAGTAACTTCCTTTCAGAGTCATACTATCTCTTTGATAGAGTTGACGTACAAAATATCGGGTGGACTAAAGGCCTGCCAATAATGGCCACAGTTATAACAGCTTATGTAAAGTGTCAGTAGTAAGAGAATGAGCAGAGGAAGCAGATATAACCCTGAGTAGAGAAAGAACGTCCTCAGCCGTGACCCTGACTGCACATTCCACCACTATACCTTTATGCTACAGAAATACAATAAACGTAGAGTGAAAGGAGAATTACAAAAAAAAAATGAATAAAGGATCATAACGTCCACCTGAGATAAATGTTCCAGAGAAAACACGGTCCTTATCAATAGAACCGCTATGTCGAGGCCAAAACCTCCACTGTGCAAAACAATAGGCCATAAAACTGTTCAGCGGATCATTCCGGTACCTCACTTTAACAATCTCCCAAACAACATTTACAGCCGAGCTGATGAGATAAAACAGTGCATATCTTCTTCCTCCTCAGCAATTCGCTGCCATCCACAACCTAGACACTTAAACAAGGCGCTTCACGCTGCGGCCGTCCTGAGAGAAATGAAAAGGAAAGGCAAAAATGAAGATGGATTTCAACTAAATCCACTTCTGCTAACAAAGCACTCGCAGGCTCTTCTAACACCCCCCTTCCTTGCTGCCTGCTGCGTGCGTTTGGTTTGTAGGAGTACGAGGCATTGCACGGGCCCATTAGCGACATAACTAAGCACTGTGCTTTAGGATGGGCCGCTGGGGCAGAGACACGCTTGCTGCAAGAGTTGGACAGCTGCTAAGCAGCCATGGAATATCAGACTGTGACCATGCACTAGAACTGCCTAATGGTGTCATAAGAAGGCCGTTAGACGCACCATTAAAGCAGGCTGTCACGCTCGTTGTGTATAGCAGCCAGTGTGTGTTTGTAACAATGACCGTGGACTCCCCTGATACACTGTCAAGTAGGTATTGCAACAGAAGTGTAACATAAAGACCGTACAGAAACTGTTTGTATGCATTTTCTGCATTTACGAACGTAATTACAAAACAACCAAATGAGAATATTAAAATGCATGACAGAATCTCGTATCTAACACACATTCATGAAGCAGCAGAAAATGATCAGCAGTTCTAGTTCTTAGGGGCCATTTACACAAAATGTGTTCTTGCATTTAAAAAGGTGAGACGCTGCGCAGAGGAATGGAAAATGACACATTTTTAAAAGTTAAACTTCATTTAAATTTACATGGCGCTACAAAAATGCAACTCTCATGCTCAAGACGCTGAAAGAACAGAGACATATTGCACAATGTTCAACAATGTTTATCTAGTGTAGATTTACACTCCACTATTAAAGTGTAATCTAAAGGGTAATCTATTAAAAGCGCCATAAAGTGGAATGTAAAACATGTTCTGTATGGTTTTCATTCACACAGAAAGTTTTTTTCTTTTTTGCATTTAAAAGGCGAGATGTTGTGTTGAAGAATGGAAAACGACATGTTTTTATCTTGACATGGTACTATAAAAACGCAACTCACACGCTTGATGCCGAAGGAGCAGTGAGACACTGCAACAGTCAACAAAGTTCGTCTAGCATAGATTTACATTGGTAAACTATTAAAAAGCACTATAAAGTGGAATGTAAAATGTGTTCTGTGTGAACAGGCCTCACAGTGTTTATTCACAGAGAAGACATTTTTGCATTTAAAAGGCGAGACATTGCGCTGAAGAATGGAAAACGACAAGTTTTCAAAAGATGAACTTCGTTTAACTCGATATGGAGCTATAAAAACACGACACGCGTGCTCGAGATGCCCGAAAGAGAAGCGAGACACTGCGTAATGCTCAATAATGTTAGTCTAGTGTGGATTTGCATTGGTAAACTTAAAAAAGCACCATAAAGTGTTTTTTTTTTACGTTTAATAGCGCAGAGCAGCTGTTAAACACGCCCATCTAGTGCATGTTTGCATAGAAAAACAATGGAAAAATAGCACAGTGGAATGCAAAAATGCATTCTGTGTGAACGGTGTCAATTTTCAGGATTCACAGACGTGTTTTAGGTAAACTGTGTGAGCAGAACAGGTTTTAGATCCAGATGCTGTTGCATGACTCATAAACCCAATACACCGTTGATTAACATTTGACAGATGAATACGACACTGGAGACTATGTGAGTCACACCTGTTCTTATAATAAATACAGCTGTCAATCCCAGACACTGATTGGGTGAACATAATCATTTAACAGCACAAAAGCTACACTTCTGCACATAACATACAAGTTCTAACAAACTGAAAGAGCACATAGTATGGTAAAATACAGATTATATTAAATATTACAGTATGAAGAGCTGCACGATTCTGGATAATACAAATCCAGATTCTCCCATGATTCTGAATAAACAAATTAACGTAATTTAGGCTTAGAGGTTCTGACAAAATGATAATTGCTGCAGTCTATTTAATTTAATTTAATTACATTTTTTGGGATTTGGATTATTTAAAAAGAAATCGGTTTGAATGAATTATTCAATGACTCACTCATAAAGGCTTTAGTTGTTTTATTACTGGATGAATCAGTTTTTTTTAATGAATCTCTTAAAGGGTAACTAAACCCTAAACCAACTTTTTTTAGTTAATGATCTGTAAGAATGGGGCTTCATTAGTGCTGTTCATTGATTCAAGTAGTTTTTTTGACATTTGTGTTTAAAGTGTTTTAATTTTACAAAATATGGTGTAAAAACGTCTGAGTGCTGCCCTCTTCAGGTTGAACAGTGGCTACTGCAGTTGAATTTTCCTATTGGAAGTTGTGGTACCCTCTGACGTCAGAGGGTACCAGCTAACCATGCCCTTTCCTGCAGAGAGATACGTCACAGATGCACGCCCCCTCTCCACTGGGCTCTGCCTACTTTTCCAGCATTTTTCAAATATTGCCAGTGGGTGGAGTCAGGCTCTGACCAGGGGTTTAGTTACCCTTTAAATGAATGATTCAATGACAAATACATTTTTTAACAGTCACGTGTCTCCACCTACTGGTGTAACGATGTAATTGATACAATCTTTATTTGAAGCATCAAGTTACTTTCAAAAGGCGTTTTACTCTAATTAGTGGTGTTTTTCAAAGCTATTGAAAAGATAGATAGGGTGTTCTGGGTGGTTGCTAGGGTATTTTTGGTGGTTACTAGAGCGTTTCTAGACGTTGCTAGGGTGTTCAGGGTGGTTGCTAAGGTATTTTTGGTAGTTGCTATGGTGTTACTAGGTGGTTGGTAGTTGTCAAAGATGGTTACTATGGAGTTTGTATAAAGTTCTTAAAATCTTTAATAACGAGTGCCTTCAGTACGGCTGAATCTTTTTTAGATTGCTATTGTAGACCAGTGTTCATGTATCTGAACTATAAACTTTTATCTCAGTACTTTTGTTGTAACTCAGAAATAACGATACTGTGTGATTGAAAAGCTGTTTCATACCTATACATGACAACTGCTCTCTCTGGCTCAGCGGCAGCACCAGCGCAGATCTGAATGTTTACTGTGATCGTGCTTGTCGAATGTTTAGACAGCTGAATCATTGTCATTTAGGAATAAGATCGTGTGGATGTTTGAATCGAAATCGCAATCTTTCGTGCAGCTCTGCTATAAACCAACATTTTCTAACTTTATACACAATATGCTAAATGCTACAACAAAAGAGCACATTGTTCTCCTAAAATGGCACCCCGAAATGTAACAGTGAAAGTCTAACATCATCTCAATACTATTCCCACAGTTCTCTTCCTGAGCAATGCAGATTTTATTGAGCCAACTCCGCTGCTGAGCGCTGATATTTACTGTGGAAATCTTGAGACTAATGTGGCCTGAGGCTCCATAAATCAAAGCAGGCTTCCCTTTGTCAGCATCGCAGATGGCCCCGCCGCCCAATCACCCCAATTAAGAGCCGAGAAGGCGAGAGAGAAGAACACAGACGCAGCAAGACGGAAAAGTGAGCGTGTGAGAAGAGAGCGAGAGGAAGAGAGGGCACCTGTCCCGCTGTCATATTCGGGGGGCCTCCTCTGATCAGTGATTCGGGGCCTTCCTCTTAGCCACTTCAGCGCAGAATTAATGATGGCAAACAAAAGCCAGCGCGTCGCTCCTCACAGCTATTTGTGGGAGACTTCTCTCTCTACTCTTTTTCCCTCTGAACTAATCCTCAATGTCACACTTAATGAGATTTTAGGCTGGAATAATAAACTGAAGCTGTGCTGCTCTTCTCCAAATGATTTCTTCTACTCCTGTTCTTTATTTATTTATTTTCCTTTTTGGCAGACCTGGATCTATACCATGCCATTAGACACCTGCGCTGGCTACATCTGCAGCAGAAAGACGGATTGTATAGTGCATTATGGGAAGGGGCCGCTTACAAAGCATTTTTTTTTTTTTTTTTTTTTTTGTACGTTATAGTTTGTGACATCATAAATCTGTTCAAAAAAACGTATATAGTGATCAAAGCTATTGAATTTCAATTTAGCTTCAATCATTTGGGGTTAGGTTTCCTAGACCAATTTGAATTAATTTAATACTAATATTAATTTAAATTAATACTGGGTCTAATCCAAAAAGAGAAAAAAGGATGGCTTAGATTGAAATATGAAAGCTATTGGCAGTATGTTTATTAAACGTTTTAGTCCATCCATTTTTTTTTGTTAAATCTAGAACACACATTCCAGATTTTAGGGTTTCTTTACCTTCAAAAATAAAAATAAAAAATTAAAAAAAATAACCCTTGTATTGGACACACATAATCCATAGGTTAGTTAAAACATCTAAAATCTTTTCTTCAGAGTTTTCTTCTGGGAACGAACACGTCACACACACACACACACACACACACACACACACACACACACACACACACACACACACACACACACACACACACACACACACACACACACACACACACACACACACACACACACACACACACACACACACACACACACACACACACACACACACACACACACACACACACACACACAAAGGGTCAAGGCCTGATTGAGTTGCGCTAGTAGTTTGTTGAAATTCACATCATGGTAAGGGGCGTGACATTTCTGAAATGCACTCGCAGTTGACCAATCACAACACACTTGTCCAGCCAACCAATCAGAGCACATTGTGCTTTTTGGGAGGATGGGCTTCATAGAGACAGGAACTAAACAGAGCATTACTGGAAGAGAGGTGCTGCAGCAATGTAAAATATGGGAAAAATACGGTGTTATTTTGAACATTCAGTCATGAAAATCTGTTCTAGTAGGCCCCCCTAAAAATCAAGACTTTGTAAAATGGCATAAAATGGCCTCTTTAAAGGGGTGGTATAATGCCCTTTTCACAAGATGTAAAATAAATCTTTGATGTCCCCAGAGTGTTTATGTGAAGTTTGAGCTCAAAATACCCCACAGATATTTTTATATAGCATGTTAAAGTTGTCACTTTTTGAGGGTGAGCAAAAACGCACCATTTTTGTGTCTGTTCCTTTAAATGCAAATGAGCTGCTGCTCCAAGCACAGAGGGCGGAGCTTCTAAAGCTTGTGTCCTTTTACCTCACACAGACATGCACTGAAAATTTCTAAAACGTTTTGCCTTTTATGTTCAAACCAGTCAGAAAGATGGAGAGACTCAAGAAGAAGTGACAATGTAGACAACATTTCTGAATGGTTAGTTGATGAATTTATGTAGCTTATGTGTAGTTATCTTCTAGTCATTGATAAGCATATTCTGTCTTGATAATCTATAAATCGCGTTCCCGGGGGCGGGGTTTATGTAAATTTTAGGGTTAGTGATGTCACTAACTCAGGAGGAATGAAAAGCAATTTCTTTAAAAGAAAATATCTCCCTTTTCTTTGAACTTTGAGCGTTGTAACTTTGCAGATGTTGTGCTCATACAGTAACATTACACACTAACTAAACTTAGAAAAATGAAATCATATTCAACCACCCCTTTTAAAAGACAACACAAATGCATTAATAGTGTAGATGCAAACTCACACACACACACACACACACACACACACACACACACACACACACACACACACACACACACACACACACACAAAAAGCCCTACCTCTAAGCGGAACAATAGGCTTCACATTTCAGGAAATGTGTTTTTTTGTAGTGCCAAGAGTATTTATACGTGTGTGTTTTGTCCTTTTGGTTGAAGTGGTAGGAGGGTTCAAGAGTCAGGTAAAGAGGAATGCTCTCCAGGGAGGATGCCATCATAATGCACGCTCGTCGCTCAAAATCAAATTAAGCCTGTAATCCAATAAACTGCCATTTCTGCTGCAAGTGACCCCACAGGACCTCATTTCAAATCCGTGACAAGCTTTAATCAATATGATTTAGTGGTTGAGGACACAAATAATTCAGCCGAGGAGAAACGAAGCGCTGTTCTGCCACTGTCTCTACACTGGAAATCTGCAGCTGAGTTTTATAGACGGCCTGTGGAGTGTTACCGGGCCGCATTGATTTGTGGATGCAATGTGAAATGGAGAGAGATGGAAGGGAAAAGACAGGAGCTTCTATCATGAGAACCCCTCGAGGAGCATTTAACTGAAAGTCAGAGATCAATATGCACATGTCCATCGTAGCGGGCCATTGACAGGGCTACTTACGGGTTACAGTATCTGCCATTGCCACTTTAACCTGCCGACAGGCTCTTTGCTTCCTGATAAAAACAGCCCGGTTTCATCTCACGCTCATCTGTTTGGTGACAGGTAAACCAGAAGCAATCATATCTAGATAATGCTATACTGGCTTCGCTGATAGAAGGCTGATGCTTTATTTGCCCATGTAAACATTATGAATACACAATGCAATCATTGATGTTTGGGCTGGATTTGTATGATTTTCATTTTTTCCCATTTTTTTTTTTCACTGTGCTCTGAACAAAATGATTAAAATTGAAATGAAGAGCAAACAACGGGATGCGCATTTGAGCCTGGATTCCCCTGTCACTTTGATTTGTGTTGTTTTGTGCACTGGATGTATACAATGAATGCAAAAAAAGGTTTTCTTTTTTAAGCTGGAGTTTAAATGCTTAATCATAGAAATGTGGCTGCAAAGGCCAGACAATTAACAGTATTTGACAATTGAATGTAAAATAAACACTGATCAGGACCACGGCACTAAGCGGAGGGATCTTGTATCATCTTAATGGAGTTTTGTTTGCAATAATGACCCTCTGACTGTGGATTATTACATGATTGCTTACTGAGACACAGTGATGAAATAAAATAAATTTAGACGGGAAGAAAATTTGTATTTCAATGCACGTGGATGAAAGTCCTGACGTTCGAATCCGCCTTTTGCAGAGAAACTCGCTCTACTCCCTTTTCCCATCACATATCAGATAAGGAAAGGCATTTATCTTCAATAAAAATGAAGAAAATATTCGAAAAGTGGAAATAAAGCTTCTCACGTGTGTTTAATACTAACATTTTTAGGGTTAGGGGTACTGTAGGGAGGGCTTTATTATCCCAATAAGGCGACATCCATTTAATAATTTTAATAAATATACAAATTTACACTGTATGTTATTATTGCATACTGTGTAATGTGCAACAACACTGAGGTGCAATTAGTATCTGCCACTGTTTATAAGTATAAATAACATCTAACTACTAGTACTACTAATACTGCTCTTTTTACATATTGTAGTGTAGGCCTAAATCAAATCCATCGCTATTTTCACTTAGTGTAAATACTATAGCATATCGCTAAGAAAATATGCTTTTTTTCACTCAGTGTAAATAGAATCTATTGCTATTTACACAGTGTAAATAGCATGTATCGGTGAAGGAAATTGGTTTCCGGGGATAACGGTCAAATACACTGTTTAATGTTTATGAATTAAGGCCTGTTCACAAGAACAATAACTATAAAGATAACTATTTTATTCCACATCAGCGCAGAATAACGATACGTTTATTATTGCCTGCACATCGCAGTTATGTCATCTGCCGTTCATCAAGCTTTTTAAAGTTCAAGTGGATTCTGATTGGCTGTAAATGTTTAAAAAATGTTTAAATGGTTAATGTTTAAATAAATTATAGTGGACTATTTAAGCAAAAGTTTTAGGAGATTATACAATAAAAAAAAAATTTTCCAACTACATTTTGTTTGTGACTTTTCAAAGCAATATTAGGACCTTATCAGGGCTTCTAAAAGACCAAATAATAATAATAATAATAATAATAATAATTCATTATGCCAAAGCAGTCTTAAATTACATCAGCAATGACCAACATCTGCAAAGAGGAACACCTACCAATAATAGAGTTGCTGCCTTACATTTTTAAGTACAATCAACTCATTTGTATGACATTTAAGTCATTTAAACTTAAATGTCATTAAACTGACTTAAAATTAGTTGAATCTTGTATAACTTATAATAAAAAAGTAGAAAATTGCTTAAAGGGATAGTTCACTTTGAAATTTATTTTTGGTATGTTTTAGCTTACCTCAAGGGCATCCAAGATGTAGGTGTCTTTTTTTCCGCAGTAGTTTCAATTTTGATATTTTTAGGTCAAACCGTTCTTGTCTGTCAGTCATATAATGCAGGTCGATGGTCACCACCTCAAAGAGCAAGCACAGAGTCCAAATTAAAACAATTCCCCGTCGTCCAAATTAGATGTCTAGACACACTAGATGTCGCCTTGTCTACGGCAGTTCATTGGAACGAATGTCTTTAAGGTGACATCTAGTGTGTATATATCTATGCACCAGTCTGCGTACACGTCAGATCAGATCACTTGGACATAGCTGTGTATAAGCGGTAAAAACGATATAAATACTGTTCGTTTTCTCACACAAACCGATCGTTTCGTGTCTTAGGCCATCAATGTGTACTTACGATGGGGAATTGTTTAATTTGGACGACGGGGAATTGTTTTAATTTGGACTCTGTGCATGCTCTTTGAGGTGGTGACCATAGACCTGCATTATATGACTGACAGACAAGAACGGTTTGACCTAAAAATATCAAAATTGAAACTACTGCGGAAAAAAAGACACCTACATCTTGGATGCCCTTGAGGTAAGCTAAAACATACCAAAAATTAATTTCAAAGTGAACTATCCCTTTAACTAATTTTGATGAGTTAAAGCAACGTAAAAACATGTTGTGATAACTTATTTATCATATTCTTTTTTACAGTGGTTATATGTAGCACAAATTCATTAGAAATGATTTCAGTATCACTGTAGCCCTGTCTGAAGTCTGGAAATGTCTTGGGTCTAAGATCAGAACAAGAAAAGTTGCAAGGCATTAGGAATCATCTTCCACGCTATTTTCGACATGCTTTCCTGCAGAGTTTACATCTGGAGAAATTCTGCGGTTGCTTCAACCCACAACGTCTGCTGTCAGCTTGTAAAACATGGTGGGGGATCTGTAATGATACGAGCAACCATCTCACGACAGTGATTAGATCCAAAGATTGCAGTGCATGCTCTTAAAACGCCTAAGGAATATAGGCAGTTTTATAGGACCAGGTGCACCCTGTTGTGCAAACACCGTTTTCACATAACAATCCCATATTCTAAGATAATAATACCCTTATATTCTCAAGAGCAGTCTTGTGAACACCGGGATTGAGTCAAATGCCTTGCCTTCCCAATCACCAGATCTAAATATCAGTGAGCTTTTAAAGGAAGTTCAAGAGCGTAAAAAGTGCAAGATTCACTCCGTCCCTCAAAGAACTAACTTTTCTCATTGATTAATGACTCAATATCTCACCGCATACTTCAGTACTTATATGATACCTCTACAAAGAAGACCGAAGCTGTCCTTGAGGCGAAAGCTGGACTTACTCCTTATTAGGTCCTTGATATTGATCGATTGCTCAGTGTCTCGGTTATTTTGTCTCTGGCCTGTGGTTACATCATGGAAATGAGGGCCGAGACACAGGACAACTTTCCTTTCACTTCAGATTAATTGTAAATGCGCCAGTCACTGCGATTGTATAGAAGTTTTATACTGACTACATATTATGATGTAATAAAAACTAGGTCCTTCAGAAATAATGCAGCTTTATTTAATTGCTCGCACTCGTAATTACCATCTATTTTAATTAATTTGAACATAAAATATTATTTGAGTCTCTGGCACTTAATTTGTTTTTGAAAAGAGATGAGAGCGAATGTTCTCCAGAAAGATGAATATTTAATTCATCATATAAAAGAAGGACTGGGGGTAAAAGCAAATATACAAGGTGCTTGGTTAAAGAGAAACAAATAATCTATAAACGCATTAGTGATAAATATTTAGCAATGCCTGTTAGACCCCCCCTCCCCCCCAAAAAGTGCTAATGAAATTTAAGCAATGAATCCTGAGACGCTGAGCTTATCACTTCCCTTCAATTACCCTTCACCAAATTGGTTTCCATTCAAGGCATGTTGCCCGATTGCACTTCTTTAAAAAGAGCACAGCCTAAAGTTCATTTTCAACAGCGTGAAGACAGACTCTAGAGTACCTGACTGCATATGAGCTCGGGTTCATTGACATAGAGAGCATGAAATACTTCATCCTGAAATGCAAGACACACATGAGAGGCTGCGGGCTAAACTAACTACACAAACATCTACGCATACACAAACTCCTGAATTTCGTTCACATTCATTTCATGCACAGCTGCATCACGCACTTTTGAGTAATGAAACTGGAAAGGAATTAACAGCTTATTGATGCGTTACCTTTTGCCTTTTGTGTAAGTTTTGAGATTGGCAACCAGGGTTGTACACCATTCAGAAATTTTCTGAAATTCCCATTCAAATTTGAATGTAAGTAAGAACAATTTAAATGAAACTGAAATGCAAAGGTTAAAATCTCAGAAACAAAACAGTGAACTAGTCTCTTCATGACAGAGAAAGTGGACAGTGGTGTGTTTCTTTGATCTCTGATGATGCGATAAGAGATAAGAATAACTTTGGGTGTCCACCAGTACAAATTCAGTCCATAGCCTGAAAACCATTTACTGTAATTCCACTGATTGATTTTATACTTGTTTATTAAATGAATAATCTAATGTATCTAATCTAATCTAATCTAATCTAATCTAATCTAATCTAATATAATATAATATAATATAATATAATATAATATAATATAATATAATATAATATAATATAATATAATATAATATAATATAATAGGGTCCAATTCTCACAATTAACTAGTTGCTTATAAGTATGCCTATAGGATATTGGCTGTTTATTAGTGTTTATAAAGCACATATTCATATGCCTTATTCTGCATGACCCTATTCTACATTATTAATCCTACCCAATACCTAAACCTAACAACTACCTTAGTAACTATTAATAATCAGTAATAAGGAGTTTCTTGAGGAAAAAGTCGTAGTTAATAGTTAGTTAATGGTAAGAATTGGACCCTAAACTAAAGTGTGACCTAATATAATATAATTTATAGAAAGAAAGAAAGAAAGAAAGAAAGAAAGAAAGAAAGAAAGAAAGAAAGAAAGAAAGAAAGAAAGAAAGAAAGAAAGAAAGAAAGAAAGAAAGAAAGAAAGAAAGAAAGAAAGAAAGAAAAGGAAATGAATACATTCTAGGAATTTTTACAATCACACTCAAGAGAGATTAACGGTAACACTTCATTTTAAGGTGACATAGTTACACGTTATTACTTACTATAGTAATAACAGTAAATCATGCATAATTACAAGTAACTAACCCTAAACCAAACCCTAACTCTAACCGTAACTCTAAAATAAGTACATCATATAATGACGTGACTGCACTTGATGGGATGTGCTGGAAACAGAGAATTCCCATAATTTTACATTTACATTTACATTTATGCATTTGGCAGACGCTTTTATCCAAAGCGACTTACATTGCGTTATCCTATACATTTATACATAGGTATGTGCAATCCCCTGGGATCGAACCCACAACCTTGCGTTGTTAACGCAATGCTCTTACCACTGAGCTACAGGAAAGCACCACATAATGACATAATGCACCACAGGGTGAGGAATCCATAAATAGCCAGATGACTTTCTGGGGTATTTAGAGTTGTGTTTCTGGGATTCATATTCTCTCTCACACACACACACACACACACACACACACACACACACACACACACACACACACACACACACACACACACACACACACACACACACACACACACACACACACACACAAAGTCACAAACACAAACAGATAGATGAGGAGAAAGCGAGAGAGTGTGTGCATGCATGTGTGTGTGTGATTGGGAATGCAGGAGAGAGAGGAAGCAGAAAAGATTAATTCAAAATGACTTGCTTTTGCGCTGGTGCAGGAAAGCAGCAGCATTACAAATGAAAGTGGATTTTGTATGCTAGATTTAACCTTAAATGGTTTCGCCACGCACCGCTATCATTTCTGACAATTTCACAGGGAGGGTCAACGCCTAGTCTTCTTTTCTCCCAACAGGAAATGTTATTCTCCATAGACAAATTTTGTACATGTCCTTAATAGCACTTAGCAGGTGACCCCCAATCCTCACATACTATTCTACAATAACAGAGGGAAAATACATCTTCAACCAGAGTAGATTGTGCATTTCAAGGGACAGTTGACCCCAAAAAATAAAAATCCTTTTTTTTTAAAGCATACCAGATAAGAACATAACGTTTCTTTCTCCTATCTTAACATAAGGTAAAGCCTAACATATTTTTTTATTTAATTTTTTTGCTGTAGTTCAAGTTGCTCCCTGTGGTGATTGCTACATTTTTACAAGCTCTTGGGGTATTTTTTGAAGGAAGTGTGTATGTGTGTGTTTGTGTGTGTTTGTGTGTGTGTTTGTGTGTCTCAAGTGGAGATTATGAGACTAATTTCAGAAACCTCCTTCTGGGTTATCCACTGCTCTGATTACTATGTATTACTTGCTGAGACTAACTGTCCCGTTGCTCTAATGCACTTTCACAGACTAATAACACATCAAAGTAAAGCCCCGGAGATACTCAGACACGTAGAGTGTGGCGTTCTCCATTTCCTATTCCAGAGGACATCAGCAGCTTCTCAGTGTATTTCATGTTTGTCTATAAGCTTGTACCTGTATTTATGATCAAACATATTTGGCAATTTGAAATAATGTGGAGTAAAAAAATGTTTTATTGAAAATAATGCTTTCATGGTAGGTGCAATGTTTGTAATGTCCATGTTATAGTTAAACATGCAAACACATTTATTTATCTTACAGATACATACACACACAGAGACATACACTCATACACACACACACACACACACACACATACACACACTTCCCATTGAATTCTATTTTTATACAGACCTAAAGATATTTCTATCCTCTACTATTATATGTGTGTGTGTGTGTGTGTGTGTGTGTGTGTGTGTGTGTGTGTGTGTGTGTGTGTGTGTGTGTGTGTGTGTGTGTGTGTGTGTGTGTGTGTGCATTTATATATAAAGAATTTACAGGAAATGTAAGTATTTCAATATTCAATATTTCAAATAAATATAAGTGGTATTAGTATTGTTCATATTTATCATTGCAAACACATATTATAATGATTTCTGAATGATAATGTGACACTGAAGACTGTAGTAATGGTGCTGAAAATTCAGCTTTGCCATCATAGGAATAAATTACATAAAAAACTATATCAAAATAGAAAACAGTTATGATATTTCACAATATTACTGTTTTGTGTATTACTGTATTTGTGATCAAATCAGTGTAGCCTTGGTGAGCAGAGGATACTTCTTTCAAAAACATAAAATAAATATTACCAATCCCAAACTTTTCAATGATAGTATGTGTGTGTGTGCATAGTTCAAGAAGGTCAAATGATAAGTATAGTGATCCATGAATGAAAAATATCATATTTGTGGAGCACAAGTGAATTATCAGAAATAGAGACAGTACGGCCAAACAGAAAACTATTCAGAAGAGACTATAAGGGAGCGCTGCAATAAAAAATGAACATTTTCATTTATGCTGCCTATAAAAACCCATTATTCCACAAAAAACATACACATAACCAGGGTGCTTTTAGTTTTAATTGTGTGATCAATTAACTGGAAACTTTGAAAAGTTCTCACATTTCTAAAGACACACAGGAAGAGAAAGAGTGGTGGAGGAGGTGAACATGTCAGGATAACCTGAATTGAATCAGTGCTGATCTCACAAGTAACCAATTCATATGGTATTTCTCAAAACATAATGGGTATAACAATGTAATTCTCAGTCAGGTCTGTCTATCATAACATTGCAATCTGCAAAGTTAAATGATCAAAACGATAAATCTGCATTTCTACATTATATCAAAAGCAAATGATGGCAACCGAAAGTTCCGTGGCCTAATGAAAAAAAAAAAATGAAAAAACATTCAAAGTAAAAGTTGAGATTAAATGCTTCCTGCAGCCATATCAGCATCATGTCGACAGATGAGGTAATTAAAAATACACAGTTATGATAGTTTAATAATAAAGTATATTTGAGACTATATAGATCTGGCTATGTGAGACTATAGTTTGAATTAATCCATTTTCTTTGCATGACACATTGACATGACAGTACTGAATATCTCTTTCGACATGATCCAGAACATTGTATAAGCATTCATTTCATGCGTCATTAGTTGATCTCGTTGAATCATTACAGATTAACATTGTTTATGTCACTGTTACTGTGAACAGCAAACTTTTTATTTTAGTTTGTGTTGGAGTCTGTGTTGTGCTGTGACATCAGTAGACTCCATCTCTAAGCTAACGTTAGCTGGTGTTGCACACTTTGGGCTTGTCCAAATACCCACACTTGGGGTCTTTGCATTTGACCATTTGTCTACTTACATGACGTATTTCCTGTATTTGGCCCAAGTGGGCTGAAGACCGCAAGTGTGTGTAGAACGTTTGGGTTACACTTTTTGGTAACACTTTATTTTACAGTGTCCTTGTTACATATGTTACATGTACTTACCATAGTATTAACAGTAAATTATGCATAATTACATGCAACTAACCCTCAACCAAACCCTAATCCTACCCTAACCCTATAGTAAGTACATGTAGTTCTTTAATATTACTCAGTACTTAAATATATAATTACACTATAACAATGACACCTTAAAATAAAGTGTAACCCACTTTTTTTTACGTGTCTGTGTTACAGTGTAATTATACACTTAAGTACTGAGTAATACAGTAATAATTAACTACATGCACTTACTATAGGGTTAGGGTTAGCAATAGGGGATGGTTTAGGGTTAGTTGCATGTAATTATGCATAATTTATAGTTATTACTATACAGTAACTACATGTAACGTGTAACAAGGACACTGTAAAATAAAGTGTTACCAACTTTTGATTACCCGATGGGATACGCTTATAGTGTTGTAAAAATGCAAGTGTTTAAAGAGCTCTATTTATATATTTAATAATTTGAATTTTCAAATAAACTTCTAAATCAGTTCAGTGGTCCCTATGTAACAGAAGACACAATTTAGTAATTGAGCTGCTTCTAATAAAGTGATAAAAAGCAGTTGCAAATGCTGTACCAAATACATACTCATCATTGCACCAATAAAATGTGCCACACTTTATGTTTTGCTACCAAATTATTTGTGATATCTAATTAATTTAACTTGCAGTGGAATATTTTCCTTGGCATCTCGCAATTCAATGGCATGCGAGTTCCTGAACATGATGCATGATGGGATATGCTTAGGGTCACCGTGATTTTAGCCAAGACATGTTCCTGAGTCAACGTATTTTGTTGATCCTGGAACAACATTCCTCTCAGAAAATGTTGTCCTAACCCTATCTCTACCCCCAAACCCTAAACCCTACCCATAACTAATGCCTAAAATCAGAAGGAAATGATAGGTGAATAACACTGATGTAGAAGCACCTAACCCTGATTGTAAGCCTTAACTTGACATAGACTTTAAACTTGTCCCTCAATCCGATTGGTTGATTGGAATTTTGTTCCAGGATAAATGAAAAAAATTTGACCCAGGAGCATGTAGGCTACTTGAAATCACATTCACCGGTCACACTTTAGATTAAGATCCAATTACTAACGAACTAACTTTTGCCTCAATAAACTCCTAATTACTGCTTTTTAATAGTTAGTAAGGTAGTTGTTAAGTTTAGGTATCGGGTAGTATTAAGAATAGGCTATAGAATATGGTATTGCAATTAATATGTGCTTTATAAGTACTAATAAACAGCTTCCTAGTAATATGAATGCTAATAAGCAACTAGTTAATGTTGAGAATTGGACCCAAAACTAAAGTGTTACCACGTTCACCATATGCTTAGATAGTGTGGGGTTAGTGTTACGTTAAGGGCACTGAGCTTTGGCCTTTTTAAGACTCGGGACAGTCTTGTACACACACCCCCTGTTGCTTGTTTGTACAGGCCCGGAGTCGCTGTAGAGAACGAAAGAGTGTCTCTCGGGATAAACGTCACACCATTTGATTTTCCTGGCAAAAATTCTTCACATAAAAATCAGTCAATGGCTTTCAGAGACAACCTAATTTCTTGTTTCGTTACAAGCTGTTCACACATTGGAAATAAAAAAAAGTGATTAATATGTCATTTCTTAAAGGTGAACTAAAAGGTGATTTTACAAGCTGTTCAACTAAAAAAATGTAATCTAAATTAAAAAAATACGGGAATAGGGAATATCTGGGTGTCTACCAGACATTGCTAAATATTTATCACTAATGCGTTTATAGATTATTTGTTTCTCTTTAACCAAGCACCTTGTATATTTGCTTTTACCCCCAGTCCTTCTTTTACATGATGAATTAAATTTCTTCTAACAATGTAAGGTAAACCTGGATTTGAAACATTTATTGTCTATTTTTCTGCTATAATTCAGAAAACTATAGGAGTCCTAAAACAATGCAAAGAGAATTGAAAAATACAAAAGTCACTGAGCCTCAAATGATCCCAAAACTAATTTAAACAACTGTCTGAAATTTGATTTCGCAACACACCATGTGGTCTCGAAACCCTGTCAGAGAAACAATTACATTTTAACAGACTACCGTCATCTACATCTGAAGAAATAATGCCTTTTCCAGTAGAATCAAATTAAATCAAACTGAATAGAATTGAATGACACTGAACGAAATTCAGCCGAGACAAAGGAGTAACACATATCATAACACGCTGCCCGTTCAGATGTGAGCGGTGCTGTCAGTCAGGACTCACTCACACACACACACACACACACACACACACACACACACACACACGTCCCTCAGGAGCAGCGTAAGGAGAATGGTGCTCACCTGTCTGTCTGTGGCTGAGTGGCTGCTGCTATGGGCCAGGCTAATGTTTTAAGTAATGGCTTTTGAGAGCTGACAGATCGGTGGTGTTCGGGCTGCTCTGGGAGAACAGAGCACATCCATCACCTCGCCATAATTCGTCCACCCTTCAGTCTCTATCACAATGCACCGCTATCAGCTTCACAAAACCGGGGGAAATACTTTGACATGAATGACACTCTCACATGTCAATTCATTACAAGGATTTTTCTCTGTCGAATCAAGACGCAAGGATTAGAGCCGTGAGAATTAAAGGTGAATCTTTACAGATCAGCAAGGTGTGTTGGATCGTAAGGAAAAAAAAAACACTAGAGAAAGTCAGAATCAGAAAACTTGCTGAGTAAAAAAAATGGCTGAATAAAAGGTGTTGAAAACAAATAAAACATTCATATTCATTCACTGATTGCCATTGTTTCCTTCCTTTAGTTTTTCATGTTTTTATTACTGTTGGATTTGTAAATTTGGGCCTTTTCATTTTCTTTTGTATTTTTAAATAAATAAATAAAAACAAGTAAATAATAGAATATAATAATATTAATGATAAAAGTGCATAATATATATTACATAATACTAATTATTAACAACAGCAACAGCTAAGGTTAATAAATACATTAAACCATTCTGAAAATAAGAAAAAAAATATAATAATAATAAACGTGATACAATAATAATTAATTATTAGCATAAAAAAACCCATCTTTGAGGGATTTGGTGCCATTTTGTCCCCATAATGTAGGGTTTACATTAACCACACACACACACACACACACACACACACACACACACACACACACACACACACACACACACACACACACACACACACACACACACACACACACACACACACACACACACACACACACACACACACACAGAGTTTGCCTAACAGTAGAATGAAAGTAGCAGAATGAAAAAGTGATGAGGACAGAGATTAAGACAATAAAATAGAATAAACTGGATTCCTCCTTAAAAACAGATAATGCTAATGAATCTCAGAATGAATCTCAGCTTATTGACACGGGTTGTAAACTGTCAGTCAAGAGACATCAGTCCCTCAATCTACTGTATTGCTTCCATGCTCAAAATCTTCAGCATGTCCTCCTTTTTTCCTTCCAATGATTTTTCTCGACATCTCGTGTAGGCTGCATGCCCACACAGGCTGAGGAATAATTGCGATTCTGAAAATCAATAGAAGCGAAATCCAGCCGGCCCCAGCCATGTAATGCAATACTGTCATTCACTGCATGAGGAGTGATAAGCGCTCCGATTGGTCTGTTCCTCTGGTTAGCAGTCATGAAGCGTTCTCATGCACTTGCCACACGCATGCCATCTCATCTTGCTTTTTATTTTACTTTCACTCTCCATCTAATTCTACAGGAGTGACATGGACAAAAAAAAGTATTACTTATTGACTGATCGCCTCAAGATAAGTAAAACTGATTTTGAGAGAAGAAATGTAACTGGGGCTCTGAAAAATAAACTTGATTGACACACACACACACACACACACACACACACACACACACACACACACACACACACACACACTGCAGTTGCAGTTGCAGTGGAGTGGTGAGCCACCTAATGCAGAGCAGCTGAACCGGACACAGAGAGTAGCTTTGTGTCGAGTTTATGGGATTTATGTAGTACAGAAACCACATTTACATGCCAACTAACTTTATTAATTGCATAAAGATGACATAAGCAACTGTAATGTCCAAGTCTACCATGGCTAAATCTCCAGCATTCAGCCTAAGCTGTAGAAATGCAGATCTTTCCTCACAATGTGATGTGATTGTGGGAACACATAGGTTGTGTTTACTGTGTTGAACATGAGTTCAGATGTTCTGATCCCACAGAGGTAGATTAAAGATGTATGGACAACATGGAGGAGCATTTGATCTTTCAAACAGCCCAAATAGATATTTGGATGTGGACATTCAGTGGTTTAAGAAGTATACTATAGATCAAAAGTTTTTTTTTCTTTTTTTCTTATGCTGATTTATTTGATCAAAAATACAGTTTTAAAAAACAATTTTCTATTGAATCTATTTTCAAATGTAATTTATTCCTGTGATGGCAAAGCTGAATTTCCAGCATCATTACTCCAGTCTTCAGTGTTGCATGATCCTTCAGAAATTATTCTAATATGATGATTTGATGCATTGCATTTAATCATTTAGCAGACGCTTTTATCCAAATCAACTTACAAATGAGGAGAGCAATATAAGCAAGAATCAAGCCAACAATAGGGCAACAATTTGCAAGTACTGATGGCATATTCATATCTTACTAGATTGCAAAGTTTTTATTATTATTATTTTAATAGTAAATATTCTGATGCCTGCATTCAACTTCCTCACCAAGTGGAACAACTAGGAGCAAATCTGAATTAAAACTAAGGAGAAATGCAGCAAATTGCATGCGATAACATATTCAGTATGCATACATGAAAAGCAACACAAACCCCCGAATATGTCAATAAAATGCTCAGTATTTACAATATTAGCACTCATTCTGTACACAAAAGCATCTTGAACAAGTGACAGTGCTCCACCTATAGGCAAAGACAGGTAATTCCTTTGAAAGACAGTAATTGTCCATTGAAGCAACCAGTAGATAATGAGTACTGGTTGTCATCTTATAACAAAAACTGTCATTTTATTATCAGATATGCAATCACAGGAGGAGAAAGAGCTGAGCTGTTGTTCCTGCTTCCCTGTCCATAAAACAGACATGCTTTTATATATATAATACATTAACAGCTCTTGCCATGCTTCAATTCAGCGGCACAACTATGAATCTGCTTCTCGTTTCTTTGAGAAATGACTGCAGACTTGTATCCAAACAGTCTGGAAGTGTTTTCCTTGTAATCCATGTCTATTGTTGTCTGACTGACGTTTATGGTTCAGAGATTTCTCTTTCATCTCTCTAATTCCAGCCTCTTTAATGCATGAAAGAAACTTCAGAGTCCCACAGCATTTTAAGATAGAAGGGAGGTAGGCTGGTGTTATCTGGTCCTGCCTGCCTCTCCGCAGGCTTTGCATGGAGTAGTTCGAAATGTTTCTTTCACCAGACTACACAGCTCCGCGGGGATGCGATTGGGGAGGATGCTTCTATATATAGTGAAACGGGAAAATAGCCCATTGAGGTTCAGGTCAGTCTGGGGTATAATTTTCCAGATCCATTGCCCTTCTCGGGTTGAGTTCAATGCTGACCTCTGACCTGTGTAGGTGACTGAAATTCAGGAGCGGTTTGTGGAAAGAAGAATGGAGACTGTGGTAATAAATCAAACCAACCTTGTCCTGTCTCCACCCCGTGATGTGTCCTTAGCTTGACACTGAGTGTACGTGTGTGGAGGGTCAGAAGAGGAACTAGTTTAAAAATGAAATGTGGGAAAGCCCGTGCAGGGCCATAAACAGGTCAGGATGGACACTTAAAGGACACGTCTGTGGGCTAATGAAGAGCACACTAATGCTAATTAACTTTTGCATTAACAAAAACATGAACGAAGGTCAATGAGAATGCTGAATAAACTGCTTTTGTGAGGAAACAGATGATCAAATAATGAATCGCGTGATTCAATCAATGAACGTATTTGCTATTAAACATTACTTTTTTAATACCAAAAACTGAGAATTCACGGACAATGTTGCAACGGTTAGGCACTTCACATTCATCATTATGTATCTGCAAACACTGACTCTTCAAATTCAATGACGTCAAGGCTATAAAGTTATTGGTTATCAAGACACATGTGATCCAAGTTACAATAGTTCACCCAAAATGAAAATTACTGCATGAAAAAATTCAAGTTTACAGAGTTTTAGTGTCAGTACTACATTTGTAATGTTGAATATAATGTATAATAATGCAATGGGGGAATATTTGTGGGTCCTGATAATGCCAAATGTCTTATGCTACCTGTAAAAAGTGGCCTGCATTATTTTAAATATATCCAGTCAGTGACAGAGTGCAAGCATATTCGTCTAAAATAAATCTGGATTTTCAGCCTCAGCCTCAGAATCATGAATTTATTTTATTTATTATTTATTTTTTAGTTACCATTGTCCTGTCCATTGGGTTACCAGCACCAAGTCCAAGCTTATTGATTTCCACACCCAATGTAATACCAATTATAGCATTTCAATTAACAGTTCATTTTTTGTTAACCTTTTACCAAATGTCACAATAATATCATATTGTGAGTTCAGTATCGTGATATCTATCGAATCGTGACATGAGAGTATTGTTACACCCCTAATATATACCATGTGTGTCTACTGTGTATCATTATTTTGTATATATGAATACACACACATGCATGTATATATTTAAAAAATATTTGCATGTATATACTTTATATATAATTTATATTATATATAAATATTTTATATATAAATAATTTTTTTCTTAAATATATACATGCATGTGTGTGTATTTTTATATATAGTATAGTAATATATATATATATATATATATATATATATATATATATATATATATACACACACACACACACACACACACAGAGAGAGAGAGAGAGATCTATAGATAGATCATCATCTTAATAGATTTAATGTTAATATAAAATGGATTCCAAAAATTGTGTCTCAGGGGGGAAGAACATTTAATTTCCCAGAATGCATTTAAAACCCAATTCAACTTACTTTATGTGGGGGGTGGCCAACTGAATTTAAATTCCCATTAATGAATTTAAAATATATATTTTATATTGAAATCATTTATATACTTAGATACTATATGTATACTACTTCTATACTAACAACCTGTATATTATGCTTCAAAAACAATAAAACAGCTTCCTCTACAGTACAGTTTCAACTTATTCTTGCCTCTCTAAGAAGTCATTCTGACAAGCTTTTCCTTTCATTCACATTATAAAGCGAGCTCATCGTAGTAAAAAAGATGTAGTTTGAGTTGTGGTGCTGGTTGTTAGAAAGCATTGGGCTGAGAGCAACGCCCTTGGCATTGGTTTAAGCCACTTGCTGAATTAAGGTCACCTTCAGAAGTCAATCCCACTACATCAAGACACTACATCATTCACCGGCCCCACGCTGCTATCAGCACACACACAGGCATAAATACACACCAAAGCTCAGCATCTTTCTCAAGGGTCAAAGGCCAGTTCAAATCAGGTCTCCCAAAGGGGTCAAGGATCCAGTGTTTGTTTCATTTCGTGGCATGCTCGGCTCATCTCAGCAGTGATTACTGCACAAAGTCTTCCGAAAATCCTGTTTCCTCAATTATCTGGTGCAGAACTGCTGATTACCTACAGACGTGCATTAACATAATGCAGATGTCCTTACCTGCAATACGGAGGCACTTCATGAAACTCATAGAGTTGGGATAAATGGACTGTGGCACTGATGTGAACACAAGTCTATTAAACAGCGGATATGAGTGTGTGCGCCATGGGAGGAGGGCAGATTACATTGCTTTGCACACTAACTATACAGCCCCGGGCTCTCTCTCTCTCTCTCTCTCTCTCTCTCTCTCACACACACACACTCTCTCCCCGCTCTCTCACAGACCCCACCACTCCTCTTCATCTCTTCAGAGCTTAACATCACTCAGCCTTAACACACTTCATTGACACTAAATCACCACCCAAAATCAAAGCCTATCCTGAAGGGGAAACATTGACAAAAATATATATCAAAACAGCCAAACATTCCTTATTTCAGATTCAACCGAGAACCCGATTTTAATGCATTTTAACAGGACGGGTCGCCACTTCAGTCAATTGCTGACCTATGTTTTATCATATCAGGGCAATCTTGATTGTATCACTTAAGTTCTTATTAATTTAAGGACCTCAAGAGGGTGATCAAAGGGCATTTGTGTTTAACTCATTTAAAGAGACTGACAGCCAGCATGTCAAAATGTCTCCGTTGGGACCCGGGTCAGGTGACTTACGGGTGGTTTCTGAAGCGTAGGTGAGGTTTAATGGACTAAGGGCTGATGATTTTTACTTGAACCATTTCACACCATCTCTCCGCCAATCATTAGACACAAGAGGGTTAGTTCAGACCTTGAGCATATATCTTTCCACTGGAGTCTTAAATGGAGTGGATGTAGCTGGCTGAGCAACACACTCATCGGGGTTAAAAACAGCTGAGCAGACTGAGGATCGTTCCATCCTCGAGTGTATTAATAATAAGGTACATCTGTGTGGCTTGTGAGGATAATGAATCTGTGCATCCATACAGTTCCAGAGCATATTGTTTATATGCAGTTGTCTTGGAAACGTAAAGTGCACTTAGAAGAGCATGTCTGGATGATTCATGTGTGTAGGTTCCAAAAGCTGCAACTTCTTTCTAGGCAATATGACATTATATATATATATATATACAGCTCAATCGGTGCAATGCCAGGGGATAAACATTTGATCAATGTATCAGACGGTCCTAATCAACTTGAATATTACACTTAAGTTATGTAATCTAAAAAATATATATAATAATAATGTAAAAATGCTAAACCAAAAACCGGTTAATTAATTAACTGCATGCAAGATACTTTACCATTTATGTTCAAGAAAATACATTCTGTTTTAAAAGACAATAAATGCAATTTTACTGCAATTTCTTATTTTTAAAAGTAGTAAAATAAATATGAATAACCTTATCATTTGCAGAAGCTACAGTAGTACAGGAGTCCTTGTAATGTCATTTTTTGAATGCTATTTAAAAACATAGTTTCTTATTGTTGTTCTCAGGTATGTACACTGGAGTGGATTATGTACTTTATTATTTTAGGGTCGTGTTTGCAGCTCTGATGTGGTTTCATGTTTGTGTTGGGCACACTGTGCTATGTGTGTTATCACAGTTGCTGTTATCACGTGACCTTATATGTCCATCTTTATTATTACCAGTATAGTAGCAAACGGATTGTAATGGGTTTTACCTTTTTTAACGCACCTGTACACAGCTTAATAACTTTAATAGATGTATTTTCTACGATAAAGTTCTAGGATAAAGCAAACTTTTTTTTCCTTTTTTATTTTATTTTTTTACCGTGAATGCATTCATTAATTTATTTTACCGTGCAATAAACAAACTATTATTTTTTCATTTCTTTTTTACAAAGAAAAAAAAAAGCATAGCGAAAAATACTAGCTTAATAAATGAAATGTGCTTATATACAGTATAAGAAGACGCGTTTGTTTAATTGCCTGGTGTCGTACAGCTGCTCGTCCCCTCATGCTCCGCTGTTATCAGGGTCAGGACGAGCTGACACACACAAGAGGCTTAAACATGAAATACAGCAGCCAAGTTCAACTCTAACACTCGGAGACGCGGAGTTCTGCGGACAGGCCTCGTAGACACGGAAATCCGCAGCCACGGGCTTCAATCTTCTCATTAACGGTCACATTCTGGTCATCCAATGATTATATCTGGTGTTTCAGATTTCGTAATAGAAAAGGACAACTGAACGATTTCAGAAGTGTAAAAGTGATGGTGATGAAACCATTGCGCCATTCTCCCACACAGAAAACACGCGTAGTCTATATGAACATTATATAAAAATATATTATGTGTGTGGTCTGAAGTATGTTTTTATGTTTTGAAGACATAAGGAAAACCTAAACCTTACTGATGTGGTATCCTGTACCAACCACTCAGAGATAGTGATCAATATCTTAAGTGAATAAAATAAAATGGAACAAATTGAAGATGTATAAGATATGTCAATAAAAAGGCCATATGTAGATATATAAAGCAGTGTTTGGCAGAGGTCGGGTTGCGCTGTCCATGGTCCTGAACTGCCTTATGAACACGAGGGGACACACTCTTCAGAAAATCCAGTGTGTTCTGGCCTCTATAAAACACAATACGCGAGCAAGTATAACCAAAAACACATAGAGACGATCTACTGTCATTTAATCGGCGAATTGACACAGTTTGATAATAATGAAAAATAAATGCGCCCTTCAAACACGCCTGTGGCATATTTATAATGAATAAATCAATCAATCAAACATTCAGACAAATTCAATTAAAATGAAATTGAAATGACATGCATTTTGTTCAAATGTTAACTGCACTGTGATAGCTGGACACACTGAGATTGAGATTCAGGTCTTGTAACCAACTTCAAAATTACTCAAATTTAAAGTGCACTGACCAGGAGGAAAGTTGGAGGAAATTACGAGGAGTGTATGTGAAAAATTGCAGTTCATTTATTATTAAAAAATGATTTAAGCCACGAATCATTCTTTTGTGTTAAGCAGGCCATTTAGTCGAATACAATTTCTTAAATCAGAGCAGGACCTCGTACAGGTATAACAATCATTTTAAAAACATGTTTATGTGTAAACGCATACATTACAATATGTCCTTAAATTAAATAGTTAAAAACTTTCATTTTTTATTTTAGTGTGTGCGCGCGCACGGCATCTCTAAAACTCTTAAAATGTGAAAAAAACGAATTTTTCATCATGACTATATTATGTTAATTATAGGCATAGTAAAAAAAAAAAAAAAATTCACTTCTATCCAAATAAAAATAATATTAATGATTTAAAAAAGCATTCTCACATTATTAAACAAATCCAAGAGTAAAACGTAAAGCATACAATTGACGTTCTGCGATTTTCATTTATTTGCATATTTAAAATGTATGCTAATTTGCTATTTCATCAAATTTAATTATGCGGTCACGGTAAGTTAATTAGAAGTCGTAGGCCTAGTCTATTTTCTTTTCTTGATTTATTTTCAATAAAGTGATTAGTCAGAGTGTAAAATGTAATTTGTTGCAGACATGGCTTGAGTGTGGATTGAGTAGTGGAAATCAAAGAGACTCTCGTAGGGTGCAGGACTGTCACTGCTGCTTCATTCGCGCAGGTATTTTCATTTGTTTTGGCGCCCCCGTGAGGACGAACACTGAAACACAACTCTCACAACTGGATGCCGAGACCAAAAACAGAGGAAGGTTTTGTCCGCATGAGACGCGCTTTTAGAAATAATAATTAAAATACATATAGATACATATATTTTGATTTAGTAAGCTCTGAGAGCACAGTTTGAAGTATTTCATACACAATTTAAAAGTCTCTATATAAAAAAAGAAAAAGAAAAAAGGGGGCATATAAGTTATTTTAAAACCTGGAAAGCATAATTATAAAGTGTAAAGCATCGCATAATGCTACAGCATTTATGTCATTCCGAAGTGCCACGATTTCACAATTTCATGAGCATATTCTAGACTAGTAAACGAGTGACACAGGTTAAAAAAAGAAGAAAAGAAAAGAAAAGAAAAGAAAGAGAGACTCTTACCAGGTAGACAGCCGGAGTGAGGAGAAAGACGGCACACCAACACGTCGCCCGCATCCTCCCTTATCTCAAACTTCCACTAATTTCCCTGCGCTGTTTCTTTTGTCTGTAAGGAACATAGATCCACTTGGTATCCGCTTTAGACCTTTAGCCTAGGCAAAAATGACATTATAGACCCCATGACCACAGAATAGGCTTTAAACTTGGACACAGATAAGGGAGGGAGAGCAAATGAACGGTTACATAGGCATTAATCCAGTCAAGGAGTGAAGCTCAGTCATATTTCATTAAGATGTCATGGGAGATGTTCGCCGGTCTTGCTGCCTGGAGTGACTGCGGAGTAAGTCCTCTTAGAAACAAGGACAGAGGCTTTTCACGCGCGCGCTGTCACTCAGCGGTGGCTTTATATCGCGCGCTGAGAGCCACGCGCGCACTACTACATCCGGAGAGAGGCTCAGAGGGGGTGGGACGAGAGGAGAGTGGGGGAAAAAAAGATTAAAGAACCGGACGAGATTGGTCCAAGGGACGACTGGATCACACGATTGCGACGACTTAAAACAGACTCACAGCCCACCAGAGAAGCTTTTTTTTTTCTTTTTCTTTTTTGTCGTGCGCGCGAGACGACGTGTCGCGGTGTTCCAGGAGCGCGCCACAACTCGCCATGGATATTGTGCGCTATTACCATAAGAAACTGAACGCATCTAAACCTGTGAGGTAAATTTTACTCACATTGACAAACCATTAAAAATGCAGGTATTCCTGATCACAGTATATTGGGGTTTTAAAAAGTGTATTGTTATTGGAAACATATTTAATGTTTATAGAGAAACAATTTGTGTACAAAAAGATATGTAAAATAACTGTACAACTTAAATTTTCCGGGTTCGTTTCAATCACACACACACAGAATGTTGGGCTTTCATGTTTTATGGGGACTTTCCTTAGACATAATGATTTTTATACTGTACAAACTGTATATGCTATCCCCTTACACTACATTTTCAAAAAAAAAAAAACATCATTTAGTATGATTCATAAGCTGTTTTCCTCATGGGGGCCAAAAAAAGTCCCCACTAGGACAAGGATTTCGGGTTTTGCCATCTTTGTGGGGACATTTTGTCCCCATAATGTAGGGTTTACCTGAACCACACACACACACACACACACACAAACTTTACAATGATACATGAGATGCTGAAAGGTTATGAATAGCTGATCTGATAAACATCACAGATGGTTATATATATATATATATATATATATATATATATATATATATATATATATATATATATATATATATATATATATATATATAAACATGCATATATAAACTATTAAAAAAATGAAAAATTGCTTCTATTGTGTTTGTTTTTATATTTTTACAATTCACAAGTCCTGGTTCTAGAAATATTATGGACCAGCAAATGCTGACAGTGTGGATTTTTACACAGCTGTCTCTATGCATGCATGTAAAAAGAAGAAAACTAGAAAAAAAAAAGAAGAAAAAAAAAAGCAGCAGGGGTCTGACTCCATAAATCTGTTGTGGTCTCACTGCTACAGCACGGCAGCAGTCAGAGGTGTCACATTTAGGCAGTAACTCAGGCAGCGGCTGAGATGGGATGAGGCTGTGAATGGCCGCGGTGGCCTTCAGAGTCGTAGCATGCAGCAAATGGGCCTGCAGGGATGGATCATCCAGGCCTGGCACAGCTCTAGAGAGATGCAGGACGGGGCATGGGTGAGGGGACACTGCTCACAACCAGCTTTTGGAGCAGAATGTAGAGCATATGGCCTATTGATGTTAAAACCCAGGGTTAATAACTTCAAATAACCCGAGAACGCTGAAGGCCACATTACTGAAGCCAGGGAAAGACCTGCAGTTTATACTTGACCTCTCTGCTCAGTCAAGTCCCATGGACCAGTAATTAATGACTAGAGGGTTCATTCAACGCTATGTTCATTTTCTTCCTCATCATCCTTGGCCAC
Organism: Leuciscus leuciscus; assembly: GCF_965113295.1. NCBI lineage: Eukaryota > Metazoa > Chordata > Actinopteri > Cypriniformes > Leuciscidae > Leuciscus > Leuciscus leuciscus. The sequence goes on from NC_138736.1 coordinate 7,602,554, forward strand.
TTAGAACGTTTGTAATTTTATCCTTTGTTAAACTTGAGATCTTTTGTTTCTTATTCATATCTTTTATCAGATGTAAAGGCTCATTTACACAGAGTATGTATTTGTGACCTTACATCTTACAAATGCAACTTTATTTTTCATAATTGAGACTTTGTCTCACAAATGCAATTTTATGTTATACAAATGCTACTTTATATCATAAAAATGTGACTTTACTTATCACTAATGCAACTTTATATGTAACAAACGCTCAAATTTAACTCAATATTTCAATTTGATACCTCCTAATTGTGACTATATCTTAATGCAACTTCATATCTGGCAATTTTGACTTTAAATCATACAAATGTGACTGCTACTCACTATAGCTTATATCTAACACAAAGCTTAACTGCATGCATTATATCACATTATTGCAACTTCATATCTCACAGTTGTGACTATATCTTGCAAATGCAAAAAAATTTCTGAATTGCAACTTTACATCTCACAAATTAAATTTTATATCCTGTAATTGCTAGTTTATATCATACAAATGTGACTTTTCACTAATGTAACTGTAATGTAGATGTGAGTAACAACTCACAATTGCAATTTTATCTCATAATTGCGACATCATATCTCACAATTGGCATTTTATATCTCATAATTGCAACTTTATATTTTACAAATGCAACACCATATGAAAATTGCGACTTCATATCTTGCTAATTCGACTTTACATCTCACAAACAGCTTTATATCATCTCACAACTCACAACTGCTATTATCTCATAATTGCGACTTCATATCTCACAGTTGACTTTAGCTATTGCAAAGTGACTTTAAATCTCACAAATTCAACTTTACATCTAACATTTGCAACTTAACTCATAATTTATATCTCATAATTGCAGTTTTATATCGAAAATCTTGCAAATGTGACTTAACTCATACTTTTATGTCTCATAATTGCGGTTTTATATAGTGCAAATGCAACTATATCTCACAAATGCAACTTTATATTAAAAACAATGCGACTTTATATCTCACAATTGGAATTGTTATACCTCACAATAGCAACTCTATATTTTATAAATGTGATTCAATACCTCATAATTGCAGAACTGTATCTTGCAAATGCAACTTTATAGCTCCCAATTGCAATGTTATATCTTTGTTGTGACTTATCTTGCAAATGCAACTTCATATCATACAATTGCAACTTATATATCATAACTGCAATTCTCACAATATGACTTTATATCTCAGAATGTGACTTTATATTTTAAACGTTATATTACAATTACCGCTTTTATTTCGTATTCTGAGGTGGAAACAGGCTTTCAAGGTCGGGTTATCCCAACACAACGATACACGCAATATCTGAAGCCTTAAGTTTGGAAGAAGTGTTCGTACATACAGAGAGGTTAACTTACAAGAGTGTTATGCTCAAATCTGTCAGAGGGGACACCTGCTCACAATACACACTCTCCCTTCCTCCTAATCAGAGGTCAAGTGGGTTTAATTTAACACAGCCTACCTTTGGTCCTCTCTCACTCTCATTCACATTCACTCAAACCATGTAATCTACCGCAGAGAACAGCAGATTATAGGGTAGAGGCTTCCATTTCCGAACGGTTCAGTGGAAGAGAAGCGAGGGATAAAGACAGATAAAGAAAAGGAGGAAGAGGAAGATTGAGCCAGCTGAGTGACGCTGGCACTACACTGCTGTGGCATGGCTCAGCTGGCATGGCTGAATGCCTGATTGTGTGGGCAGATGTTTCAGAGAGAAGGGAGCAGACCCCATAGGGGCTGTGGTGACACAATAGGAAGGCTTTCAATTAGGCCAAACTCAAGCGCTCGTATGCCAGGTGCCAGCGGCCAGGTGTTATCTTACGCCACAAACCGTCGTATACATTACGAACATACATATCCATCCCAAAAGCTGCAGCACTGATTTAAAGAGTGAGTGTGTCTGTTTGGGAGAAAGAAAGAGAGAGAGAGACTTTTGATGTGGAGATAAGTTGGTGCAGGCTGGTGGTGGCTGCCAGCATGGCTCATATGAGTGCTGGAGCGGGCGGACCCCGAAGGCTCTGACAGAGACAAATGCGGGATCAGAGCACCGGTCGCAGGATGCAGCTGGCGCGCATCAAGTGCTTCCGCATGGCAATTAAACTGACGGCTGGACTCGGAGAAACGGCCAGACTGATACTCGCACACAAAGTCCACCGCATCTGCATCTCAGAGAACTTCAGAATGACGCACACATTCGGGAGGGTTAATGACTCTGATTATGGTGAATTACAAACTCGACTCTTTAAACTATCACAAATGTCTTACTGCGGCAGACGGATATTTTTTTTCTTTTTCTATTTCAATATGCTCTCAAGTTTTTTCATTTCATCTGCAGAGCCTTTTGACGGAGTTGCAACAACTTTCATGAGAAAAATACAAGCGTTTGGGTCTCTGACGTTTTTCTTAAAGGGATAGTTCACCACCTAAAAATATTCCAATATGCTTACTTTCATATATTACGGTGGCCGAGAGACCTCAACGCGCTGCAACTGAAGAAAACACATGCAAATAGAAAAACACCCGCAAATTATGAACATCTTCATCAGTTTTACAACACATGTGTGCTCCAAATACTCACAACACAACCAAATACAGAAACACGCTGCAAATAGAACAGAACACAATGGAAATGTAGGCTAGTAGCCTACCTATCATACAGTATGCAATTTTGGACTTTTGTCATCATGTATTCACCTTCATTTTGTCCCAACCTGTTTTGACTTTTTTTTATTCTTCTGAAGAACAGAAAATACAGAGCACCTATGAGATGGGAGGGGAAAAAAAAAATCATATATTTCAATGCTTTCGTGCTAAAGTATTGCGTTCCCCTTAGAAACTTTGCATTCTCTCGCAAAATATTGGTAACACTTTACAACAAGGTTAATTAGTTAATGTATTGACTAACATGAAATAACCATAAGCAATCCATTTGTTACTGTATTTGTTCATCTTTGTTAACGTTAGTTATTAAAAATACAGCTCATTGTTATTCATGTTAGTTCACAGTGCATTAACTAACGTAATTAAGATTTTAATCAAGTATTATTAAATGTTGAAATTAACATTAACAAATGCTGTATACATACAGTTCATTATTAGTTCATGTTAACTATTGTTGTTAACTAATGTTAATTAATTGTACAGTGTTGCCAAAACATTTGCGCTTTTTTTTCTTCATAAAACTTTTGCGTTGCCCCAAGAAAGTTTGATACGCAAAAGTATTGAAAGACAATTTTTCTTTCCATCTCATATTATTTCCATCACAAAAGTTGTGCAAGTAAACGCATAGTTTCACGGGGGGACTGTTCAATGAAAGGTAATGGGGTCCAAATAACATTAGGTCCTCCTGCACTGAGCTGCATTGTTGAGAGACTCTTCAAAATATTAATCATAAAAGTTTGTATGATGTGAGGTTGAGGAAACAAACATTGTTTTTTGGGGGGTGATCTGTCTCTTTAAGCTTTAACCCCAGGATTTGAACATTTGGCACAGAGATCACAGCATCCTCAAATCAATCACAAGCTGTAGTTTTAGGACTCCCTAAAGTGCAATTTAATGGTGTAATGGAGTTAGAGCCTGATTTATCTGCTCAATATGATCAAAGTTCCTCAATGTTGGACCAAAAGCCAACTTACTTACTTCTCTTTGGAGTTGATATTCCAGGAATCCGTTATGTCGGTTCTGCTTAATCAAATTTGGGCTCCATCTTGATAACTCAGAGGTTGGGACAAAGTCATCGGATTGAAGTAGCCTTGCGCTGGGACTTAATTGATTAGGTCAGTCTGTACGGCTTCCTTCTCTTAGCTGTGGAATTCAATTGGAATGAGGGCCAAGAGACATGATTGTGATAATTACTGATTGGGTAATGAGGACTGAAGACTCCCAGAGGCCTCAAGCCATGATTATAATCATAGGAGCATTGTGACCCTGTTGATTAAAGCCAGATATGACTTTAACAAGCTGAGGGCAGCGGGATGACTCTACTATTAAAACAAAAGAACATCTTACACTGTAGGCACTGTCACTTTATGTCCAACTCTATATGGGACGACCTCCAACAGTAAGGTCTTCTGTATCGATCCTCTGATTATGCTGTGATTGTGTTTGTGATCAGTGTGGGGAAACATCATGTCTTTAAGAAATCATTTAAACGTATTTTAATTCATAGTTAGATTACATTTGTTCTGAAGTACTTTAATTTATTACTAAACATTTCTGGTTAAATGATCAAATCTACTCGTCAGACGTTGCAACTATTCAGACACTGTGTTGTAGCGACATCTAGTGGTGTAAATCAACGAGGACCAGACCAATGTGTAATTGCAGCAGGTTTGAATTGAATGAATAGGCTACATTTAATGGTAACACTTAAAAAAAATGTCTCATTTTTTAGCAGTAGTTAATGCATTAACTTACATGACAATTAACAATAAATTCTTACAGCATTTATTAACCTTTGTTAATGTTAGTTAATAAATATGTTCATGTTAGTTCACAGTGCATGAACTAATGTAAATGCATCCTAATACATTATGTTGAAGTATTGTTCATTGTTAGCTCATGTAATACCTTATTGAAAAGTGTTGCCCATTTAATGATAATTATGCTCTCATAGATATGAAATCCCCTTGATACCAACAATACTTTTTTTTCAGTGTTGTTACAGTAAATCAACGGAATACCTCTCGCAGCGAACATCTACTCACCTGAACTCCATCCTCCACTCATTCATTCGGGCAAATTCATATATGACCGTCAGTTTCACATGTTTTGAGAACGTTAATTAATTTGGATCTCATTGAATTTATACTTTCATTAGCACGTTTGATGACACAGTGAAGTGATACTGAATGCTGATTGGCTTGAGTTGGTCTCACTGATAATTATTGGTTATATATGCGGCAACAGGCAAATGTCACGACGTTGCGTCATTTGAATATTCATTTTGATTGGTGTATGATGAGCAACAGGGATTCATATTTATATAATAATATTATTATTAATCAAAAATACAGTAGAAACAGCAATATTGTGAAATAATATTACAATTTAAAATAACTGTTTTGTATTGAAATATATTTTAAAAGTAATTTCTTCCTAAAATAGAAATCTTCTATAACTTTATAGGCCTAAATGTCTTTACACTTTTGATCAATCTATCTATCTATCTATCTATCTATCTATCTATCTATCTATCTATCTATCTATCTATCTATCTATCTATCTATCTATCTATCTATCTATCTATCTATCTATCTATCTATCTATCTATCTATCTATCTTTCAGACATTAACAGTAACTGTGGCACTAAAGCATGTTGTATATTAGATGATATGGCATTTTCATGTGACATGCCCATAAGTAACTCCTAAAACATTCATGTTGAGTGACTCCATGTACTTTGGGTTTTATCATAAACTTGCTGCAGTTTTTGTGCCAATTTCATTATTGTCAGTTTTCTCATGTCACACTGAGTGAATGTACCCGCTCAAAAACAGTGAGATGATCTTAAAAATCTACAGGAAATCAATTACAATAATCAACTTGCATTATCTTCCCAGGCATATTAATGTGCATTTCTCTGATGCCGACAATGCAACAACAGGAGGTTAAATTGAAATTAATACAGAAACAAGTCACATGTACAGCAAAGTTTTTCTGGTTTATTATCAGCAATTCATCAGACACATATAAACAACCTGTAGGAAAAGAAGAAAGCAATATTTTCACAGAGTAACCTGGATCGCCCCATCGAAGATCAGTAACAATAGACTCTCTCTCTCTCTCTCTCTCTCTCACACACACACACACACACACATACTCCCTCTACACACACCCACACACATATTCTCAGACACACTTCGAGAGGTTTGTACTAAACACTTTGTGTAGTAAAAAAAGAAATGAACAAATGTATATATAATAAAGAAATCATTATTAAATAAAAGATCATTCATGTATTTACAAATTAACAAAACAAGTAATATTAACATAGGTAAACATTCCTTTCACCCGTCGTATCTGAAAGCAAATTTAATGATATGCCTTAAGAGATCAATAGCGCCCATAGTTCATTCACTGTAGATATGGTTTTTGAAAAACTGGCTCTAACCTACTTATTTGTGCTTTTCTACCCAATTTGTTTAGATGGTCGGTGACAGTGATGACCATTTCAGTCATATCTGAATCCACATAACATCTAATTCTGTTGGTGTGCGATAACCTAGCCTATATGCAGGTTCATGGCATGGTGGCAAATATAACTTATATAAGTACAAAAAAAAGAAAAAGAAAAGAAAAGGCATTTTTTTCTATACTTTTCCTTTGAAAACTGAACATTACAAAACACTCCTTACACAGCTCTCTGGAATACTGGATTCTGGTCAATCATCATTGCGATGCTGTGTATCAGGCTGGCACTACTGTCCTGTCAAACGCAACTGGCGCCATCTTGCGTCTCATTTAACCAATGTGTTGAAGCTAATATTCATCTTGTGACTGGTCTCTATATTGTAGCTGACTTTTTTTCCTTTTTTTTTTTTCTTGGCAGAAGCTTTATGATGATACGGAGCCCCTTAATGGTGATGGAAAATATATAAGATATGGAAGGAAAAAAATATATTTAAATGCCTTTGCATTCCCGCCAAAAAGTTTGTGTTTTCCTCCCATCTCATATTTTGATGATTTACAGGTCAAATCATAAAATGTAATTTAATTTAAACTTAAATCTATGTGTGATATTTATTTGGCAAGTAACTGTGTAATAATCGGGATAGTGTACAGTCAACCGGTCATTATCACCAGTATTATTAATATTATAGTATGTATTCATATTTTGCTTTTAATTTTAGTTTGTCCGTTTTCATTTTAGCTGCTGCCATTTTGCAATGATTGTTTTGTACAATGTAATGGATTATAAGATAACGAACAGATACGATTTTAAAACAGTTTCATCTCAAATTAATATATCTTATCCCCATTATTATTTATGTGGCGGAATGTTGTTTAATAAGTGGTATGACTGTACCGTATCCATCTAGTTTGAACTTGCCGCTTGCTAGCAACTGCTTTCTTTTCGGAAGCTTTGCGTTTGAAGACCTAATAAAGTATTTAACCCAAGGCAATATAAAACTCAAGGCAATATATCCGTGTACTTATGTGGCAAGTAGCCGTATAATAAGCAGGATAATGTACATCCAGCCGGAAAACCCCTTCAGGCTGATGCAAGACCTGATCACCCTGTCAGGGTTTATTCTGAGATAACAACCGGCTGGATGTACATTATCCCTTACATAATAACCAGCTGTACATCATCCCTTATCTAATGTGCCAGCACAAAACACAGTATTTTTGGATTATTACTTATTGAGCTGAGTTTTTTTTCAACCTCAAATCAAACGAAATGTTGTCCAAACTGATCAGAGCATTGTTTTTTCCAAATCTAGCTGATATGAAATTGCATGTCGTTATTGTGTTAGGTAGCCATGGTATATAAACTGCGAACAGAATAGGTTCACACAGACACAGTAGAATCAGTAAATCAAAGCGCTCGAATTATGAACACGGAGCCCTTGGAATCAGAGAAGACTGAAAGACACGAAAAACTTCACCGACCCGGATCTCTAAGGTGAAAAGAACCACTGAATCACACACGAGTCAATCAGGCAAAGAAAGCGAACGCATGGCTGGTTGCGACTGTACATACAACAGGACGGGGTTTGTGGAGTCCACAAAAAAATCTTTTCAACTGCCCCGTTTTCACAAACAAGAGGAAACCAGTAAACAAGTATGTATAAACAAACATCGGTGAGTTCCATTAGAAGGAAAAAGGGCTACTTTTGTTCTCTCTCGCTCTTTTTTTTTTGTCGTCTAGCACAAGACTGTACATCATCTTGTTTTGCGAGAGGCAGTTTTCTATGGCAATGCTATAAGTAATGTTCATGCTGCACTAATATAGTGCAAAATGGAGCCTGAATACAGAAAGGGGGAAAGGCAGGCCAGAGTTTCTATAGGGGGCGCTAGTGAGCTGCAGTCTTTTACCCTTCTGATTGACGCAGAGGAGGGTCCGGCAGAACGTTTCAGCGCTCAAAATGCTTCTAAATTGGGTATTTTGGTTCTCCGAACATGACACGTCCCAACAGCCACTGACACATTGCGAGTTTACTAAACAGGAGACAGGCGTATTTTTGTGCTTCTCAGCAAAAAAAAAAAAAAAAATCCCAATTTAATAAGGGTCCTGCAACTTTCCTCCCGAAAGACAAGTCTATGTTACAGAAAGATGTCAATGGCAGAGAGGTGAAGGCAGACTTCCTGAAGAAGATTTTTGAAGAGTTTGTGAAGGCTCTTGTGAAATAAAGTAAAAAAACTCAAACGTAAAAAAAAGGAGGGGGGAGAAACATTATATAAAGATGGATCGAGTCTCTCTCTGAGGTTCCATTAGCGGTCTTATAAAAAGCAGTCGGTGAGCTTGCGCGAGTCTCCTTGTTTGAGGCTTGTACCGATGGCCGACTGTGGAAAGAGGCGAGTATCTGTAGTGCGGAGAGAACACGGTTAGGCTACATGTCAGCGTCGCCGTCGTAAGCCAGAGTCAGAGGCTTGAGTCTGTTGTTCATCTGTCTTCTCTGGGGCTTCTTTGGCTTTTTGCTGTGGAAAAACAAAATTGCTGTTAATACAAAGCAATATCATTTTTGCTTCACAGATGCAAAAAGATAGCAAGATTGGTTACCTGCACATATTTAATAAACTTTGAAGAGATCTGACCTTCTAGAACATCTTACACTGTATGGCTCTGCTTTAAATCTGTGACCTTTATATCTATTGCATCTGTTTATTGAAGTGTTTTATCACTTTGCATCACTGAAATGCCTTGCGTTTGTGTTTTTTGGGGTATTCTGTGTTGTTAGATGTCCATGCAATGCTGCTGGTTGCCATGCTTTAGTAAAATATCTTTTTTATTTATTTTTATCATGCAGTAGATGAACTTACTGTAGCGTATACCACTATAGCATTGCACAATGCACCAATGTTATTTTATGATTTATTGAGATAATATTATAATGTTAATTCATATTTAAAATGATTTTGTTCATTTCCATTATTAAGGTTTAGAAATGTTGTTGTGCGTTTTCATCATTTTATTAGGTTTTTAATTTGTTTGTTTTTGTTTTGTTTTTAGTACATCAGGTTAAACTAAATGAAAATGAGAAATGTTTCATTGCCAACTAGCTATATATATACAGTATATATCTCAGCTAGTTGCCAATGAAACATTTATAAATATTATATTTTTAATGTTTACAGAAAAAACGGTCATATTTTGAAATCTTATTACAATTTAAAATAATTGTTTTCTATTTAAAGATTCTAATAAATTTATTTTTATTCTAATAAATCATTTTGGAACCTGTGATACTTTTTTCAGGATTCACTGATGAATAAAATGTTAAACAGCATTTATTCAAAATATTAATATTTACTAACAATATAAATATTTACTATCACTTTTGATCAATTTAGCACATCAAAAGTTTAGCTGAATCAAAATTATTAATTTCTTTCAAAAAAAATAAATAAATGTTTTAACGTTAGTATATATTGTTACGAAATATTTCTATTTTAAATAAATGGCGTTCTTTTTTTTTTTTTATCAAAGGATCCTGAAAAAAATATCACAGGTTAGAAAAAAAAGTATTAAGCAGCACATCTGTTTTCAATATTGATAATAAATCTGCATATTAGAATAATTTCTGAAGGATCATGTGACACTGAAGCCTGGAGTAATGATGCTGAAAATTCAGCTTTGCATCACATAAATAAATTATATTAAAGTATATTCAAATAGAAAACCATTATTTTAAATTGTAATCATATTTCACAATATAAGTTTTTTAGTTTTTTTGCTTTTTTTTCTGTTTTTTTTTATCAAATAAATGCAGGCTTGATGAACATAAGAGACTTCTTTTAAAAACATAAAAAATAGTAATGTCTCTAAACTTTTGACTACCTGTTAACTGACATAATATATTTTATATTATGTAATGAAAATGTTAATAAAATAACCCAGCTCTGCACATTTAAGTGTGCAATGCATTATTTTGCAGCTTTTAAATATTCAACTAGAGATATTTCTGCGAAGACATGAAGATAGATGCCTAAAAAAGCTTAGCTTTGATTATTAATTATTAGTAGTAGTAATTAGCTGCCATGCTAACTTTTACAGGAAGCATATGCTTTAGCGATGGAAGGAACAGGGAAGTAGCCAGCAGCACATTCCAGCCCGCTAAACTCTACAAACCAAACTTACCTTAGCGAGTACTATGACACAGAGATAGGGACACATGTCAACACAACATCTTCTAAACCTCAGTGTCACCAATTTAGCTTAAACGTCATTAAGAACAACTTTTCTGTAAATAGGTTAAACTATCAACATTAATAGGTGAACTTCAATAAACATATCAGTGTTTTGCATCATTTAATCATAAAAAAAATAATGTGTGAGAAAATGATGAATGAATGAGTGTTCAATGATGATGATGATGGTGATGATGATGATGATGGCTATGTCAGACCTGACCATCAGGGGGCAGTGTGGGCATAAAATCTGGCTAAAATATTGGCCAAATGGCCAAGTTCTTTATATATATTAGTCATCTTTAGATTTGTATGGATCCACTGCAAAACATACTATTCTTAATGAGTATTTGTGTCCTATTTTCCCAGTTACAACATCTAACAGTGCACTACGGAGTGATTTAACAAACTAAATTAAATATATAATACAATTATTAAACATGTCATGGAATGCTGGAATGTATTTGTTTTATATTTTTCATTTTATTTAAATATTTTTCATTTTTACAGAAAATGCATCTCACGCCTCTTAATTTAAGCTTACATTTCCTTTGTATTTTATTTGTATGTATGTATTGCAACATTCCATGACAAATTAAGTAATCTCATTACATATTTATTTCATTTAGTCTTGTAAATCACACCATACAGATTTTTATAGAGAATGTGTCTTTCATCTCTTCTGCACCAGCAGGTTATTTCCACTTATTTGAAGTATAAACAACTTAAAAACAATAGTTTCTTCTCAGATTTATATCGTTTTTATTATTATTATTATTATTATTTATTTATTTATTTTAAGTAAAGTAGTGTACTATATAAAGCTACATGATTGATCTACATTCTGTTTCTAACGGTTGATCTACCAGCTCACCTCCTCCAAACAGCTCGATATGATTGGTCAGAAAGGCACATGTGACAGTGAGAAGGCATAGGTGATGGACATGATTGGCCACTGGGCAAGGCCATGAGTGATGAGGCTGAGCTGAGAGCTCTAGTGGAACTGAGTCTCAATGTGCTGACAGTCAGGACAGGTATATTCCAGCTCTTGGCCGTTGGGTCCGACCCAAACCACAGAGGAAAGGGAAGGGTCCGGGCTCGGACGAGAGCGCCGGACCAGCATGCAAAAACTGATAGATATGAAGGGGTTGAGGAGACAAATGAAGAAGTGAGAAAAATGGAAAAAGAATGACAATTGAAAAAAAAGAAGCTTTTTTAAATCAGTATTTTTGTCTCGTTTTCAGTTAAAACTTAAGCATATAGTTGACTTATATAAAATATATTTTGATTTAAGTTTCTTACCCCATGGGTGATGATTTTTCTTGTCTACAGCATACATTTAACAAGATTTAGTGAGGTTTATGCTTACAAAACAGGAAAAATAATAATAATATTTTATAATATATTCCCTGAAAGTAAAGTTTTATTATTAAAGTTTTATCTAGGATGTTTTAGTGGAAAACAAGACACAAATATTGATTAGGAAAATGATTTTTGCAGTGCAGGGCAAAGTAACTTAGATGTAACTAAAGATGAATAGAATAAAGCAGATGATTTATGAAAGGAACAAAATGTCTAGTTTGTTGTTATATCGAATGTTCTTACCAGGCTAAATAAGTCATGGAGACAATGAACACCAGCAGTACAAAAGCTCCAGCTGCCACACCATACACCCAGGTCTTCAGTTTGCCATCTGTGCAGATACACACACACACACACACACACACACACACACACACACACACACACACATCAACACAATGATACAGCTGCATCTCAGCTGCTTATAACCAAGACAACAGACAAAACTAGTCAGAGCCATTCTATTCTACATGCTGGGAACACCCCTTCCTTTTTTGGACCTTCAGATGTTATTGTGGCCTCAAAAATGATTTGGACACTTAAGATACACTTAAAGAGGACATATTATTATGTTTGAATGTTCAAAAAAACACCTTATTTAAAAAAAAGAAAAGTTTTACATTGTTGCAGCACCTCTTTTCTCAGTCTGTCAGTAACGCTCTGTTTAGTTCCTGTCTCTATGAAGCCCCTCCTTCTGAAAAGCACAATGTGCTCTGATTGGTCAGCTGGACCAGTGTGTTGTGATTGGTCAACAGCTTCGAGTGTGTTTCGAAAATGTCACGCCTCTTAACATAACCGCCAGTTTCAACACACTACTAACGCAACTCAAACAAGCCTCAGCCCTTTTTTTTATTTTTTTTTTCGTATGCCTTGGCTGGGAATTATCTAAAATTAGGAATATTGTGAAGTGTTTGTTTCCGGAAGAAAACTAAAGACTACAATGGAGGCGTTTCAGGGAGTTCAGAAACAGTGCACACTGCTTAGAGAATAATTCCCTTTGGAGTGACTTTGTGCTTTGTAACTTTGCAGACCTTTTTCATGCTCAAACAGCAACATTACGCACTAAATAAAGCTCAAAATGTAAAAAAAGAATCTGAATTTCATTGCATACATGCCAAAATACCAAACCAAGTGGCATATGCAAACAAATCATGCATACTTTTTCAATTAACCTTAAATCTATGGGCCACAAGGTGTAGTTCGTATGAATATATTCTGTTAAATTTGAAGACAAGAAACTTTCTAAGCCCTAAAAATCTGCTTACAAATGATGTGCTATTGTATATGCTGCAAAGGCAATTGTGATGTCCAAATACTTTTTGTGGTCACTGTATGTTTTTAAAACGTATTTAGCAAAGCAAACAGCCTTCCTACACACATACAGGGTTAAAGGATTACAGATAGTTAGCAGCAGTTAGTGTGAAAATATCAGTCTTTGCACCCATTCAGAGCTTTGTTCTCCACAAACTCACCAGGTCCGAAGGGCTGCAGGAACCAGGTGCGTCCCGCGCGACCGGGCAGGTTGGCGGTGGGCTGAGTGGGGCTGAGTGCTCTGATCGTCTTCACGTCAGCTTTACTGTCTCCTGCGGTGGGGATCTCAAGCACTGGTATGACCGTACACTGGTCCAACACTCCATCAGACGTCATCACCTCAGTGTAACCCTCCTCACAGCCACAGACACCGGCCTGCAGGGGGAGACATCGCACCAGTTACACACGTGGATCTGTTTACATCAGACAAGCTGCATGCACTATAAAACAATGGAAAACAAACATTGTTCAAAAGTCTTGGGTCAGTAAGATTTTTTAAAGACAATATTTTTATCCAGCAAAGACGCATTAAATTGATCAAACGTGACAGTGAACACATTCATTAAAAAATCTATTAAAAAAAATGCTGTTCTTTTCAATGTGCTATTCATCAAAGAATCCTGAAAAAAATCAAGGTTTCCACAAAAATATTAAGCAGCACAACTGATTTCAACACTGATAATAATAATAATAAGTGTTTCTTGAGCACCAAAATCAGCATATTAAAATGATTTCTGAAGGATCATGTGACACTGAAGTCTGGAGTAATGATGCTGAAAATTCAACTTTGCCATCATTGAAATAAATTAAAATGAAAAAAAAGATATATTCAAATAGAAAACAGTGAGTTTAAATTATAAAAATGTTTCACAATATTACTGTTTTTACTGTATTTCTAATCAAATAAATGCAGCCTTGGTCAGCATCATACCAAACACAAACAGTTGTGAATGTCTATAAATCAACCAGTACTACTTTTTCCTAAAATAGTCATCAGGTCTGAAACAATGCACGGCTCTTATATGTTTTTATACAACGGTTTGTGGATACAGAGCATTATTTTGTTATTGTTGTAGAATCTTTTTTGTATTAGGTACTACAACAACAAAAAAAGACAAGACATTTCAATATGGATTCATCATTTATATCTAACTATATCAGTATTGGCCACTATTAGCATTTTTTGTTTATTGGATATAAGCAGCACAATATCAGTTTTTCGAACAGTAATATTTTATGCATGGTTTTAATGGCACTAAACAGTTTTGTCTTTTCACTTGTAAATTAAAATGTTTCAGCATCTACTTTTACCTGAAGCATGTAGTCATTACTAGGTTAGAATAAGATAAGCTGTGATGTGGACCAGACCTGATGCTGTCAGTTCAAAGAACAGCTATGTGAGACTAAATAAAATGGGACCAGTTAAAAACACTGACATCTTTCTATTTGTGGCATTCCCCCGGCCTCTAAACTGCCTCTAATTTAATTCCCCTTCCGTCTCCTGCGACCATCACTTAACTTCCTCTGTATTAGTGTCACGTTGTTCTTTCTTCCAGCTAACAGCTACTAAAAATATTTCTGCGGCATCTAGCTGTGATTTCAAAGATACTGTTCTTGTGCTATTTTAGTGCTTTCCTTGTTCTGAAAAACATCAGGACCGTGTGAATCCTGAAGGTTCTCCATGGCTACGAGTGAACGTTCGAGTGTGGGTGTTGACAAGATATGTCCCGGCACGTGTTCTTCCACTGACAAGCCATTTGGGTCTCCACGAGCATCATCGTTCTGCGGGCCTGAGTGCTTGACTGCAAATATATGTGGAGAAACCCCCAGGTTCCTGTGGTCTGCAGGGGGTCTCTTATTCCCACTGCAATCTTGGGAGGATAATCGCCCCACACGCAAACACAAGCCTTCAGATCGACGCGATCACGGAACGCAAGGCACAAGAGAGCAGGTCCAGATGTAGCAGAAGAATCTGATATAAATACAGTCAGATTCTACCCACAGTAGAGGGATTCACTTCACACCAGAAGACACGGTTTAGATACACTCACAATCATCGATTTCACACAACATGTAGTTCATATGCAATGGGGGTGAAAACAATCGCACGCTGGAGGAGAAATGTCGTAGCTCACAATGAATGTTTGCATCTAGGATTATCTTCAAAGGAATAAGTTGAATATAGAGTAGAGTGGGGTAAATTAAGCCATCCTGTTTCCAGGCAACTGTACATATTTTCTTGCTATTAGACTGATGCTGAATGACAAAATAAACAGAATGATACTAATGTAATGCGTCATTTGGGAGACAACTATAGGTTTACGTGAACAAGCCAGTGTTTGATTGGTTCTGTAGACTAGTTTTAGATTTTTTTTTTATTGCTATTAAGTAAGTTTAACTGTTTTGTAAATGATGTTTTGAAATTACAATATGACCTAGAAGAGTAGGACATTTTAAAGATATTAAAGAAAACAATTTAGAACGCTGCAAAAAAATACAATATCGAATACAGTACAATAATGAAATAAAAGTTAGCTCTATTCATTTTAATTGTATATATATCAGTTTAATTATATATACACAACATTATATATGTAAATGTGTGTGCGCAGACATACATACATATACATACACATATATATATATATATATATATATATATATATATACATACATACATACATGCATACACACACACTGTATACACACATATTTACGTATACACTGTATACACACACATATTTATATTTTTATTTTATTACAACTAATTTGTTCTATTAATTGTTCCAATTCTATTTATTAAATGTTCTGTTAATAATGTTTGGAAATTACAGTATGACCTAAAAGAGTAAAGACATTTTAACCAAATTAAATGAAAGAAAACTATTAAAAACGTTGCAAATGACATTATTAAAATAAAATATAATAAAATATTGAATTAAATATATATATATATATTTTTTTTAAAGGGATACTCCACAGAAAAATGAAAATTCTGTCATCATATACTCACCCTCATGTTGTTTCAAACCTGTATGAATTTCTTTCTTTTGCTGAACAGAAAGGAAGATATCTAGAAGAATGTCAGTAACCACAGTTTTAGAAACCATTGACTTCCATAGTAGGAAAAAAATATACTATGGAAGTCAATGGCATCTAAAACTGTCTGGTTACTGACATTCTTCTAGATATCTTCCTTTCTGTTCAGCAAAAGAAAGAAATTCATACAGGTTTGAAACAACATGAGGGTGAGTATATGATGACAGAATTTTCATTTTTCAGTGGAGTATCCCTTTAAGAAATTGCAACATCTTACCACGCTCTGCCCAACTGTATACGTCCATAAACACATCAATAATTTATTTAGAGGATTTTACAGTCAAATCAAAAGCATAAGCAAGCATAAAAACCTTCAAACACACCAATCACTCAGCCAACCAGAATAATATAAAGCTTTCAACTGATAGTGCCATATCTTCCCTAAGGTGTTTTATTCGGCCTGAACTGATCTCTACTGCAGTATAAGTGTGACTGATTTGAATACCGTCTGACATTGGTCACAGTGCTTGATAAAGCCCATGCAAACGGCTAACACTGTTATTTTTATCAGCAAAACACTGAACAGTAAACAGGGTTTGATAGTGTCCATCTAAAGTTATTAAGATGGTAGCTGTTGATAAAGCGGATGTCAAATCTTCCATTTACAACCGGTGCAGTTGCTTCTCACGTTTCATCATTTCCCATTATACATTCCAGGACTAACTCTCTTCTTGAGGAAGTCGAATCCTGCTGTATTGAATATCCATAAAGCCTGTTTGCAGTCTGCCAGCATCCCAGCATCCCACCTCAGGAGACATAAACATGATGCACACATACTAACCTCAGTGCAGATTGAGCGAGGTTTGTCGCAGGCTGGGTCACATGACCTGTCTGACACCGGCTCGCTAGTGAATGGGCATCCACCTGCAGGGAAAGAGTTCAAAGTGTTATATTGTTTAATGACATTGACACTCGCACACAAAGAAGCACATGCCCATTTTCAGCCAGTGTATTGTCCTGGAGGCAGGAGGCATCAAAGACTCTCCTTTCTGTTGCTCTCCCACATTCATCCTCTTTTTCTCTCTCTCTCTCTCTCTCTCTGGAAATGCAAAAAACAGCCAAGCACGCTTCACTCCAATTTAATCCATGCCTAAATCCTCTCATGTTATGATATTACTGATGTGTTAACTGATATGCATGAGGCAGTAAACTCAACTGGATTTTTATATTTTCTGGAGAAAATGTGAGTGGTGCTTGGCCGTGCAAAACTCAATGTCAATATTGGCGGACTATCTTCCCAGTATTTGGAAAAGCAGTGGTTTTCAACCATTTTCATTCCACAGACCCCCAAATATGATGATCCCCTTACTGAGGGTATAGTAGTATAGATCTTTAATGCCATGTCAGCAGATGAGACATGGCAAGAACTGATTTACAAAATATAAAAGAGTTGCATAAATACAATACAAATAAAAAACAAACAAAAAGAAAGAAAGAAAAATACAGCAGTTAAGATTATACAAGATGTTTCACATTTACGTATTATAAAAAATCTGGTAAAATCTTACTAAAGTCTTTAAGTGAGCTTACTACAGTACATTAAAATGTTGTCTACTTGCATTAAAAGCAAGACAGTCCAATACAATGTTTCCCCTTTCTTAGGGACCTCTCCCTAAATTATAATACCCAATCTACAGTGTGAATTATTAGTTTTTATATATATAAATGTGCATGCATATATCAAATATAATGTGGATTTGTTTTTTAAGTTGCTATAAAAAATTAAATAAAAAAAGTGTACTTGTTTTCTTCCCACCATTAGTACTGTTAGACATGGAAACCCATTTCCGTCCACATTATAAAAAAAAAAAAAAAGTAATTTAAAGTCTTAATGTCTACTTCCTACGTCAACTCAAGATCATGACTTTTTTGTCAATTTTTTGTCAAATTCAACATTATACTGTATCTCATAATTGACTTTTTTATCTCACAATGTCGACATTTTATCTCATGTTATCTCAATGACATAGCATCTTATAATTTCAACTTTTTATCTCATAATCATGACTTGTGTCATAATAATTATGATTTACAAAATGTGTGATTTTTTCTTATTTGGCAGAAATGAGCTTCCATAATTAGGTGTGTAAACAAAAGAAAAACATAAAACTGGCAGTCAATAGACTAAAATAATTAGAATTAAGATTTAAAGCAGAATTATTATTATATTATATGTATTATTATATATTATTATTATTATTATATAACATTGATTTAATATATTTGTATTCATTAAATTAAATATTTAAATATTATTAATATTTATTGTTGTATTATATAAAAAAATATTATTAATTTATAATTTTATTATATTATTTTCTCCAAACCTTTTTACAGACCCAGAAGTGCACCTTTGTGGCCCATGTGGTCAGGTATTCTGGGTGTTTTCTAGGGCATTACTAGGATGTTCTCGGTGGTTGCTAAGGTGTTCTGAGGGGTTACTCATTTCTTACAATTCTCAGTTTCTATTATATTCTGGTCCCTAGATATTCATGCCTGGGCTACTCCGTCAATGTAAGTCTATGGGATTTTGGCCCATTTTATCATCAGCCAACGCAATTAAAAAATGATCCTCTTCTTGGCTCACCTATGTGTACGATCTCAACATCCTTTCGCTCACCTCTCTACAAATCGCAGCCTGTGGGAATCCACTGGATCTATAAAAGCACTGAAATGGGCAGCCGGCGGCCAGTGCACTGGTGTTATTTTCTTTAAGCTGGGATGAATCAATACATCCAATCAACAATGGGAGCAGTGAAATAGAACTGCTCCTTGATTCCGGAACAACTCTAGATTGCTGCTGCCAGGTACAATGACAATTGTAAAGTCCTCAACCAGCACCAGAGAGCTGGTTACAAGGTGATGCTTGTAAAACGTTAAAAAATAATTGAACGTTTTTTTTTTTTTCTCTCTCTTAGTGTAAAATTTCATCATTAGCAATAAGATAAAGCTATTGATGTGTTAAAAAGATCTCATTTTTAAAGGTGCAGCATAAACTGTAAGCATCTGCAGAAACATGTTTACCAATTAGCAGCTTGTATGAATATGCATACCGCTGCACACCTTAATAAAACTCATGAATATGCATACACAGGGACCTGGTTGTTGTAGAGGGATTGGTTACAGCCTTAGAAGTTCTGCCAATCAAAAGTGACCAAACTCATGTGTGCCATCTGGAACGAGGTCAGTTTGGACGGCTCAACACAGAGGACAAATAAACATTTGAAAATCATAGGGATTGAATCCAAGCCTCTATTTGGCATAATTATGGCATTACAAAGCTCAGCAGAAAATGAAACCTCATATTTAAATGTATTTATAATGTCCTTCAGCAGAGTGTGAGGGACATGGGCATACTTCTGTTCTCATGTATTTCCACGTCTGCACCAAAACAGAGAGAGAGACGGAGAAATACACACACAGACACATTAACACTGGAGGACAGCTGGCATGATGGTGAATGGGATTAAATGTGGGTGTCACGTTGTCATGGATTAAAAGCATATTTCCATAAAGTATATACAGATGAATAAGAGGAGACATCGTACACTTCAGCCTTCATGACAGGAAATGACAGCACGGGACGTCAACTTTATCTCAAACCCCAGTCTGTCATCAAACACTCTCTGGGGAAAGATTATTGACGCTTCTGTCAAAGTGATGGTTTCATTTTTTCTCTAAATATCGAAAGCAGATACAGGGTGGTTTATCTCTACTTCTACAATTTGTGCACCTGGGGCTGCACCTCTGTTTTCCTCTGTCCTTTATTTTTTAATAAAACATTATTATAAAATGAAAAAAATTTATGAAAAAAATATTAATTTCAAATACACACCTGTGACGTTTAATCCATCAGAGCGCTGGCACCAGACTTGACGAGATGAGCCTTTCCATGCACCGGTCATCCATTTGTATTCATAACATTGGCCATCTTAAAATGCATAAAAAAGTATTAACAGTGACGCATGGAGAAAAATTATTTTAAAACCTTAAAACGTTATGGTATCTAACTGCATTTCCAGCCCTAAATGCATTGGTTTTGACTAACCTGTACATGGTCTGGCTTCCCATTCCTGTTCTGGGCACTGAAGAAGGTTCTCGGGTTCCTGAGCTAGAACGGCACGAGAACGCACCTGCACCGAACCGAAGCCCAGATCATCCCCGCTGATACAGCTCAGCTGACACGGGCTCCACACAGTCCAGTCTGTCAGGTAACACTCACCTGGCCAACACATCAACATCTCTGTTAGAAAACTATTGGGTGATTGATATGACTGCCATCATTTCTTGGATAGATTAAAGCAGGGTTTTCTTTCTTGATTCACAATAAATACTTTTTGTTTTGTTGCAATCTAATAATTTTATTTAATTTTTTATTTTAAAGGACCTATAATGCCCTTTTTCAAAGTCTTGAATTTGTTTTTGGGGTCTACTAGAATAGGTTTTCATGCTTGAATGTTCAAAAACACCTTATTTTTCACATATTTTCCATTGTTGCTGCACCTCTCTTCCCAGTCTGTCAGCAACGCTCTGTTTAGTTCCTGTTTCTATGAAGCCCCTCCTTCTGAAAAGCGCAATCTGCTCTGATTGGTCGGCTGGACCAGTTTGTTGTGATTGGTCAACCGCTTCGAGCATGTTTCGGAAATGCCACACCCCTTACCATAACCGTGAGTTTCAACATGCTACTAACGCAACTCAACCGGGCCTCGCCCCTTTTATTTTGCGTATGCATTTTATTTAGCGTATTTCCAAATGATTTAAATTATGAATATTGCGACGTGTTTGTTCCCAGAAGAAAACTACATTCGAGGCATTTCAGGGAGTTCAGAAACAGTGTGCAGTGTGCACTGATATAGAGAATAACTCCCTTTGGAGTGACTTTGTGCTTTGTTACTTTGCAGACCTTTATCATGCTCAAACAGCAACATTACGCACTAAAGAAAGTTGAAAATGAAAAAAAATAACCCCTTTAAATTTAAATTGTGTGACAGCTATAAGCATGAATTTTGCTGATAAATTATTTAAATGGTGCTGAGGGTTCAACAGTATTATTGGTAGCTGAAGGCATAATCAAATTCACCAAAATATTTAATAAACAAATAAACTTTGCAGAAGACAAGCGTTTCAAATCTCCAGAAGTCCATAGGGATTTCCGAGGAGCTCCACGGGCACAGATTCTGTGTGGCCCTAGTGATTCATTAAGAGATTTCAATCTAAAACCCTAAAGAATGAAAAAAGTTTCCGCATTATCAACCTACTGGGTCTAAAACAAACAAATTCCGCTTGTGGGCTTTCTTTTTAATATTAAGGATATTAAGATAATATACCTAAACTCCACTTTCACAGTTTGTGTGTGTGTGTGTGTGTGTGTGTGTGTGAGATCTCAGGGTGTTTTTTCAACAGAAGTAGGTCAGTCTGTCCTGTTGTAATAGCAGTGCTGATTTGTGAATATTTCCCAGAGTATTAATTATTCATAACGTTGTCCTTCCATGAATCCCTAATCCTATGATCGTGATTATCAGAGCACGTGCGCAGCGGAAAGCCAGTTCACAGAGTACACTCTCGTATGTGTGTGAATACCTGATGAGGTTTCACAACAGAGGGTTGAATATTCACATGTGAAGCGGGGCATCATCAAGAAACATTTGTGTGAAAAGGGAGAAGAACGAGAGAGATCGTGATAGAAAAAAAAACAGAGGGAGCGCAGCAGTAGGTCACCGCTGGAGTTTTATAGATGGAGGCGAGACGGGATGTGTGCCAGGGAGCTACGCTTCAAGATCGAAGAATGATGGGGTCAAAGGTCAAAGTGGGGGAAGAACTATACGACTTTCTAAAGAAAGCAAAAAAAAATAAAAATCACAACTACACTGAGAGCAAAGCTTTACGTAACTTACCCTAACACAACACAAATCTGCACTGTTCCTGTTCCCTTGTACAAATCTCAATCATACGGAGCCCCTAAAGGGACATGTTGAAGGAAAGAAATATGAGATAGGAGGAAAAATTAGATGTCAATCCCTGAGACACTTTGCGTTTGTTCGCAAAACGTTTGCGTTTCCATGAGAAACTTCGTGTTCGCTCACAAAGAAGCGGACGCAAAGTTTCTTGTGGGAACTGAAAAGCATTGAAATATATTTCATCAAATTTTTTTTTCCCATCACCATGTGCCTTTAGGCACTCCGTACACAATCCAACCCTCTACTTCTGCCACAAAGGACATGTCAAAATTTTGTCTAACTATCTGTCACTCAAACTCGCTTGCTGAAACGAAATGCTTTAAAAATGATGTCTGAGCAGAAATCTTTGTTTCCATCCTTTTCCTGTGAAATTACAGCGTAACAGTGGCCAATGAAGCCATGAAGTTTAATTCTCCATTTTGAATGAGGTAATATCACAAGGTATATGAGGGTGTTGAATTGCAGCAGTGATGACTCATAAAAGCAGCCTCGTTAATATGACATTTTAGTCCTGACTGATTTATAAAAGTGAGCTGCTAGACAGAGGAATGCGAGACTGCAAGTTTTCTTTAATGCACTGCTAAAATAGAAAGGCAGCTGTATATTTTCAAGTATAAAGACCATTTATTACTGATGAAGAGAAATATTAAGCATGGTATTTTCCCACTAAACTACATAATAGGCTCATAAATTGTCATAAATTAAAGAAAACTGTTATTTTTAATTGAAATAATATTTCACAATATTATTGTTTTTACTGTATTTTTGATAAAATAAAAGAAGTATAAGATACTTTTTTTCAAAAACATCTTACTGGCCTGGTAACGGTAATATAATTATGTAAAAGGAATATAATTTTAACATATTTGCAGGATTTAATATTACTGATTTGTTTTACTTTCTAAAAATTGGCAGGAAATCAAGATTACTATTTAATCTTATTAACAGCCAAAAAAGAAAATGTTTAATTAATATTTAAGAGATATTTAGTTAGATATTTAGTAAATATCTACATAGTATTTAATTTTCTATTTTAATATATTTTAAAGTTTAATTTATTAATGGAATGGCAACTCTGTTGTGCTGCTTAATATTTTATTTTTTTTGTCAAAAAACCAAAAAAATGTGTATCTTTAATTTAATTTAATAGATGAATAGAAAGTTAAACAACTAATTAAAAAATATTTTGTGAAATTATAAATGTCTTTAATGTATCCATTCTGAATAAAAGTATTAAATTGTTATTTTTTTAAATACGTTGAACAGTATATTATAACACATAAAAAAATAAAAAATAAAAATAAAATAATAATAATAAAATAAAATCTCAAAAAATTTCAATGGACCCCCAAACATCTCTTTGTGGTCCATTAACCTATTTTTGAAAATCCCTGCCCTTGATGTGTGATGCTTAAACTATGTAAACTGAGGTAAACTTTGACTGTTTTTTATTTTTTATATATTTTTGTTATTTAATTTGGATGTTGTCAGTTCATTCCAGATTTGAAGTTGCTGAACCCAAGCTTCACATCAACATGGCACGTCAATTTCAGTGCTTGCATCTGCTCATGTTGGCACAGATGAGGCATTAGTTGTTACCTGGGCAGGGCACAGTGCAGGACTCCTGCAGGATGATCTGTTTGTCTCCATCCACTGTCTGCTCCAGGTCTCCACAAAGTTCCTCATCCACCATACTGCCCGGATCCTTCCCCGAGCCGTCAGACACGAAGCAGGACACATTCCTAAAGCGCAGGCCTTCTCCACAACGTGCACCCTAAGGAAACACAGAGTTTTGACATTAACGACTACGATTGGACACCAGCTGTGGTGAAAAACAACTTTTAGTAGTCCTAAAGGACATTGAGGATGGACTCTCCACAGATATGCAGCTTCTTTGGAGCTCTGGCCTGGAAAGAGCAAAACTTCTCACGGTGATACAAAATAAGGGAATAAGAAATCCCAGCATTGTTTCTCAGCCCTTATGTTTCGCACTGTCAGCTACCGGCATTATTTTTTCATAGCTGCTGAAAATCTCTGAAAACATGAGGCACAAGTGCTGGAGACTGCTGAGGGCTGTCAGAAGACACTTTAGAGACAGGCAGCCGAGAACAAAGGCCAGAGTCAATATTCTCTCACAGCCTGCATTGTGACGGGAGCACGAGGTACGGGGGGAAGGAGAAAGAGAGAGACAGGAAAAAAGGAGCGGAGAGAGAGTCTCTCTGTTGTCTTTAATTAAACCCCCTGTTGGGCCCTGAAAGCCAGACTGATGACAGGAGGAAGACGACAGCAGAAATACTGTGGAAAGGCCAAAACAGGAGAGGATTGAGGAATATTCTGCATATACCTAAACACTGATGCAGATAACATGAAATGCTGGTGGTTTGTTATAGGGAAGAGTGCCAACCTTATAAAAATACTATATCATACACGCTAAGTAATGTGTACTTAATCAGGTTAATTTGCTACTCATTACTTTGTAAATTTAATATCTGCGATGCCTTTTCAAATAAATAATGTGTGTACATTTTTCCATTTTTTTCATGACAATTTATTCTTTTGTTTATTTATTCTCAATGACAATTTTCCATTAGTCCAGTCTTCAGTGTCACATGATCCTTCAGAAATCCTTCGAATATGCTGATTTTATGCTCAGGAAATATTTCTTATTATTATAAATGCTGAAAACAGATGAGCTGCCTAATATTTTTTTGTGGAAACCATGATACATTTTTCAGGATCTTCTAATTAATAGAAAGTTCAAAAGAACAGTTTATTTGAAATAGAAATATTTTGTAACATTAAAGGTACAATTTTGTTATAAAATATCCCAAAATCACTTACACAGTGTGATATATTTCCTGCAGTTGTGTACTTACAATATCCCAAAAGTTCCCAAAGATTTTTAATTTCAGAGAAATTCCAGTTTTAAATAATGGCTCGTCCCTGTTCACTTGTCGCCTGTCAATGACGTAATATCCGCGTTATCCCTGGTTTCCGCTTGTACTGCCATAGTAACCATGGCGACAGACGTGGACAACTGCATTATGTATAGTGGCACGCTCACACTGTTGTTGTTTTGTTCAAACATTATGAACCATGGCAAGCAGACTTTGGGACAAAAGGAGAATTAAAACGAGGATCAGTATCAGCGTGGCGTTTTCGAGATGCCGAGAGGCATGGATCAACATCTACTGCAAAAGTTACTTAAATGTTTAATTCAGCTTTTCGTCCCAACTGAGCGAATCATGAGCAAACTCACCTCAGATCTGCATGGAGACCAGGCGCTGTACCTCCAGCTGAAGCAGGGTCTAACAGGACAGGGCTTCCACTGTTCCAGCTGTGAGGAACACGGCCGTCCATCTCCCTGAGAGGCCTGGATCACAGTTCTCCTCCTCCACAGCTTCCCTACAAGAAAGATTGAAGAAAAGAGATATTTTTGAGACGCTGTATTGCAATATTGTTAAAACCCTAAGGCCTGGGCTTAGATTAAGCCAGGATTAGGCCTTAGTTCAATTAGGACAATCAAGAAGTTTTTATAAACAAAACATTACAGATGTCCATCTTAAGACAAAACAATGGCACTGATTTGAGAAAAAAACACCGTCAGATACACACTGAAACTGAAAATTAAAAAAATTAAGTTATGTGGAGTTGTCAAGTTCACCTAACTTAATTATTTCAATTACGCATGAAGTTTATTTACTTAATAATTTTAAGGCAAGGGGGTTTCCTCACTTTTTCTAAGTGAGTCAACTGATCCCTTAATACAGTGTAGCTACTCTGTGGACAGAGGTGTGAAGTCCAGGGGTCAGAAAGTAAAAGTCCTGCCATCTGTTTATTCCACCCATGAACTCGGCCAGCTGATTTCACTAATTAGTTCTATCTCCTGGCTGAAAAACTATGCTAATTAGCAAATCCAGGAGATTGGAACAAAACACTGAGGAGGACTTTTTACTTTCTGAACCTGGACTTTACACCTCTGTCTGTGGAAATGAATAGTGAACAAACAAGTTTACATATTTACATTCATTCTCAAGGTCTAACAAATATGTGTAAAGCATTTCCCTCCACATTAATGGTAAATGGATATTGTGATAAATATTGATATGATATTATATGGAAAAAAATATTGTGAGAGTATTTTTGGCCATGTCGCCCAGCCCTAGTTTGAGGTTTGTCGTGGTAGCAACATAACACTTTTTATAAGACATGACTAATGATATTTCAAATTCACTCTCACACAAGAAGTACAACGCCCTAGTTTTCCCGATGCTCACCGACGAAGATCATATTCATCATCTTATGCTTTAACCTCAAGAAAGTGACTCCTCGGATGAAATAAAGGCTTTTACTGTAAGTGAATCATCTTATGTTACACACACTAATCTCAGGTAACTCGATCCCTCTCCAATGGAATGCCAAAAATGATATGCGACCTGAAAGTCTTTATTTCTGTGTAGTAATGTTCCTTCCCTTCTGTGAATAACTTAATCTGCCAAGCATTTTTCAAGGCTAATTCCAGTCCCTGAAACCACTCTGAATATTCATTTCTCCCCCACTTGATTTTCTTAAATCGATTCCAGAGGGCTGAGGAGAGGGATGGGGAGAAATGGAGTGTAGACTCTTTCAGGCAGAATGCATCCTGCTGTTTAAAAGTGAAGCCCGGGGGAAGCTTGCAATAAAACTCCACACCCTCATCTCACAAGAGCCATTATTTTGCATGGCAGGTGGTAACACAAAGAACTCAATAACAAAATCTTAAAATGTGTATTATTGAAATTACTGGATGATCCTAGCAAGCACTTAAAGGTATGGATGTATTCTCCAACATTATTTTATTGAGCAAACGAATCAGCATACCACTTCTAGAGATCTAATCCTAACTCATAATCATCTTTCTTCGTGGATGAAATTTGAGGTTGGTAAGATTTCTAAAAAAGTTTTTGAAAGTCTCTAATGCTCAAAAAATAAAGTAAAAACAATAATATTGTTAAATATTACTACAGTTTAACTGTTTTCGATTTTTTATTTATTTATATATATTTCAATATGTAATTTATTCCTGAGATGGCAAAGCTTTAGTGTCACATTTAATGTCATTTAGAAATCATTCTAATATTCTGATTTGCTGTTCAAGACACATTTCTTATTATTATCAATGTTGAAAACAGTTGTGCTGCCTAATATCTTTCTTTCTTTTTTTTTTTGGGATACTTTGATGAATAGAAAATTTAAGAGAACAGCATTTATTTGAAATCAAATGTTTTTGTAACAATGTAAAAGTCTTTACAGTCACTTTTGGTTAATATAATGCAATATTTCAATTAATAAATACATAAAATAAACAATACCCCAAACTTTTGAATGGTCACAACTAACTACTAAATACCAGGTGGTTTGTGACATAGGCGGAGTTTAGGGGGAGAGCCAATGATTTTGTCTGCGCAATGAATAAAAAAATATATATAATTAATAATTTCTCATTCTATTTGTCTTATTTTATCATTTTAGTGTAGAATGAGTAAAACTGTTTGTTGTTAGGATGACAAAAAGTCCTAAAAGTTAAATTTTTAGGCTGCTCTACCTCATCGGTGTAATAGCGCTCGTAAACGTCAAAATAATCGAGACGGCCAATCAAATCAAAGAGGACGGGTCTTACTTTCTTACTATCTCTATGCAACAAGAGTTTGTGGAAAGATCCAAGTAGATGTACTTATTAGACTACTGTTTTAAGATAGAAATGTTTAGCGACCAACAGTAATAGACTATCTAGCGATGCAAACTACCCAACTTTATGAAATTTCGCCGTTTTGAATTGAAAATGTGCGATCGTGAATCATGTAATTCATAAATGAATGTGACGATACAAGAAACATTTGCGTTTTCGACATATTAGACATATGTCCCAATATTAGACAAATCGAATTCTCAAATTCACAAACCATAGACAAACCCCCAAGCACAAAAATGAAACTCCACCTATGGTTTGTGAATAAGATACAGGTTTTGCCACTGAAATATCACAGCAAAAGTGGTGCTAAAAGGTCATCAGGCCAAGCAGATTCTGGGCTGGGGTTGGGTAAGACTGTGTCTAATACTAACTTCTTTGCAGTTAAGTTTTTATTTTGGCTGGATGTACACAACCTCGAAGGGCACCGCTAGGAACTTCGTAATGTTAAACATGATCACAGCCCAGTCCCCGGCTGACACGTTGCCCTAAAGCAAGTTGTACCAGATGCAATTCATCTTCACCGCAGCCTGCCATGATGGACCATCCCTGCGGAGAATCCTCTCTGAAGCTCCCTGCTTTCCAGCCACAAAACAAATCAACTGCCAGTGCCTTGCATCCTTCTTTTTATATGCTGGGTTCAGTTGGGAAAACTATACATACACAAGTGCTTGTGTGCTTTTGTGAGAGTTTTTAGCTGTAGGGATCGCTCATTTTCTCTGTTTTCTCTCTCTCTCTCTCTTCCTGACTCTACTGGTGGCCGAAACGCCAGGTTTAGGGCAAACAGTGTAAGCAACGAGCCATAGGAAAGCCAATGCAAGCTCTTTCGCTCATGGCTCCACTCACAACTGAGTTTTAATTTGCTTTGAACTACTGTTAGATACTGTTTGTCACACCTGACACTTTAATTTACCTTTACTGACAAAAACAAACACAAAAATTCATGCCTAATTTCATTATGTTCATGTGTGCCAAGTGGGTCAATCACCAGGAATAGTAATATCCAGCACTATTAATCTATATGAAAATACATAAAAAACAAACTATTCTTATATATAAAGACTGGAATGGGCCTCTTCCAGTTGATTTCTGAATTAAAATGAATTTGAATACAATTTGGAGAAGTAAAAAAAAAATATGTCCACGGAATAAAACAATTTAAAAGATAATTGCAACTTTTTATCTCACAATTCTGACTTTTTTCCTCACAGTTGCGAGATGTAAACTCATAATTGCGAGTTATGAAGTCAGAATTGCGTGATATAAACTGATGTGATATAAACTGATGCTATTCTCATGTTTTTTCTCTCAATTCTGACTTGAATCAGTGCGAAGTTCTGCGAACAAAAGCGGAGCTAGTGTGCGAGTGAGCCATTTTATCAGAGCAATATTGTCAACGTCAGCGAGTATTTGCATTAGATTATTATTATTATTATTATCTAATGGCATCAATAAAGCTTACCCGCAATGAAGTGTTGGGTCTTCTATTCGCGGACCCTGATTCTGAAGGGGAATAACGTTATCTGCCTTCAGAAAATGACGGTGATTCTGAAAGTGAAAGTATAGCCCTACACCAAGCACAAACGGTGGATCCTTTGCCCAATATAACGTTAGATGGTCCTTTGCCCAATGTCAGTGGTGGGAACAATGTTTCCCGGGGTCGGAGTGTTCATCACGAAGTTAGCAGGCGTGTTAGTGTTGTGGGGAACGAGGCGGCCGCGGGAGATTTTTACCGCGCTAGCCATGGTGACCGTGTGCCTCTCCGCAATCGCGGCGACAGTATTGTGGTGGAGACTTTGTCTAATGCCACTGGGTATGTTAGACGAGGTCGAAGTATTCATAGGACAGTTAGGGGGCAACGTGGAGGCAGGGTGGGGAGTCGCAATGACAATGACAGTAGTCCGAGCTGTGCAAACTCGGCGCGCGCGCGAGACAGATCTGGCCGCGCCCGCGCTGCTGCTCGTAGCAGGAGAAGAGGTGATGTGACACGGGGCAGAGGGGCTATTATGCATAGTCTATCGCAAGACCACACCATGAAACACTACAAGAAATGTCACCTGGATGAATAGGGAGTCATTATCTCTGCAGCAAAAGCCCTGCAACAATTGTTTTTGTCTGCCATTTATTACACTGTTGATTTACTATCTATTTCCCTGACCATTTAGTAGTGTACAATATGTGTTCTTTTTTGTGTGTTCATGTCCTTGTGATGTGTGCGTCTTTGTCAGCTAAAAAAACAAAAAAACAACCAAATAAACATCAACAAAAACCATAAAAATTCTATAATCCAAGATGACCGCCACCATATGACGTCATAATATGCAAATTAGATGGGAAAATGTAATCCCTACATAAACTTTGGGTCATCCTTAATATTTCTCTAATTTACAGAAAGTCTCTATCTTTTATCACTTTTAAGATATAGCCTTTTGAAATTAAGATGTCAAAATCGAACGTTTTAGGAAAAAACCTCTGGCGCCTAAAGGGTTAAGAGCTTTAACCGGATTCAACCCATGAACTATGCACATTGAACAAAGAAAAAGCATTGACTTGTACCTAAAGAGGGCTCAAACATCTTTTTAGTTATGATAGCCTATAGACTATCAGTCTACATTACATTATCACTGGTGTTTTAGAATGCCAAACAGTTATTAGGAATAATTATACAAATCATTATTATATTATTATATGACGTAAAATCATAGCCTATACTTTATAAATGAAAATGAATATTTCAAAAGTATATTTTATATTACAAATTACAATACTTTTGTCCTAATTTCTTCACTTGCAAGAAATAAACCCTTGAGTGGTTTTTAACGCCAGATCACCAGCTGATCGGTGAGCAAAGTGCGCACTTTTCTTTATATCACGCAGCACAAACAGACTGGCTAATTAGTTAAAGTCTTGTTCTGTTTTAGAAAGGAACAAACAACAAAGCCATATCACGGTTTCAATTTTAGTTTGTTGGCAAAATATAACGCTAGAGACCTTTATGTTAGGCTATAAATTTGACATCTCAAATGTGTTGGGAAAATGGAGAAGAGCGAGTTCGGCAAAAGGCGGATTCGAACTCGCGTCGAACGCGTCAAAAGCTGCTTTCAAGCACCTCACGATCTCATTGTCATCATCAGACAGCCAAAAAACTGATCATGATGCTTTTTTTGTGTGCAAATAAATTATTGTTAACATAATGTGTTTGTGTGTTTGTAAAAAGGATGTAATCGTCCTCTGCTTTTTGTCTGGGGTGCATTTTACTCCAGACGGCCAAACAGCAAAGGGACTAAACGAACGAAATTTCGTAAGAGCAACAAGAGATTTGAAGCTCATGCAGACACACCCAAGAGATGATTCGCGCTGTGATTGGCTGAATGTTAGTTTACTCAAGTCTAAGTAACAAATCAGAGAACACGGGCGGAAATATTGACGCTGGGTTAAAATAAATGCGGGGGACAGAATCCCGTGTTTCTAAAAGTGCGGGGGACGTGTCCCCCCCGTCCCCCCCGGTTGCTACGCCCCTGCACACACACACACGGTTTCCGCCCGACAGCAACGATATAACATTTTTAGCCAAATGGGTTTAATCAAATTAATCCCAACAATTTAAATTCCAGTACGAAAATAGTTATTTGCATTCAAATCTGTGTGAGGACTTTTCTCTTTCTGTGAAAGGCTACAGATCACCAGCTGATTATTTGTCTTTGAGGGAATCCTCCAGCCTGGGGACAGATTAAAGATGCTACAATAAACTAAGCCAGCACAGGTTTCAAACAGTGGCAGGGTTTGCTCTTGCTGATGCTGGTCATTGACTCTCAAAGACCGCGTGTAGTGGAATGGTCTCTTAGGCCCCGAGCACACAAACATAATGGGCCCCTAATCAATCGTCAGAGCAGATGGAATTAAACTCATTGACATTATTATCCTCCTCTCAAATGCTGCTGCAGGGCGATAACACAATTGTTTTCACACCATACATTTTTTTGTGGTTTCAGCCAACGCTTTAGTAATTCTAAGACAGCAGAGAGCTCAGTATAATTCCCTAAAACCTGCCATTTGAGGAACCAGTCATGTTAGCTCACATCAAAGATTAGTGTTTTGGACCACAAGACACAAAGACCCCCTGAGGCTTTTGATTTAGTCTGAAACAGATTGTTAGACTGCTGAGAGTGTGAATTAACCTAGCCATGCAAATTTAATAATATCACAAAAACAGATTTTTTTTAGTGTGTATTCTGGCAGATATCCGACTTCAAATCGAGGTGTTCAATTCAAGGTGTTGGCTTACCTGCAAGACCACAGGTGTGAGAGCATTCAGACCAAGACGACCAATCAGACAGCTGGCAGTTGACAGGGCACTCGACCACACAGGAAGCGTTCATCTGCCATTTTTTATCGAGACCAAGCTAAAAGAACAGAGATCAATTTATTCATTTTTTCAAAAGAAGCATCAGTTGTAAACAATGTCTTGTGAACTGAAAAGTACCTCCTCGCAAAACTTCAGGTCCACGGACTTGGCATCACTGCGAACACAGTCCAGCATGCGCGTCTTGAATCCAACCCCGCACACGGCTCGCTCACTCAGCTGACATGTGCTCCAGTCTGGATGGGAAATACAGACACAAAAGGAAATTCTTCTAGTCTGAACCTGACTATTTTGAATCATCCTCTTTCCCTTTATCATGTGAAAATTCATCGCATTGTTTAATGTTTCATACCTGGGACCTCTGCAGTTTTGTTGCTGTTAATTAAAACTAAAACTAAAACCAACTAAAAAAATCATTATACATTTTTTTATTTTTTTTTATCATTAATCAATAAAGTTGAAATAATATTAGTTGAAAAAACTTAAAAAAGCCTGAAACTTAAATAAAATAAGTTTATGTTAAAGTACTAAAATAAAAACTAAAATTAATAAAAATTACCAAATCAAATAGCACATAAATGACTAAAAACTTAAACTTAAAATAAAAGATAACGCAAAATATTATACTATAATAGTATGTAATTACTATATATACAGTATATATATATATATATATATATATATATATATATATATATATATATATATATATATATATGTGTGTATATTTTATTTAGATTTTATTCTATCAAAATAATAATATTTTATTGCAGAGGCATTACATTTACACCAAATGATTTTATCCAAAGCAACTTCAAAATGCATTCAAGGTAATCATTTTGTAATTTCAGACGGGCGACCTTGGTGTTGTGAGAGCCATGCAAATGCCACTATTTGAGGGGGAAAAAAAGGAAAAAAATAATAATGCTGATATTATGTTGAAATGAGTTTATAATCAGTATTAGGAAAAGTAACGAGCATTCCAACTGACACTTAATTATTCCTTCAATCAATTAAAATGAACCTGAACAGAATATGAAGGTCATGGCAGATGAATAGCCATAATCGGCAAATCAAAACAGCTATTTTTAGTACTGTCAAATCGATTAATCACGATTTGACAGCACTGTATTTTAGTCTTGGCATGGATCTGGTAGCTAGCAAATGTTCTAGATAAGATGCAGTCAATATTTACCTGTGATATTATAGGAGTAATGGAAGCAGTTGGTGTTCAGAGTGCATGTTTCTTTCTCTGTAGTCGAAGGACACTGTTTCCCTTCACCAGGCTGACGTATAGGGCTGGCGGTCCTCTGCCTTGTACTGTTCACATTGCATGGCTTCAAACAAATAAAACAAACAAAGCTTTCAATGAACAAATAATGATCAATAAACAAGCTTTTTGAAATATTCAACATATGTGCAGCGGATTAATTTGGCTTTCATATTCCCCTTGCTATTTCTGAGGGAAATAAATTCCTCTCAGTCGCCATGCGTAAGATGTTTTAAGCCTTCCCGCATTTTAACCGCAGGGACAGTCTCAGAATCCATGGCATTTAGCAACCCTTGCAGTTTGGTGGCAGCGTGCCTGGGAATCACACTGAGACAGACATGAGTAACCTTCCCCTCTGAGAGAATCCTCAATAATGCCTATACACACACACGATTTCATGTGTGAGCGACCAACCCCCGCCATACACAAAACCTTCCTCGGATTTATTATTTTGCCATGTATTTACTGACCGCTGGTGCACAGCTAACCAAATATGTTCGATTGGTGTTGAGCTGCTCTGAAGAACATGCTGCATCTCAAATCCTCCTCAACAGGAGATGGTAAAAATAGGTTCAAGCGTGGCCAATCAGCATGCATGCATTTAACTTACTTATCAGACAAAGGTTGGACTTTTAGGGGACGTGTGTATTGAAAAGTGTTGAGCTCAGCTTCATCATACACACCACACAGCAAGGAATGTTGAGCTCGGGCCAATTAATTACACAGCCCTGCATCACAATTGTTTCTAACTGATTTTGGGGAGCTGCTTCCAAAAATAGTGCTTGTTTTGATCAAAGCATGTCACACTCAAAATAAGATAAGGTGAAGAAATCTTATATTATCCCTTAATCACCGGAAAAACTGCCACAGAGACATGGTTCCTATCTTCTTCTGAGCCAAGTTACAACTATTCATTCAATTCTCAGCTGTTTCGCACATGTACAGTATGACATTAGTTTATGCCTAATCCAGATTTCAAGGTTAGAATTATGGCCAGTGACATGATGACCCAGATGTTTTCTGTTACATTTGTGGGTGTTTTACTACATCCAAACAGTGACAGAAAAATACAGATTTTGTGAGAAAAACGTAATAATAAATTTGTGTCTATGTAAAGATCTTTGACATTGAAATTGAGTATTTGAGCATTCGTTCAGTATATACACACACACACACACACACACACACACACACACACACACACACACACACACACACACACACACACACACACACACACACACACACACACACACACACACACAACTATATTACATAAACACAAACTTTTATGTTCACAATTAATAGATTTGACAGCACTATATATATATATACATATATATATATATAATTCAAATTTTTTTAATGTCAATTTTCATCCTTCTCAGGCCTTTTTTGGAAATCAGCAGATATTTTTTTTGCAAGATTCAAGCCTGTATCCATAACAAAATGATAGGGGGAAATATGATTTTGTGCTATGTCGAACATTAGACATGTTTCTGATCAATGTCTCCATTCACCAGTGGGCATCGACTCCAAGAGCCCCAGTCAGTCAGAACGCAGTCCTCGGGACAGGGCAGTTTGCTCTCTCTGGCTCCAAGAGGCATCTCTTCCGGATCACAGAGATAGTCTTCTACAGTGTCTGAAGGTCCATCAACGGTGTTTTGCATGCACCTTCATGAAATGAAACATCTGTTAGGACTATCATCAACTTACTGTAGCAGGACTTTCAAAAAAGGTGCATTACTAGTAATAATGTTGCTTTTGCTGTTGTTGTTGTTCAGTCATACCTAACTTTCCTCGTCTGTACACCTTCCCCACAGTTCTCTTTGAGATCGACATTGCTGACCTTCCAGACACTCCACGGCTCAGCCACCCAGACGTACTGACTGCAGTCGCTCAGGCATGGCACCACTTCATACACCTGAGGAGACGCCACAGAGCTTTCAGCTGGGCATTATAAAACTAACTTTTCTGTCACTGCTCACCAACTTTTGTGTGGAATAATAAGCTTTTTATGTAAAAACTTTATTGGTGAGAGTTTACAATGAGATTTAATTCAGTCAACATCAGTTCATTCTTTAGTTTTCATAAACTAACATGAACTTTCAGATATTTACAGCATATATTAATAAGGTTACAAATATATTATAGTTCATTGTAAATTCATACCTGTTCATATACTACAAAAGTTTGGGGTTTGTAAGATTATTTATTTAAAAAAATACTTTTTAAATTTGTTTTATTATTTTATTCAGCAAGGATGCAATAAATCAACCAAAAGTGACAGTAAAGGCATTTATAATTTTACAAAAGATTTTCATTTCAAATAAATGCTGTTCTTTTGAACTTTCTATTCATCAAATAATCCTGAAAAAAAGTATTATGGTTTCCACAAAAATACTAAGCAGCACGACTGTTTTCCACATTGATAATAATAAGAAATATTTCTTGAGCAGAGCACCAAATCATCATATTAGAATTATTTCTGTGACACAAAAAATTCAACTTTGCCATCACAGGATTAAATTACATTTTATAATATTTTTAAGTAGAAAACAGTTATTGTAAATAGTAATAATATTTCACAATATGACTGTTTTTACTGTATTTGTAATCAAATAAAAACAGCGTTGGAGAGCATAAGAGATATATTTAAAAACATTAAAAAAATCTGACCAACACCAAACTTTGGAACAGTAGAGTAATACATGACCTAATATCAATTAATAAGCTAAAATTAACTTATGCTAATTAAAATATCTTAATAAACTTACAAATTAAAATTAACAGATTAATAAATGCTGTAAAAATAATGCCCATTTTCCTTTCAGTTACATCACTCACTTAATATTCATGAGCAAATCTAACCAGGTTTATAATGTGTCCTGCCACTTTTAAGATAATTCCTTCGCCCTTTGGGCCTCAAAGTCATACATTTATCAAGACCTTGAATTAATAATTGATCAAAAAATGATTATTATCCCAAAAATATAATTCAAAAAGATAGCTGGTTCAGATGTGCAGCATCATCAATCATTTAAAATGTGTTTTTTTTTTTTTTTTTTACCTGAGCCTGTTGCAGGATTCCCGCCATGATAAGAGAGAGAGAGAGAGAGAGAAGATGAAAGAGGGAATGTGGAAAACAGAGAGGTTGTTACAAGCCATATATTAGCCACTTCTAAAACCAATTAATGATGTGTAAATACACACAGTTTCAGCCTAGAAAATGTTAATGATCTAAATCTATGATGCACAAACAGTGTCCCATGATTATTTGAACACATTAGTAAACCCTATTGCTGTGCATTAAAGAAACATGCTATTCCGTTTGGTCCTTTGATCAAACATTTACAGCACCCCGGTGATTAATCATTAAAACAAGACAAGCACACATAACAGGGTCCCTGCATACCTGATTAACATGGTCCAGTTTGGGGCACGGCCTGCCACCATTATAAGGTTTCTCCCGAAGCCACTTGGACCGTACTTTGACACCACTGCCGCAGGACTTGCTGCAACGGGACCAGTTTGACCACTCGCTGAGCTTACAGTCAGATGGACAGGGGATGATACACGCTTCCTCTATGTAACCTGTGAGAGGTAAGAGAGAGTTGAATAGCGAGTCAAACAAACATGATGCAGTTTTGACGCTGGTTACTGGAGTTGGTCTAATACATTGTGACAGGTGACACAGCATCGAGTGTCTATGTTAAAGCAGCGTTAAGGTTAAGCTTGTGGCATTTGCACTGATATGGTCTGCTGAAGTTTCATTTTACATCACAACTTGCAAAGGTCATGGTTCCATTCTGGAAATTCTTGATGGGAAAGCTGCATGAAACAGCTCAAGTCCTGGAAAATGTCAGAGGATTATTCAAAAAGCAGGTTTTAAGCATTCCACGTCAAGTGGTCCATAAAACTTAGGTATCTGGCCCGGATCTACCATACGGGCAATCTGGGCACGTGCCCAGAGAGGGGCCCTCAGTGATGGGAGATTTTTTAAAATATAAAAATATAAAGGTGAATGAAAATACCTTATATTTATAAAGGTATATCTCGAGAACCCTTCGCTCAATATTCCCCAAACTCTAATCGATCGTAGTGCTGGAGGAGGCCTTTTGAACGAGCCCACCCTCGCCCGGGTCCCCGAGTTATAGCCGTTCAAAGTCGGGGTCCCAGCGAACTGCGATCCGGTAGGGGGCGTCCCCGAGGCCCGCCACTCTCGCGTTTGAGCAAGGGTCCCCGTGGGACCTCCTCACCCGAATTTGAGCTCTCTGGGTCTTCGCGTTGCCGAGATACGAGCGATTTTTGTCACCGGCGCCCTGGCGGCCGCCATTTTGAAGCGCGCCCAGTGGTTTTTGGCTAATATCTCTGCGAAAACACCACCAAAAATTCAGAAATTCTGGTGCCAGTTGTGGTTGTCAGGGTGTGGTTGTCAGATAGGGGAGGGGGGCCCATGAGCTTCAGTGCCCAGGGCCCCTGGGGGTACTAATCCAGCCTTGTTTGGTATAATATAATATAATATAATATAATATAATATAATATAATATAATATAATATAATATAATATAATATAATATAATATAATATAATAATTATATTACATTACATTGCTGAAATGTTTTTCAAATAAAGATTATTTTAAAACATTATTGAGGTAGAGTAAATCATTTTAACAGAACTTGACTTCTAAAGCAAAAATTGGCTTTAGAAATCAATGCGATTCAAAGATTGAATTTCTGCCATATAATAAAAAAGATACCTTTTTATGTCACAATTCTGGCTTTATTATGTTTTATAATGCTTATTCAGAAGTCTAAGAAAAGAAAAGTCTGAATTACGAGATGTTAACTTAAAATGACAAACTCTGAACTGTGAGAAATAAAGTCAAAATCGTGTGTTATAAACTCGGGAATCCTGAGAAAGTAACTCTCAATTGTGAGATATAAACTCAGTAATGATAAATAAAATCAGAATTGTGAGACTGTGGCAGAAAGAGGC
This sequence comes from Leuciscus leuciscus, assembly GCF_965113295.1. Taxonomy (NCBI): domain Eukaryota; kingdom Metazoa; phylum Chordata; class Actinopteri; order Cypriniformes; family Leuciscidae; genus Leuciscus; species Leuciscus leuciscus. The sequence continues at coordinate 7,641,056 of NC_138736.1, forward strand.
TTCTACATGAATTTCTCAGATTGTGGGAAATCTTAATTTTAGATAGTTTGTTATTGTACATTTTAATTAGATGACATTTTTTTATTTTTTTTATTAATAAAATGAAATGTAATTTTAATATGTTAAATTAGCTTAATTAACGCAAATAACATTATAGTGGCACACAATTCAAGTCACCTTTATTTATATACTGTAGTGCTTTATACAATACAGATTGTTTTAAATCAAAGCAAATTAATAGTTAATGCTAAATTATTAAATAAAAATATTGTTAATATTTTGTTAATTACCTTAGTATTGGTAAAAACTCCTCATACATTCTCATAGACAGTTTTTGTGTTACACAGTCTGTGTTTTAATAATAAATTGGACAACACAAGAAAAAATGTACATACAGTCATGAATATATACTCCTCCAAGAGAAGTCTAGATATCTGTAACACTTTTGAACCAGAATCCCTAATAAAGAAACTTCACAGTTGGATTAAACACCCTCCACCCGACACAAATCGCCTTGGGCAACATGTCAATCTGACAGCCTCACAAAATGGCAACCACGCTTCAAATGGTGAGGGGTATGAGGTCTGATTGGAGCGAGGGATGTCTCAGAGACTGCGAGAGAGAGAGAGAGAGAAACACCCTGCCTCCGTCAGCACATCTTCACTCTAGGGATGCTGAGTCTTTGAGCCACTCACGGGCCTCCAGCTGAGAGCGTACAATCCATACCAGAGGATTGTGACTCATAAAGAGAGAGGCCTTAACGTCACAGAGCTCCTGCATGGCCCACAACATTCCACATGCTTTGATCTAACGCTGTAGTTTGCCACAGTCTAATCTCGGGCTCAGAGGAAAGGATTGCCAAATGCTCGTTTCTGAGCTCCTTGCTCCAGGAGGTGGTGAAAGGTGCCCAAACGGAATTAGACAAACACAAGTGCATTTTCCACCAAGACAAGCTCTTTGCTTTCTTTATTCTACTTTTCTTTACTAGAGCTCTCCTGTAGCTCAAACAGTAGAACGTTGGCGCTTCCAACGCCAAGGTCATGAGTTCGATACCCAGGGAAAGCAAGAACTGATAAGAATGTAAAATGTGTACTCTGAAATGCAATGTAAGTCGCGTCTGCCAAATGCATAAATGTAAATGTACTTGAGGTGGGGTAACTTAAAGAAAGGATTTTGGCAGGCAAGATAAACATATTCGGAAAAATCCCAAAACACTGACTGCATTTCAAATAATAGGATGCAACTGATGTGTGTGTATTTCAGGCCTATTTTTAGTTTGACACATGCAATTGAAGGATATTATATACATATAGTTCAGTCATGAAACTCTAGAGGGCGCAGGCTGATTGCAAACTGCAAGCAATCACATCATTACCATATGCACAAGCTGATTGGCCTCTGCTGATTCGGCAGCCAATGAGATTGCTTGAACAACATTTAAATAGTCTGATTCAGTGTTTGCTGTAAGCTAGTCCTCAGAGTTCCTCTGAAACCCTCCACCTCCCCCAGCTCCACCTGTTACGGGATTTATATACGTCTATTTATGCAGCAGTGTGTCTGTGTATCTATTAGCAGTAACAAATCCATACTTGCTCTGCAACAGCAATAATCAACAGCAGCAGCAGCGTAGCAGATCTAGTCTGTCAAGACCAAATACATTAACATTGCCATTTTCAATAACATGCTAAAACTATTCCGAGAGTTGTCATGATTGAAACAAAGTATTTTTTTCATTTTCCTAAATACTTATCCCAGATTAGAATATAAAATAATTGAACGTTTGGTTAAATTGAGCATTTATCATCATATGAAATGTTACTTTTGTAAAATTATATTATTTATTTGTAAGATGTATTATATGATTATTTTTGCACACAAAAAAAACAACTAATAAATAATAATAATGATAAAAAAAAAGTTTAATTGAGTAAAACAAAAACATTTAATCTGGGAAAATATTGTCTAAATTTATGATAATTTTGTCAAAAAACACTTCACGACAGCAACATCGGCTCAACCAATGATATGATTTTGGGGTGGTACTATTTGTTTGTCTTCACAACAGCAACACTGGCTCAACCAATGATTTGAGTTTGGGGGCGGGACTATTTGTTTGTCCAACCATTGGCATACAGGGAAGTGTTTAGAAAACCTGTTTGCCGGTGATGCAGAAATGACGTCATCTTTTTATTCACCCACCGTGACTGTTGCAGCGTGACGTCTCCACGAGCCGGTTATCCTGGTCGTAACACACCATGGCTTGAAACCGGTAACCCTGGCCACACTCCTTGATATCCCCTAGCACTTTCATACCCAACAGGCCCTCTACTCGTCCACCCTCGGGAAGGATGCAGTCGGACCAGTTCCCCACAGGCTGGGCGTTGTACTTGTTGCAGGGGCAGTACTGGGTTTCGCTCAGAGGATACATCTGTGTGTTTTTACATTGCTCTCTCTTTTTGCTTTTACCTGTGTACAATCACACAAACATACAATACTTAGATCAAAAGTTAAACGGTCATATCCATTTCAAAATGCTTTCATGTTTAGAAGAATAAATCTTTTGTAATAATACGATACGGTACGCACAGAAATGACCATTTAATGGTATCTCGCTCCTTTGGTCAAAACACACTGATCTGTTAATCATTAGTAAGCAGACTTATCCAAATTGAAAGACCTATGGCACTAATCTCATGTAATCCCTTTTGCAAAGTTGCTTGACTTACAGCAAGTCTTCCAAAGGGCAAATAAGTCTTGGCACGCACCCTGTATTTTGTTAAACTCTAAGTAACTGGCTAAGCTTCTCATGGCACTTTATACTAAAGGTTAAAACACATTTCTGGTTCAGGAGAGGTTAAGACATTTGCATCTAAGAGAGAACATTTGTGTAAAGCTATTTGTAACACAGAGGGTTTTCCTCAGGTTAATCAATCGTCCTCATGACTCAATGGACAGATGCTCTTGAATTTTAAAGAATACGCACGTAGATAAAACAAATCTGTTGAGAGAATAAATAAAGGCAGGGGATTTCAAACTGGGTCGCAGAAAGATAAGGATGACATTTTTCAAATTGATAATAGTTTATTTTTTTTGTATTTAAAGTCTTAGATACATACATGCATTTAAAAATAGTATTCAAAAGTAGTGTGCTTTCATTTGAATAAATAACTAAATAAAAATGTTTAGTACAATGATAATATGAAAGCCATTTTTTTATTTTAAACACGTTGACTTTATATACACTTTTATAATATGCACACATATTTCCAAACATTACTGTTTTTATTGGATTTATAGTAGACTTTAGTATGCTCTTATGCTTAACATTATAGAAATCTTAGCTACTGTAATGTATAATATATTTGTAATAATGCAAAGGACAAAAATGCATCTGAAAGAATTGCATTAATGTCGTGCATTATACAGTAATCTAGTTCTGTTGAAAGCGACGTGGGTGAGAAAAGCCAGTTTGAGGACTTTGCATCAGGAAGTTATCTACATTCTACATTTACATTTACATTTATCATTAGACCTGCTGATCCAGCACTTACCAACAAGAGTCCTTTTCCTGGTTCGGACGCCCACACAATCAGAGGCGCAGGATGAGAATTTAGACCAGGCGGTGAGCTGGCAGTCATCCTGGCATGGAAGCTGGCAGGACTGAGTGAGTTGAGGCATAGGACCCGCAAAGTTGAGACAGGCTGCAACGTCTGCAGGTCCACCATCCAGCTTCTTACACGAGACGGCTGGGGGAGAAAAGAAGAAAGAGATGCCAGACAAAGAAAAAAAATGCACTTCTCTGGGTTAACACTGATAAATATCAGCCCAGACTCACCTATAAAGCCACACATACTGAATAAAGATAAGCATCTTGTGATGGATTACATGAGAAGGCGGTTAAATGCCTATTGACTTGAGTAGCCGGACTGATCCAGATTTATATCATTGAATGAGGGTGAAAGCTATTGTATTGGATTGCTTCTTCGGTCATGCTGGCGTTTTGAGGGATACAGTTACGGGTAATGGTTGTTAATGTAAGCAGTGATGAGAAGTTGATATCTAAAGAAGCTTTAACCATTTAAGAACTTAAGAACTTTATATTTCACTCAAAGACCAAAATATGCTAACATCATCCGTTTTTATAAACAAGATACTTCACTTTTCTTTTAATATTGTCTTAAATTTTAACACAATATTTAAAAGTAGCCACATAAAAATGCTTTTATGTCAGTAGAACCTTCCATATGCGGTAAATGCATCTCTATCAGAGAAATCAAATGCTTAAATAGTAGCAAAATGCACTGTCTCGGGGCGTATATAACATACGACTCTCATCTTTCGTTTTCAAATATGTTTTTCAATCGCACCGCAGTAATGGCCTGCATTTGAACCCTGAGAGGGCTTACTGGTGAGAGCCAGAGCAAAGGGTTGAGCTTCTGACTGCTTCAGAGAGCTTCCCGAACCTCTTAAAGAGCATTTCGTTTAAATCCAGAAGAGTTTGCTCAAACCTTTGATGCTAAACACTCAGTCACAGATCAAATTAATACCGATCTCATGCATTTAGCATGCGTTTAACTATCTCCCCAGCTGCAAAGTAAAGCACTGCTACAAGCACCAACACGATTATATTAAAATTGAAATATGTTGCATCTCAGTAGAATCCGTGTATCATTCGTTCAGTCGTTTTTTGAATTAATATTGAATATAGAAAAATGAGAAAACGGTTCCTTTTTCGTTTTTTCATTTTTTACAAAAAAACGAAAAACAAGAATTCAGCTGGATTTCTCGTTTTTCTTTCTTAGTTAGAAAAATGAATAAACAGCTTGAATATTCGATTTCTACACGTGGGCGGAAATTAAACGCCCCTTTCCTCTGATTTGTCAGCCGAAGATCAAACTGTTCCGTCATCAGTTCTGCACAGCAGAATAAGAGTCCTCCGTTGTGCGGATTCTTAACGTATTTATTGCAACTACATTTAATCTTTTTCTCATCAAACCACCAGACTAACGTCTCAACACAACCCGTACCGGGGAATAGACTAGATAGGGCTTTCTTCTGTGTATATATAAATTCACCTACGCTTTGCATCAGCTGGCTATATGGGCAGGATAAATGACGGCTGTTAGCCTATCATTGTCGCCCTCGCCCAGTAATTAAAAAAATAATTTATTATAAATTAAGATATAAATCAATATAATTAGTTGTAAATTAAATATTTTTAACACTAATACAAAAAGAAAAGAATAATGCATTGACTATATAATTGGCCTATATTAACGTTAACGTATAAACTGTCATTCAGACTGACTAGCCTATCTAACAACTGGAGAAGTTTTATGATGTAGGCCTTGTGTTTTATTAAAATGTATCATAATTTATATCTCTAGGATGCGCGCTTGTGCGTGGTGCGCCGGGTCATGTTGAGAGGGAAACGCGCGCATCACATCGTTGTAAAAAAATCATATTCATAAATAGTGTAAAAGACCGGTAAATAAAATACAACATTAACATTAACATTATAAACACTATTAATTAATATGCGTATATTAATATATTAATGTATATTAATATACATTAACATAATATGCGTATTTTAACGAGAAACTGAAACTGTACAGACCAGACGTTGGTTTCGGGCATCTCTCATTCGTCCAGTAGCCTATTTGCAATGTAACATTTGGATGCTAATTAATAATGTAAAGAAGGCTTCGTACTTCATTCGAGTCCCTATATAGGCCTTCACGTAAATCAGCATCTCCACAGCAAGGGAAATTAGTTTGGAATGTCAACAGACCAATTAAGCAGAATAACGTTTTATATGTTTTGATGACTGTGTTTTATTTTAATAACGAACAGGCTGCGACACCCGACATCACTTGGATGTGTTGCTCAACAGGGGATTTAATAGCTACTGTCGTTTAATACTCTCATTCGAAACAGTAACATTTATATGTCTATTTGTGTTCTTTCAAAATGACTACAACATATCATGCCTTTGAAATTATTATATAAGAATAATTATTATTATAAATGATTATTCTTTCTGGCGCACACCAAAAATCAACCAAAATAGCCTACAGCACAGCCAATAGCCTTCTTGGCGCGCCTATATATTTTTGAAGGTCAACATTAAGATTAATCACAGCGTGCTTCATGTTAACCCCCCCCCCCCGTGACTTGACTTTACAATCCGGAAAATAGCTAATTATTTCACGGACCCCCTGGCACTTGAGAACTCCTGGTCTACACAGAAGAAAGCCCTATCTAGTCTATTCCCCGGTACGGGTTGTGTCGAGACGTCTGGTTGTTTGATGAGAAAAAGATTACATGTAGTTGTAATAAATACGTTAGGAATCCGCACAACGGAGGACTCTTATTCTGCTGTGCAGAACTGATGACGGAACAGTTTGATCTTCGGCTGACAAATCAGAGGAAAGGGGCGTTTAATTCCCGCCCACGTGTAGAAATCGAATATTCAAGCTGTTTATTCCTTTTTCTAACTGAGAACGAAAAACAAAAAATCCAGCTGGATTCTTGTTTTTCGTTTTTTGGAAAAAATGAAAAAACGAAAAAGGAACCGTTTTCAAATTTTTCTACTTTCAATATTAATTCAAAAAACGACTGAACGAATGATACACGGATTCAGTAGCCAGTTTTAAGTTGATAATGAGGGTTTTTCTGTACCTCTAGCCTGTAGTCCTGGTCCACATGTCTCCTGTGCTCCAGGACTGTCCTGCCGAATGATCCAGGGCACCAACTGACACCTGCGCCACTTGTGGGTTTTCCACCTATAGCACATATAAGGCAGTTTAGATTTTTTTGTATATGTATATATACATGTGTATATATATATATATATATATATATATATACACAATATATATATTTAAGATGTTATTCATTCCTGTGACGCAAAGCTGCATTTTGGGGTCAGTAAGATTTGTTTTTGAAAGAAGTCTGTTGATTGATGTTCACCAGGGCGGCATGTATTTGATTTAAAAATACAGTAAAAACAGTAATATTGTAAAACATTATTAAAATTTAAAATAACTGTTTTGTAATTTATTCCTGTGATGGCAAAGCTGAATTTTCAGCATCATTACTCGAGCCTTCAGTGTCACATGACCCTTTTGAAATCATCATTATATGCTGATTTGAAGCTCAAGAAACATTTCTTATTATGATCAATGTTTAAAACAGTTGTGCTGCCTCATATTTTGTGGACACCGTGATTTATATTTTTTTTTCTCAGGATTCTTTGATTAATAGAAAGTTTGAAAGAGCTCTTTTTTAAAAGAAAAAAAATATTTTGCAAGATTATAAAAGACTTTACCATCACTTTACAGTCACTGTTCAATTGAATCAATGAATCCGTAATAAATACAACTATTAATTTCTTTCGGAAAAAAATCTTACAGACCCTAAACTTTAATTTTAAATAATTGTAGTACAGAAATTTCATAAAATCAGTTGCAAAATGTAAATAATATATATATTTTTTTTTTTTTACATTTCTATACTAAAATTACAAATTATATATAATAAACTTAGTACATAATAATATAGTAATATGATGATAAAGTAATAATATACTAAGTTTAGGAATTAATAATTGCACTTTTTTAAAAACAACTAAAAATTTTTTTTAAATTGCAACCAGAGGTATTGTGTTCACCTGTAGCCTGGACAAACAGACGAGGAATCGCATTCCTTCTCCTGGAAGAGCAGTTCTGGACAGTCTTGGCCCCCGTTAGCCGGAAGCTGAATGATAATGCGTTTCCTTGATTGCTTCTTTTTGATGTTACCACCTAGATATACACAAGAGGATGGACAGAAAGTATGAAATTGTCACGAATAAATATAGAAAATGTGCAAAAACAACATCCCACTGTTAAATCTAATCAGTTCAGTAGTCTCTCTATGACTGTGTTGCATTTAACAAGGCTTTCAGCCAACCTTACCTTTATTACTTTTGAAATTGTTAATGTTAATGTATATTTATTCCAGCTCCCATCTGCTTTTCGGTTTAATGACTTCAATATAAAGTGCCTTTTTTTTTTTATAAACTTGATTCAGTGATTGTTACTCTCACTGAAGTTCTCCACTGGGTGAAGGCATCTATAAATATGTGCAAAGAATGGTAACAAAGAATCTGTTTCTTAACAATAAAAGACAACTTCAGCCTTTGAGAAACATTTTTCTATTCTTATTTAGTTCAAGAGATGCATCAGAAGATTTAAAGTACATGTCAGTTACATAAGTGTGTGTTAAAAAGCAGAAGCAGAGCAGCACCTGTCTGGCAGGAGGATGGGCAGGGTGTCCAATCACTGTACGGAGTGACCATACAGTCTCTCTTACAGGGCAGAAGACACGGTCTAACAGTCTCGGGACGCAGACTCTCTGGACACCTATTTATAAACACATTAAATCAGGATGAACAGATGCTCAGATGCTGTTTAGAAGAAGCACATAACGTGTAAAAGTGTAAAAGCTCATCTTAAGATGCTCAGTTTTGATACAAACTTGTTCATGAAGCTTGAGTGCTGCTGTCATTAAAGCAAAATGAAAACAAACCAAATATTAAGACATTATGAAATCAATGGTATTTTCTAATGTTCAACTTTTCACACAGTTAGTATTACTATTGCAAAATAAATTTTTGAGAATTCTAAGTCAGAGTGAATATATTTACTTTTGTTTGAACATAAATAATATCAAAAGTTTGGGGTCAGGAATTATTATTATTTTTGACAGAAATTAATACTTTTATTTGACAATGATGCATTAAATTGATCAAAAGTATCAGTAAAGGCATTCATAATGTAATGTAATTCATAATCAAAACATTTATATTTCAAATAAATGGTATTGATTTCTATTAATCAAAAACTGTTTGGTGGTATCCACAAATATTAAGCAGCTGATAATAAGAAATGTCTCGTGAGCAGCAAATCAGCAAATTACAATAATTTCTGAAGGATCATGTGACACTGAAGACTGGAGTAATGATGCTGAAATTTCAGCTCTGCATCACAGGAATAAATTACATCTTAAAATATATTAAAATAGCAAGCATTTATTTTAAATTGTAATAATATTTCACAATATTACAGTTTTTACTTTATTTTAAATCAAATAAATGCAGCCTTGCTGAGCAAAAGAGACTTAAAACATTAAAAAAATCTTACTGATCACAAACTTTTGGTAGGTAAAGTATATACATAGCATAATATAAATAATGTGATTTCAACCTCTAATATTGTTTTGATATATACATCCCTTCTTTCTCAATCCCCATCCCTTCATCACACCAAAATTCCTGCTCCTTTCACATGAAATCCCATAACGATCAGCATGCGTCTCACGTGTGTATATGAATGTGTAGATCGGTGGATAAAGCCCATCACATGAATAACCCCGGGAAGAAAACGGGACTCATTTCCATTACCAGCATGGGGTCCCTGAGCTACACACCCTGTTTCCACAGTCACTGACAGAATAATGCTGTTATTAAACTGAATAAATAAACAGATCATTTATTTTCCCAGTAGACGCCTTCAGGGAAAGACCAGATCCAGATGCTTAAATCTACAGACTGAGAGCTCATCAACTTAAAACCTCTATCTGTCAATAAAAATCAAGCGGAGGACCTCAAGATTGAGCTTTATAACCAGAATACATGTTATATACATATAACAATACATGTTTATAAACATTATCTGCTTCAATATCTGCTCCAACAAATGACAATAATAAAATAAATACAAGTAAATGAATAAATAAATTGGGCTGTCTGTGACCCACATGAGGATTGTTTATACAGTAAATAAAGGTAATTGGTAAAATATTTATGAGGATCTAATTATAGTTAAAACACTGTTTAATAATTAGGAGAAAATCATAAGCAATTAGTGAGCTCTTTGTTACATTTTGTAAAGACCAAAGTATGAATAATATAATATAATATAATATAATATAATATAATATAATATAATATAATATAATATAATATAATATAATATAATATAATATAATATAATATAATATAATATAATATAATATTCGGCCAAAACTCCATTCTGTGATACAATAAGAGTATTATTTGTAAAATTGTAGTGGATTTGCTCCTCCACCATTGACCCTCACTGTGAGAAATTCTGCCAGTATAGATCCAGCAGAAAGTGAAATGGAGTTATATAAATTGTAAAACGGTTTCCATGTGATATTAGTAGACTATTGCATGGCTTGAAAAGGCTCTCAGCCAATGAGATTCAATAATATAATATATAAAACAGAAATAAATCTTTTAGCACAATATAAGTAGCTCACTATACTTTACTATGTTCCGCTTTTTTCAATTGAACAACAATACAGACCAATAATGGATGTAATATTAATATATATGTCGTATATATAAAATTACATTCATATACAGATCTATTCATCATAGCATTTGTCCGCCATAAATGAAACGCATGCCATTTGTAAAAACACATTTAAAAACACATACTTTTTAGGAGGCACCTGTCCCACATTGACCCGTACACAAATGACTTTGCGCGTCTGCATGCCGACCGAGCAGAACGCCTCATTAGTGCCGACTCCTGCTCCGGCGCGGCTGAGCGAGCTGTTGGCAGACGGGACGGAGGTGTCCTCTATGCACTGACCCCAGGGTCCCGTCTGCCAGTGGTACACAGTGCAGGGATGATCATTGCAGTTGCGCACCTCCTGCAAGGCACTGCTGTTGGGGCACTGACTCCCACCTAGAAGATAAAAAGGGTCAGGTGTTACAATACTGGCTAAATCATAAACCCAAACTGTAAAAATACATCTTTATATTGTATTTTTACAGTTGTAGCTATCCTTAAAGTAAAAATCTGTAATTTAATGCATAGGGAATTACAGTCTATAACAAATATTACAAACTGAATAGTTACTACTACTGTATATATTACTCCTATGGGAAAAAATTCGCAATATCTATCTATCTATCTATCTATCTATCTATCTATCTATCTATCTATCTATCTATCTATCCATCCATCCATCCATCCATCCATCCATCCATCCATCCATCCATCCATCCATCCATCCATCCATCCATCCATCCATCCATCCATCCATCCATCCATCCATCCATCCATCCATCCATCCATCCATCCATCCATCCATCCATCCATCCATCCATCCATCCATCCATCCATCCATCCATCCATCCATCCATCCATCCATCCATCCATCCATCCATCTATCCTCTGATATATGAGTCTATGGGCCCTATTTTAACGATCCAAGCGCATGGTCTAAAGCGCATGGCGCAAGTGCACTTAGGGCGAGTCCGAATCCACTTTTGCTAGTTTAACGATGGGAAAAATGGTTGGCCTGGGTATAATCTTTGATTCCTCCCTTTCCTTTCTTCCTCACATCTCCTCGCTCACTAAATCTGCCTTCTTTCACCTTCGCAATATTGCACGCTTACGTCCATTTCTTACCATCAGTGATGCTGAGACCCTAGTTCATGCTTTCATCAGTTCGCGGCTTGACTACTGCAATTCTCTTTTCTATGGCCTACCAAATTCATCATTAAATAAAATTCAATATATCTAGAACTCTGCCGCCAGAGTCCTCACTTACACTAAGAAATCTTCCCACATTACTCCCATCTTATGCAGTCTACATTGGTTACCCATCCGCTATCGCATTCAGTACAAGATATTCCTTGTTACATTCAAAGCACTCCATGGTCTTGCCCCAAACTATATCTCTGACCTCATCCATACATACACACCTGTCTGCACACCTAGATCATCCGATACCGGTCTGTTGACAATCCCACGGGCACAAACTATCATCATTTGGTGGAAGGGCTTTTTGCACCGCTGCACCAACTCTCTGGAATTCAATTCCACAACAAATCCGCAATCTCTCATCACTACAAGACTTCAAAACCCACATCTTTTTGTCATTTGTTTCCCTGACCCCTGAATGTTCTGATTCTATATGTACTATACCTCTACTATGCTATCCTTCACAGTTTATATGTATCGTCTCTATGTCATGTTTCTATGTTATGTGTATTTGTAATTATTGTAAAGCGACCTTGAGTCCTCAGAAAGGCGCTATATAAAATAAACATATTATTATTATTATTATTTGGCGCACCCGGCGCATGGTCTAAAAGTGTTGTCCGTATTCTCTTACTGAGTAATGGGGGCGTTTTGTGGATGTAACGTGCAATAAACCAATCACAGTCTCATCTCCTTTCCCTTTAAAAGCCAATTGCGCTTGCGCCATGGCGGATTCGCTATTTACATGACGGAATTTGCAAGCGGAAAAACTGAATGCTTCTCTAGTGAGGAAACGGATCTGCTCGTGCGCGAAGTTAAAGCACGTGAGCAGACCATCTACGGGACAAAGTGTACGCGCATTGTGGACCCGCCTATAGGCGAACATTATTAACGCACTCTTTAAATAACAAAAACAATATTGCGGGTCTATTTCTGTTGCCTCAAAATAGCAACGCGCCAACAATGTGCCAGAACACACCTCGTTTTCAGACCAGTTTCAGACCATGGGTGCAAAAAATGGGCGCAAATGCATTTTGCAATTTAAACAACGTGGCGCAGGACGTGAAAATGATAACTGCGTCGGGCTGAAACTAGCAAAAAACACTTGCGTCACGCCTGGCGAGGCATTCCACCGGCTGTATGAAAGGGCCCTAAGTGTGATGCTACCACAACCATTACTGTCAGGATGAGAGCTATTCCCAAATTTATTTACCAGGCATTGCTTGGTTTTCTTTACAACCAGCAGTCACGCAAAGCACTAGAATCCCTACGGAGTGGTCAGCCATTACTTCAATGGTGTGTCATAACGACCGCATACCGATCAATGGGAATATGGTAAACCAGTGAATGAGAAAAATTGACAAACCATGTATCAAGCAGTGCTCCTTTTTCAAGAGCACCAAAAATAGACTTGTAGCAATGCAGAACACAGTCTTTCAGTAGCTCGTTTATAAAAAGGTTATCGACTATTATCACACACTTCATTAGACATGTGAGAACCATTAGAAAACACTTGCCGTGAGCAGCTAGTCACGGCCACCATAATGGCCCTGAAATAGAGAAAAAAACTCTTCAGAGTTACAAAAGGAGGGTTATTTGACTTCCAAAGCATCTCATAGTGGTTCAGGGCATGCCAGGGCAATGCATTAGCAGAGCTTCAAAAAAGCTGCACCAGAATCGCATTGTTTCAAATGGGGATTAACACTCCCTCCGGTTGTTTATTGACCTGTGACTCAGATGAAGACTAATCCTTTGTACAATTACAAAAGTGAGTCTGTGCACAGCTCAGAGTAATTGCATGTCCTTGGTCCATCTTTGTACCATTAAAAGCAGCAGTTCATATTGCAGCTCCAGCCATCCACATTTCATTTTGTGTTAATCTTTATTTGACGCAGAACGCAGTGATGCCTATATGACATATTCAAGAAGTGGTGCATTTGAAATAGTCAAACAACTTCACTTAGAAAGAGCAAATATGTGTTACATATGTAACCGTGCATTAAAATGCATAATCATAAATATTTTAACGTCCCATTAAAATGTCATCCTTTTGATATGCACTAGGCTGTCACTAGTGAGAGAACTTTTCCAGGACACTGAACAAGGTTCAGGGACTGGCAACTGAAACGGTGCTACTGCTCAGTCTGTGATCTGTGAACCTCTCTCTAAACAGACACATCGCGTCACCACTGGACTTGAAAACTGAATGATGTAATTGCAAGTAATGTATAACCTGCCCAAACTTACAAGTTTGAGACCAAACATTTGATTTAGCATCTTTATGCCTCAACTGGTTGCAACCATTATAGTTGCAAGCTATAACTGGCAAATTGTTTACAAATAATTGAACACATTAAAAACCAATTTTATAATTGTTACAGTCAGATGAAGAACATAAAATGGATCTAGCCACGTCATATCTTAAATATTTTCCATTTTAGATGTACAGTATACTACTGTTCAAAAGATTGCAAATTGAAATATCAAATTCTGTAAATTTGTTAACAATATTACATCAAACATATTACATTTATTTTAATAATCTTAACAATGATTTTAATTCAAATAATATGAATCAAATTAAGGGATTACCCTCGTGTTACGCAGCACGTTTGAGCTTCCACAAGAACCAATGAGGTTCATTCTCGTGTTACGCAGCACGTTTGAGCTTCCACAAGAACCAATGAGGTTCATTCTCGTGTCACGCAGAACGTTTGAGCTTCCACAAGAACCAATGAGGTTCATTCTCGTGTTACGCAGCACGTTTGAGCTTCCACAAGAACCAATGAGGTTCATTCTCGTGTTACGCAGCACGTTTGAGCTTCCACAAGAACCAATGAGGTTCATTCTCGTGTCACACAGAACGTTTGAGCTTCCACAAGAACCAATGAGGTTCATTCTCGTGTTACGCAGCACGTTTGAGCTTTTACAAAAGGTTTGTTCTCGTGCATCAAGCAAGTTTGGTTGAGCTTCAGTTTATGTTCGCTGATCAATGTTAAAATGTGAATAAAAGCCTAAATTATATATGTTCATTAAATAAAAGGATCGAGTCTCTTAAGAAAATTTGGACTAAACCGCTCAATTCATATGGATTAGTTTTACGGTCTCTTTATGAACTTTTTGAAGCGTCAAAGTGGTAGTTGCGTAGCTGTCAATGGAGGGACAGAAATCTCTCAGATTTCATCAAAAAGATCTTCATTTGTGTTTCTGAAGATGAACGAAAGTCTTACAGGTTTGAAAGACATGAGGATGAGTAATTAATGACAGAATTTTCATTTTTGGGTGAACTATCCATTTTAATCTAACACGTTTACTTTGCAACCTTTTTTTTTCTCTCTCTTTCAAATTGTCCTTGAAACCCATTATGCAGCTCTTGGAACCTCTTTTCTATGAGGCCCTCACAACCTATATACTCCACAGACTAAAATGAGGTAACTGTACATTTCTATTCCAACTGAGACAGCTAGGTGTTCTTCCTGTTCATTCTTCATGCACAACATGGACAGCGAAATGACCATTGCTTCATGCTATTCTCGCCATAATCTCACACAGAGACAGATGGCAAGCAGAACAGGATCTACTAAACTTCATGCTACTGTCAGCACACATCTGCTTTCTCAGACGCTTGTCATCAATTCGGTGCACCGTCTCCTGCATCGTTTGAAGGCTAATAGAGTACCACAGCACGTAGCACAATTCGCCACAGGGCAGAACGCGTCATTGCGCATATGTGGCCATATATCTGTGCTAAAACTGTAATATATAAGCAATCCCACTCCACAGATGCACCAAACACACTGCCTTTGATTATAGCACTAGAATGACCGTAAAAATGATGGGATGTTGAAGCAAACCAAGCCGATTTGCTCTCAGTCAGCAGTGCAATTCCTGTTCCCCCAAGCTGCATATTTGGGAAATGGATTTCTGGCTGGTGAGTGGTGGAGGGAAGGAAGAGGTTTTAGCCCAAAGCAACCACTTATCCATCAGTCTATTACACATCAGATACACACTTACAGCCTGAGCTCACCTGAGGTTTGAATCACTTAATGCTCAGAGACCCTTATTACCTTGTTATGGGCTGCGTTTTTAAGCCGCTCACATGGAAGAAAGTTAAACTAACATAAGGGAGGTATATGCGGTAAAATATTCATAATCTGCTCATGTCTACTTGAAAATCTACATGGATATAAATCCACAACCGTAGAAAATAACGCTAGTGATTATATCTAAGGAAGCAGAAATCTTTGTAGAGACCTTTGCAAAACAGTCTAGTTTTGCACCTCATCTGGATGATTCAATACTTCATTAAAATATGAATCATAGAAAGGTCTATAATGTTAAACACTTTTTTCAGTCGGATGCTCTGAGGAAAAGAAAGCTCATGTTGCACATAGTGCATCAAGTAAAGCAATGCTTTATGGTAAACTAGGAAAATTGAAAGATGCAGGTCAGAAAAATCAACTGTGACCTGTTGCCAAAATTGCTGAATAAAAATGTCACACATGTTTTCAGTAAAACTCTCTGGGTCTAAAATAGAATATTATTTACGAGCATCATATGTGTGAATCGATGCTTATGAATTTTAAAACGTCTTAATGTTGCACCAAAAGAAGTCTGGTTTGGCATAAAGACGGCAAAAATGCTAAAATAGAAAAAGTTTGGGTAAGTAAATACTTACCTTATAATAATTGCAACAACAACAACAACAAAAAAAAAAAAATAAAAAAAAATAAATAAATATATATATATATATATTTTTTTTTTTATATATATTTTATATATTTTAAAATAAATGCTATTCTTTTAAACTTTCTATTCATCAAATAATCAAAACAAATATTACTGTTTTCACAAAAATATTACTGATCACAACTGTTTTCAACACTGATTATAGTAATAAATGTTTTTGAGCAACAAACCAGCCATTATAATTTTCTGAAGGAAATTAATAACTTTCTGAAGGATCATGCGATACTGAAGACTGGAGTAATGATGCTGAAAATTCAGCTTTGCATCACAGGCATAAATCAGATTAAAAAATATATTAAAATAAATGTAGTTATAGTTTAAATAGTAAGAATATTTGACAATATTACTGTATGTTACTGTATTGTTTAACATATAAATGCAGCCTTGGTGAGCACAATAAACTTTTCTTAAAAAATCTTACTGACCCTAAATTTTGAACCATACAATATTATTCCCAAATATGTTTGAACTGATTATTATGAATTCTATTCATTTTTCCTCCTCACTGTTGCATCAGAAGAAGCCTGTGACATCATATAGATGCGTGATTAAATTGCTTCCATGTTAAAATGTGTTTTTTACACTGATAAGTCTCATAAAACTATAGTATAACTGCAAGGTGCATTCTATGTAGTAACATACTAAGGTACATCATTGTTCGGCTCAATGGAAATCTAGTTCTAAGAGACGTTCGCAAATCTCCTGTCCAAGCTACAGCTCTTACACAAGAATCTGCACCATTTTGGTGGAAACGGGGTATAAGTGGTTGGATAATGGTAAAAACCCTACCGTCCCCTGAGTCGTAGGCCAGAATGGAGCGTGCTCTGGTCTGCTTGCCCTCGGTGTTCTTCCCTGAGCAGGTGTTGGAACACAGAGACCAGGAAGTCCAGGGACTGAGCACACAGTCTTTGGGGCAGGACACCTCACACAGGACAGGCATGGGAAGGATGGCATCCCGACACAGCTGCCGGTCCACGTATTCACCTGGAAACAGCAAAACACGGAGTCTGTTATAATCTCATATCCTAAATAAGGATGCCAACTGACTAGCAAACATTATGTGTAAGCTGATATAGAAACCAAATGAATATGACATTTCACACTGTAACAAATTAGAAACCACAATGATAGGGCAAAGTGTAACAAATTTTGTATCCTCAAAAAAAATTCACCAACAGGTTTCAAAAAGGGAAACTTCATTCATTTGATGCGGTGTTAAATTGTATGAACATAAATACACGTCACTGTGTATAAATCTAACCACACAAAGAATTCATACTGTGCATGTGATCCACAGCCAAGTGCTGTCAAATCTACTCTATTCCAGACTGTGCACAAAAACAATAAGGAAAACGTACTCCTTTACAAATTACACTCTGCTTAAACAGTAGTATATATGCACAAACAGGGCCGTTGATCAAATTCAAGACTACATTTATAAGACTGGGCACATCCTTAATGTCCCCTATCCACCTTATTTTGCAACACAAAAGTAAGCTTTTTTTATGTGTGAGATTTCTGATTCTATTCATTTGCCTATTTGCACTACACACCGGTCTGTTTATGATTATGATAATGAAATAAAAATAACATGATCACAATTAAAAGTTTGCAATATAAAGCAGTATAACAGAGTATAAGTAAAATAACTATAAGCGAATGACAGAAAGAGATGATTCTGAGATGTTTGCAATAACATGAAATTCTAGCTATTTTTTCCACTGCAACTATGTATCATTAACATTCGGACGTGCTCATATGAGTACTTGAGATGATTAAGATTTGTTTCATTAATTAAACAAACAAAACAGAAAACACCCAAACAATTTGGTTTTCTGAACCAAACCAGAAAAAAAAACAATACAAAAACAAAGCTAACAAAAATATTACAAAACAAAAATCAAAACAAAGCAATGCAAAACAAACATAAAAAAGCACAACCAAACAAAAACAAAAAACAAAGCAATGCAAAACAAACATAAAAACCACAAAACAAAATCTGACAAAACAAAACAAAGCAATGCAAAACAAACATAAAAAGCACAACCAAACAAAAACAAAAAACAAAGCAATGCAAAACAAACATAAAAAAGCACAACCAAACAAAAACAAAAAAACAAAGCAATGCAAAACAAACATAAAAAAGCACAACCAAAACAAAAACAAAGCAATGCAAAACAAACATAAAAAGCACAACCAAACAAAAAAACAAAGCAATGCAAAACAAACATAAAAAAGTACAACTAAAAGCACAAACATAAAGCACAACCAAAGCAAAAACTTACATTTTGCAAACAAAGCAATGCAAAACAAACATAAAGCACAACCAAACAAAAACAAAGCAATGCAAAACAAACATAAAAAGCACAACCAAACAAAAAAACAAAGCAATGCAAAACAAACATAAAAAAGCACAACCAAACAAAAACAAAGCAATGCAAAACAAACATAAAAAGCACAACCAAACAAAAAAACAAAGCAATGCAAAACAAACATAAAAAAGTACAACTAAAAGCACAAACATAAAGCACAACCAAAGCAAAAACTTACATTTTGCAAACAAAGCAATGCAAAACAAACATAAAGCACAACCAAACAAAAACAAAGCAATGCAAAACAAACATAAAAAGCACAACCAAACAAAAAAACAAAGCAATGCAAAACAAACATAAAAAAGTACAACTAAAAGCACACACATAAAGCACAACCAAAGCAAAAACTTACATTTTGCAAACAAAGCAATGCAAAACAAGCACAACCAAACAAAAACAAAAAAAACAAAGCAAAGCAAAATTAAAAGAAAACAATCAAAACAAAACAACAAAGCAAACCAAACCAAACAAAAAACCAAACCTAGCAAAACCATAATTTGCTCATAGAGGTCATCTGAAAGACCTAGTTTTGGACACCAACCCCTCTGTGGATCGTGCACCGCACCAGCCCCTAAATCGATCGGTGAACCCCACCCTGAAAAAGAGCCCAAAGTGACAGAAAACCCACTGAGTCAGATGACACTGCGTGACCCCATGGGACACAACAGATCTATTCTCATCAGCACCAGACAACAGGAATCAATAATTGAGAGAAGAGGGGAGGCACTAGGGAACAATGAGGAGAGAGCGTTGAGACTGGGGGTGGGAAAGAGTTACACTTCCTCACACTGCTGGCATTGATACACATCCAAGAGGAAGCATTTCACACCAGGAAAAAATCATTACAGCCCATTACAGACATTCATTTGCTTTTTAGAGGTTTAATTTGAAAAACAAGACAAAGAGGATCTTAATACACTAAAATACACCAACTGGCTGAGTCCAAAAAAATTATAATAATCTATTCACAACCACATATTTATAGAGCATACAATATCCATGTTAAGCTGATAGCTGTGTTTTGGAACAAAGTAACCAGTCTAAGCTGATCATTAGCTGGTTACCATATTATAAATAAAATAAATAATAAAATAAAATAAAAATAAAATAAAATACCACACATGAGGCACTCCTCACAAATCCTTCAGACTCGAGGAAAATGAATCAACTGTCCTCATGAATAACTCAATGAGTACATGCTGGGGGAAACGTAATATCAGCTGTACATCTAGCCCTTATACATCTCAGATGTGTTAAATCTCACCTGCGTCTGACTGTCCCCTGATGGAAAAGAACCAGACAGCATCTGACATTTCGTCTATTGAGCGCTGTCACATTGTGATGAGGCTGCACGCTACTCTTCTCAAAGTTAATGAGGGAGAGAGGGAGTTCAGCTAAATGCAGACTGACTCTAACAGAGTTAATTTCACTTATACAGGCGCCTCTGCGCCGGTGCCAGAACAACATATTCACCATCTACCCGTCTGCGAGGCAGGACAAAGAAAGAGGTGACCTTGAACAAATCATATTATTCCTCACTAGAGCAAGGTATCTGGACTTAAATGGGTCAACATGTTGCAGCAAGCCTGTGGCTAGGGAGGAACAGAGTAATGGCCATTGTTTCTTTCAGTTTTTGGATTTTGTACTCTCTATAGTGCATTTAAATACTATTTATTCATGGATATGTAAGGATATAATTGGATGGAAAATGGATACTTTCTGATTATGTGATCTAACAGTTTTCGTATTTGTCTATTTCCATTAAAACTCTTATATTGTATATGTTGGTCATTTATTGTTATAAATGTACAGTAATGGCAGAGAATAGGCCATATTAAAGACAGTGTCTGCCCAATTTTTCAGCGGCATTGGTTCCAGAAGTATTTTTTTCCATATATATATATATATATATATATTATATTTTTTTTTATATTTTTTTTTTTATATGTTTTCTTGTTTCGACTCTCTGATTGGTGGAATTTTCTGTACAGCATCATGGGTAATGTAGTTTTTCACCACAAATTCCACTGTTAAACACAACTGTTATAAAACTAAGTTGAAATAATGTGGGCTGACACTTTTAACAGCAGCAAATAATGTCGATTATCCTCGTAAGGTTATCTTTAGGGTTTATAAGTTATCGTTAAAAAAATTATTTTCCCATGGAGAAAATTAATGAAGTTTTTACTTCCGGAACCTGACTGTTGCACTCAAAACTTCACCCAAAAATAATAATTTATGTCATTCCAAACCTATATGACTTTCTTCATTTTGTGAAGCACAGAAGAATATATTTTAGCCATATAATGAAAGTCAATGGGGTCCGTTGTTGTTTTGTACAGTAGAAACATCCTTCAAATTGTCTTCTTTTTTTCATTTACAGAAGAAAGAAAGTCATACAGGTTTGGAATGACATATTTAGTATGTTAATTAAGGCATTTGGGTCCCCAGACAAAATCTGACCCACAAACGGCAGCCCAAATCATTAAATTACCATATCAATGACAAAATCAGCAGTGCTTTGCATCATATTTATACATGCCGGACCACTTTGACCCACATATGCGGTAGATTTAAGAGGAGAAAAGTTAGCTATGCATTTTAGGGTTAATACAGGGTGATCAGTTTCTTTAGTTAATAAATGAATCATCGAACTGTTTAATTAATATACAGCTACAGCTATAGAATCAGACCACTATACTGTATAAAGTACAGTTGTTCCACATGGCATGTTAAGGAAGGTCTCAGGCAAACTGTCTAGGCGATGAGGTTCGTATGAGGGCCCGGTGGGGGGTGTCAGTCGTCGCCGTGGTGACAGCTGAGGCACAGACAGTATGACACCTTCAGTTGGTGTGAATGGGATGCTTGATTATGAGCCTTGCAAAACTGATTGAGTTATACACACACACACACACACACGCACACCGCCTCTCTCGCTCTCTTTCTCTCTCCCCCGAGTCCTCATTAGCGATGTGAATGCTGAGGTTCTGGAATGTCGCAGTAATTGCCATGTCCGCACACTGAAATTTACTGGAACAAGGAGTGAAATGTGAGGATGTAAAATACAATTACAGTGCGCCGCTCATAATTGATTCATTAATGCAAGCCGAGTCGTGTCGCACATCCAGACAAGACATTAACAATAAGGAAAGAAGTCACAGAGTTGCCGGTTGTATTTTAAAAAGTGAATATTCTACTTGTCCCTCATATCCACATTAATTTAAGGTTAATTATTTTTGATAAGCTCACTGAATGAACCTATTTTACTTCCACATGTTGGAGACAGGCTTTCCACTTCATTCCTTAAAATATTCACTCAGCTATTATATGAAATGAATTAGATCGGATGAATCATGTTGGCGGCACTGAATTTTGCTCCCTCATCAACCAGAGAGAAGTGTTCATCCATAAAATCCCATTAAAAAGAAATTGTTAGTACAACATAGCTGGGTCATTTCACTTCTCAAAAATCTATGAAGTTATAGGCTCTATAAATAATATAGATCAAAACCAAGACAGACGAGAGGTTTTCCAGCTCTACATAATTAGATATATAAGTGGCTTCGGATAAAAGCTTCTCAAACAATGTAATAACTCTCAAGCCAACCTCAAGCAATATTAGATTATGTGTGCTTTATGTTCTTCATGTTTGTTTGTGAATGCTACCATTCAAAAATCTGGGGTCGGAAAGATTTTTTTATTGTTTTAAAAAGAAATCCCTTATGCACACCAAGGCTGTATTTACTTGATCAAAAATAAATACAGTTAAAACAGTAATACTGTGAAATATGATTACCTTTTGAAGTAACTGTATTCTATTTTAATATATCTTAAAACGTAATTTATTCCTGTAATGAAAAGGCTGAATTTTCAGCATCAATACTCCAGTCTTCAGTGTCACATGATCCTTCAGAAATGATTCTAATATGCTGATTTGCTGCTCTAGAAACATTTCTTATTATTATCAATGTTCTGTGGAAACTGTTAAATTTTTTCAGGGTTCTTGAATAGAAAGTTTAAAAGAACAGCATGTGAAATATTTCACATTATCAATGTTTTTACTGTCTCTTTTGATCAATTTAATGTAAAAGTGTAAAATCTTACTGACCCAAACTTTTGAACGGTAGTGTATGTGTTTAAATTTTTTACTTGTTTTTTGTTGTAGAATAAAATGTTAATGTTCATTTTCATTTATTTTTTACCTTTTAAAATACTTAAAATAAATTAAAATAAAATGGTATGGAGATGGTGGAGGATTTTATGGGGGTTGGTACAATTACAATTACATTTTATTAAAGTGTCCCTATATTTTATGCTTTTTCGAAAATAGTAGTGTAGTGTGTAGTATAGATGTTTGTGAAAGTAAAAGGTCTCAAAATTGTAAAGATCAAAGTGCACACCAAATACAGTTATTGTATCCTAAAATAATGAACTGATTCTGAACTGCCGAAATATATTGTCACTAATTCCAGTCTCACTTCCTACATGGGCCATCTGACCAATCAGAGCAGAGCATGCTCTCGGAAAGGAGGGGTTAAAAGAGACTTCATTCTTTATTGAAGTGTTTCAGACGCTGTGAGAAAAGAGGTGATGCTGCAATGCATATTATCAGAAAATTAAAGTGTTTTTTGATCTTGGATGCATGTAAACCAGGAGACCTCCAAAACAAAATTAGGAACCTTTAAAATAGCATAATTGGGGCACTTAAACAAAATGCACATTATAAACATGTCCAAAAAACAGACGTTAAAGCAAAAACGTTTTACAACCAACCCTGGTGTCCTCTCTTTCAGTATATTGAGGCATCAGTGTCAGCTATTGGTCACAGATCCAGGCATGTACTTGTCCCCAGGTAAACGGTATTTTTCTCTGATCTCACAGATGGTGCTGGTGCTGGTTTCCCTAGCTTCTGTGTACGCAGTCAAGCCAATAACATCCAAAAGCTATTGGATAGTTTCGTGCCTTTGGGATGGTTAGACGGTAGGCCGCCCCGGCACATGTGGCTTTGTGTTTAGAAGACTAAAAGGCGGCAGTGCCACTTCTGATTGCTCTGAATTTCCCCTCTGGCCACTCTAACAATAGAGAAGTCCTACCAGCCGCCTGTGCAAAAACAGCAATTACGGCATTGGGCATGAGTCCAGAACATAAGCCCTATGGACAGAGTTCAAGAATGGACCCAGCTGTACGAGAACAAAACAATCTGGGTTTGTTGCTGCATTCGACACAGTGCACGCCTGGGCATGACCCTTAAATAGAAAATCTATTCAGGCAAAGATTTTTAATTAGCTTGAATAATTATGAAGGATGGAATCAGTACCATGAAGGTGTACGTATCACTTACCGTCACTGTTGATACACTGTACTTGTGGGTTCTGGGTTCCCGGTCCGCATACTTTGTCATTGTCAGGCACACACTCTTCCAGCTTCACCAGCAGCCAATCATAGCAACTGGGTTCCTCACAGGGAATTGCCTCAGTCAGGTGGGGGCAATTCCCTGTTCCACCTGTAGGCTCATTTATGATTCTCCTTTTCCTCAGTTTGAAACCTGTTGAACAACACAGATGAGACTCAAAGTCATTCTTGAATAAGTTGACTTGACATGATTTAGTGAACAGTGTAAGTAATTAATTTGTAGATGTTTATCAATTCAAATGACTCATAATATGCAGTTTGCTTGCTGTTGTTTCTTGCAAATTCAACAAGCTTTCACTTTCACATAATTCCAAATATAGTTGCTATTACAGGTAATTATAAAAAATAATATTATATAGAACAATTTATACATGAGCATTCAAAAATATGGTGTCAGATTAAAAAAAAATTGTAATAATAATACTTTTATTCAGCAAGGGCGCATTAAATTGTACTAAGTGGCAGCAAAGGTATTTACAATATTACAAAAGTATTCTATTTGTGATGAATGGTGTTTTGCTTTCGATTAATCAAAGAATTTTTCCACAAAAATAACTGTTTTCAACATTGATAATAAGAAATGTTTCTTGAGCATCAAATTAGCATATTAGAATGATTTCTGAAGGATCATGAGACACCGAAGACTGGTAATGATGCTGAAAATTCAGCTTTGCCATCACAGGAATGAATGACAAAAAAGTCATTTTAAATTGTAATAATGTTTTACAATATTACTGTTTTTACTGTATTTTTAAATCAAATAAATGCAGCCCTGGTGAAAATCAATCAACAGACTTCTTACAAAAACAAATCTTACCGACCCCAATTTTTTAATGGTAGTGTATATATAATTTTTTTTTATAACAATCTTTAAGGAAAATGAAATGAAATAAAATAATATACACTGGGGCGCAATTTGTGGACTGAGGAATTTTCCTCTTGATGTTCACTGCTAGTCGACACCAACCCACCACTTCAACCCAACTAATCAACTAGTTGGTGCAACCCCTTGTGTCAACCCTCTTAACGGTCACGGTGTGTTATTGTGCGATCACCCTAATATTACATATTATTATTACCCAATATTATAATAAACATATCGGCCCATTAAGTGCGCAAGATGACATAAATTACTGGAGCAGCTTATCATAATGAACATTATTATTCTTCCCTTCATTATGATTGCTTTTCTCCAAAGGGACTAATGCACACAGCAATCCATTAATACAGAAGAAGCTTTGACGCCAGGGGTATTCCCATTCAAGGGCAGGGAAAGGGCTCCAGAGGAATACAAAAAAAGGGGGGGTGGGGGGGACTGGACTCATGACCAGGCCAAGGTCACCTACATGTACTCTGCCATCGCCCTCCCCTCTCTGTCACTGGTCCCTGGCCTATGGTTTAATCCACATTGCTGTCTGGGGCCGATAAGGTAATATGGGAGAGGGGGGCCTTTAGGAGAAAGCTGGAGATGCCAGTGTTGTCCCTTTCTCTGATTACTTCTGTCCCGTTCTCTCCTTCTGGCTTTTATTTAATCAGAAGGTCAGTGTAGAGCTCATTGATGGCGTGTAAGAGGATTGTATCACATTCTGTCAGTCAGCCCGGAGGTGTCTGATGGCGTATGCTGCTTCTGTCTCTTTATCAGACAAAAAGCAGGATACTGAGTTTCATATGAGCCCCTGGTAATCAAAAAAAAAAAAGACAATAGGCACAGCCATACAAAAAAATCGCATGGGTCATCATCACGTCTAATGTGTACACTGACATATTATTTGGAGCTTTAGGTTGAGATGTCACAGGTAATTCATACTTTATCTCCCATCAGGCTTATTTTTGCAACTTGTTCAGGCTATAACAAAGATTACAGCTATATTAAAAAAGAACAGTCCCACGGTTATAACAGCATCAATCAACATTTATCACTTTGTAAAAAGGAAAGACAGCATTGGATTTGGTAGCTGTGCGACATCACACCAAAGAATTTGGTTAAAATTTAATTCCAAAATGTGATTTGACAATATTTTAAATAATGTTATATTATACGTACGTTGTACTTTATTTTATAGAGAAGCAAACAGAAAACAATGATATTAAACCTAAATTAAACCCTATTTCTGTATTAAACAAGTGATATTAAACCTAAATATATATAGATGAAATGTAATCTATATTGTAAAAATAAAAGATTGTTATAATGTTTGACAAATAATATATATATATATATTAGGGGTGTAACGATTCACAAAATTCACGGTTCGGTTCGATACGATACACTTGTGTCACGGTTCGGTACGGTTCGGTTCGGTACGTTTTCCATAGGCTACAGCAAAAATAAATAAATGCCAGAGAAATTTCCTTGAATAATTTTTTTTATTATTATTATTTTACTTAATGAAACTAACATCATAAAGTATGATTTTTTTAAATTTTTTGTTGCTTTTTTTACTGAGCAATAATGGAGCTATACTTGACTCTTCTTATGAGCATATAAAACAAAACAGCTCCTTGGACAAAATGAAATGTAATATTGTAGTAGTAGGCTAGTTATAAACAAAGGTTTATTTTAGTTCAGATTAACATTTGAGGGCAGCAATTGTATTCATAATGTCAAAATAAAACAGACATAATGTTACTTGAAAGCATTATAGCCCACTATTCCTGACAAACTTCCATACCTTGCAGTTAGTGTTACTACAGCAAGTCCATTCCACGGTGAATGTTGCTGATCAGTGGACACCGGCCAGTTCATTCATGGCACGATGTTTCTTCCTGGTTTCCACGTCAGCGCTGTTTGATCCGTTAATAACAGATAAATGTGAATGTTTCTCACTAGATCTCGCAGCGATGTTATTACTTCTGTGGCGAATTCAAAAAGCATTTGAAATTCAAATGCTTTCTTTACTGGTCTGGATCTCTTAGCGCTGTGTGGTATTGCTTGATCAGGCTCGCGCATAGGGCTCGCGAGTACCGCTTCACAGGTCAAAACTGATAAACGGTCCACACAAACACAATAAGAGTAGCTCAGTTTCGTTCCTTACATTGCATTTGCCAGTTGATGTTGTGGTCGCGCCAGCCTCTATGAGCGCGCTTGCCACCCGCGACGCGCCTTCATTTGAAATAACGAAATTTTGGTCGGCAGAAAAAATGGTCCAACGAACCGTTCGGTAGGCTACATAATGCGTACTGAAAACCGAACCGAAAGCCTCGTACCGAACGGTTCGATACGAATACGCATATCGTTACACCCCTAATATATATATATATATATATATATATATATATATATATATATATATATATATATATATATATATATATATATAATAACCACACACACACACACACACACACACACACACACACACACACACACACACATATATATCTGTGCCCTAATCTCCCTGAATAATGAGGTACAAAAAGTGCAGAAGCCTGCCATTACAGCTATATGGCATGAAGTATGGGCATTGGAACTGTGGCATTTGAAAAGAGTGAGTGGAACACAGATTCAGAGAATTCATCATTAAGATGCATGGTGGAGAATTTCCTCCCATCCTATCCTTTTGAGCCGCTTCATTAGGGAAGAGTCAATATGCATTAGTCATGGCACGGGTCGCTGTCCCAGCCATAATTAACGAGAAAAGCAGCCAGCATGCCAGCACCTTTGCTACACCAGTAACAACTGTCAGCAACATACGGTAAACCGGCATCCTGTGAATCTAGCAGATTCGGTTCCTTCTAAAGACCATTTGAAGCTTGTGTTAGTCTCTTTGAAGACATCTAACCCTTGATTTGTTTCTCTCTTTTTCGTGACATGTTTTCTTTTTTCGTGGGTTCCTTTTCTTTGTTGCTCCCTCTACAATGCTCCTGGTTCATAAACCTAGGAGACAATGAATCTTCTGCCCCAGTAGGCGGTGATAAGTTTATGGCCCGGATGCTGATGGCGCAGATAGAGGTGAGAGGTGGGGCGGTGTGAGTTATATGTTGAAAGGCTTCCCGTACACAAATCATGTGATTTACAATGAAAGAGGACGTTTTATTGATCTGTTCTGTTTTAGTGAGATTTAGGTGAAATGACTGCTACCCATACAAAACTGTAAAAGATGAACTGGTCCTATAGTTCAAGCTAAGATTGTGCTCACCTTTCTTTGTGGACTGATCCTGGCAGTTTTCAAAGGTGCAGGGCCCCCATGCGCTCCAGGAGGACACCTCACACTCCACAGGACAGGGGATTTGGCAGAGCTGGGTGGTGTTAGGAGAAACGCCCAAACACAGGTCACTGTTCACTGGCCGCGAGGCTGAAGAGACACATAGACGCACATTATTACAGAGTCTTACAGAATGTTATATACATTACGGATTTATAAAAAAAAATGGGGTCTGTAAGATTTGCAGAAGTCTCATGCATTTATTTAATCAAAAATACAGTAAAAATTGTGAAATATTATTACAATTTAAAATAACTTTTTTCTAGTTGAATATAATTTAAAAAGTAATTAATTCTTGTGATGTCAAAGCTAGAATTTCCGGCATCATTATTCCAGTCTTCAGTGTCACATGATGCTTCAGATATCATTCTAACATTTTCTTATTATTAATGTTGAAAACATTTGTGCTGCTTAATATTTTTTTTTTGTGGAAACCATGATACTTTTTTTTTAGGATTCTTAGATGAATATAAAGCTCAAAAGAACATAATGTATTTGAAAACTTCTGTTACTGTACTTTTTGATCAATTGAATGTGTCTTTGCTGAATTAACTTGATGTGCCGTGGTTATAAGAGTATTTCAAATATATTCCTGTTATACTTTTTTAATACTATTTTCAGTAATGTTCTTTACATAAAGCATAAATTATAATTTAATGTACTATAATGTAAAAATGATAGGGGAATGGGTTCGGGAAATTATGCAAGCTGGACTCAAAGTTGTTTTGCCTACAAAAGTACCTAAAAAGGTAATGTGAAGTATTTCAATCTGTTTGCAAATTAGAACATGAAGAGATGACAAGATGAACATCATTCTCATAAGTGTTTCTGATTGTACATGTTTTGCTAGATATCTCCCAAGACCCCTTTTGTCCTTGTTTTCTTTTTATCAGTAACACGCACTCAGTGTAAGTGTGTGTGCGGCTCCGAGCCATAGGTGACTTTCTGCAAGGTCAGTGCATGAACACATCTGCCGTCGATACCCTTTGACGGATCTTCTCTTCATTCACATGCAAATTGCTTCGTGTCCAAAAGGTGTTCGCTGTGCGCTTTGAGCCATTTCTAAAATCATTTGGTTAATACATGTGTGTATGTAGCTTTTCAGTGTAAGCTAAATGATTGATTGCATGGCCAGTTGTGGAGTCATTAATGATTTATATGAGCTTTTTTTGAACAGAAATTAAAAAGGGTTTCGCGAAGTGCTCTGCTGGGACAAACATCCTTTGAAACGCTCAATTTAGCGAGCTGAATTTACTTCTAAAAGTGACATGTCAAAAAAAAAAAAAAAAATTGCTGTCAAATTAACTAAACTTTGGCAAAAAAATGTCAAATTGACATGCAAATGCAAGTTCCCTTATTCCCACAAACACACTTGTCTCTATGCTCTTTGTATTTGTTATTAGGATGTGATTGTGCTGTTGAGGTATTGAAGTGGGTAAAAACCTGTCTGGCTTCCAGTCCCTGTTAACCTAGTCTGATTAATGACCCTCTCCTTGTAGGTTGACCTTGTTCAGGTGGCACAATGCTCACTTGGAGGCCAGATGGTCTGCTGTTTGCCCACCCAGGGTTTCCACGACCTAATTATGGCACAAATATCCCATCAGTCCCTCTGTCCGTCTGACAGCCGCCAACACATTCACCTGCTTGCATCACCATCATCACCATCATCATCAATAACTCGGGCCTGCCCGTGGGGCAGTGCTGCATGGATGCTCTGTGAGAAAGCCAAGTCGTTGAATATCTCATAAAGATCCACGACGGGGTGCGACATTGATTATATTCCACAGAGCGACACGGCCGAGCCGAAACGAATGAACACTGTTGTTGTGTTCTGCTCTCTGTGACTGAGATGTGTTAATGGATAAAGATCGTGACAGCAGCTGCTTTCCCCTGTTTTCTAAATGTCTGAAGCCACCCGCGGGGAGAGGAAATCAAGCACAGCTTCCCCAGGCCCAAGCAGCCGAGCAGGAAGCCGGATGGGAGAGAGGAAGACAACAAGCTGCTTTTGATATGTAAAATGCATACTTTTGTGTTCATTCCGGCATTCATTACATGGGTTTAGGAATCCATAATCCCAAAATGATTGAAAATGAATTCGGAACGCAAACAATGCTTTCATATTCATGGGGACAATATATTTCACAACTGGCTACTGGCAAAACAAAACATGAAAATGAAAAATAACATGTTAGGAGGGACTGATATGAATTCAGAGGCTTTTACCTGTGTATAGGTGCATCTCCTGCTTTCATTTCCACTTCCTTGAATTACTTTTAATATGTGTTAGCAGCACCATCAGACACAAAAATAATGTGAAATATTCATTATTAATACAAACAAATCTAATGTTCATATTAAAATGCATTTTCAAACTGTTTAGACCCACATTAAATGAAGGAATCTATCTAAAAATCCTGAATAATTTCTCTATAATTTGTACGATTTAGTTGAAAAGCGTATTAAATACAAATATATACATGAAATGTTGGTTCTTGCAATTGGTTCATGCACGTCAAGCCAACATGTTTGAGCTTCCGTTTATGACAACTGATGTGAGTCGATGAATGTTTGATTGTAAAAGCCTAAATTCAATCTGTTCAGCATTTAAAGCTATGGTTTTGGAAAACACAAAGTTGTTAAACTATGCTGGTAATGATGGAACTTGCGACCATAATTGCTAACGATGCTTTTGGGAAACACACTCCAGAATAGGTGAGCTAGGTAAATAGCAGGTGAAATATTGAAATATGAAGAGAACACCTTAAGGATGAAGGGTGACTTTGATATAACCTGATATTACAAATGATGTCATGAATATCTGATGGTGTTGACAAAGAGAGACACAGCTGTGAAATAGTATATTTGTAAAATTACAGCATAGTAATGTTTTTATGCATATTTATGTGTCTGTCTTAAGTTTAATATATATGTTTTGATCTATATAAAGTAAGGGTGGTGTAGGGAATTAAATTCCTCATTTTAAATTTCTGTAAATAAACTAGTGATGATTCATTTCAAAGTGGACATGTTGCTGCTTTACAAACTAATGGCAGGTAAAGTTGTGGGACATGGCTCAAGTATCAAAGGTTCCCATGTACTGGCATCACACATTGCACTGGAATAGCCAGGATGCAGACAAACATGTTAGTCCAATTTCTACAGAGGATTTAGCTATGATCCCTAGAACTGAATGACCAGATTAAATCTGCTTAAAGCACACGGTGTCTGTCCTTGAGTAAACCACCACTCCTGATGCGCTCATTGTCTGGCATTAATGTATATAAATACCTGTGAACAATTCCAATGGCCCAGTGGCAAATCACTAGGAAATGTCCAATCATGTGGAGTTTGGAATTAAATCCTCTCAAATCTGTCTGCAATTCCCAGAAGGGAAAAGTGCCTGATTGATTCTTCATTGATTAAAAGGAAACCAGGTAGATGATTAAATAAAGTAGGGCTGACAATCAATTCAAATATAAACTAAATGAATTACGTGATACGCAGATTAATAATCAAATTAATTGCAATTAATTGCATATTTATCAATATTTGCTGAGAAGGATGATGGGTAAAACAAAGAAAAGAGGACGAGGCAGAGCTGGCAAGGGTGTGGAAGAGCTTGAAGGGTGTATGTGTGTGTGATGGTATTGTGTATCTGTGAGAGGCAGTGCAGATGTTCTTGCACTGTTCCTTTTCTTTCTCTCACACAGTTCTTCCATCTGTCACCGTGTTCCTCGTCAGCGCGCCAGGCCTGACGCCTCCCCCAGGAAGCTGCAGTCAGTGCCATGTGCCTCTCTTTAGGCCACTTTACGGATGGGATTCCAGCACTGTCTGGGAAAACTTCCTCGCAGGCAGGAGGGCTGGAAATCAAGGTCCTGATTCACCAAGATCCACAACAAAAGATCTAATGCAATCTAATGAATTGCTTGAGCACTTTCTGAAAAAAATGAGCAAATAGCCTCAAGCGCGAAAATGAGCAAATAGCCTCAAGCGCGAAAATGAGCAAATAGCCCCAAGTGTGAATAGGTTAATCAGATCTATATTTAAAAAGATAATTTTGCATGTCGTAATATTTGGCAATGCGGTTCACTTGCTGTTCTTACTAAATATTTTCAGTCTGGTGATTTATATTACGTATACACTACCGTTCTAAAGTTTAGGGTAAGATTTTTTTAAACATAATAATGCTGTTGTTTAGCAAGGATTAATTAGAGTTATAATTTCAAGACTTTTACATTGTTACAAAAATAATATGATGCTACTCTGGGGGAAAAAAAAGTATTATGGTTTCCACAAAAATATTAAGCCGCACAACTGTTTTCAACATTGATAATAATATGAAATGTTTCTTGCGCAGCAAATTAGAATAGAATTAGAATGATTTCTGAAGGATCATGTGACACTGAAGATTGAAGTAATGATGCTGAAAATTCAGCTTTGCAATCACAGGAATAAATTACATTTTAAAATATATTAAATATATCACATTATTTTAAATTGTGATAATATTTCACAGTTTCCCAGTAACACTGTTTAGTTCTGGTCTCTATGAAGCCCCTCCTTCTGAAAAGCACAATGTGCTCTGATTGGTCGGCTGGATCAGTGTGCTGTGATTCGTCAGCCGCTTTGAGCGTGTTTCAAAAATGTCATGCCCCTTACCATAACTGCGAGTTTCAACACACTACCAACACAACTCAACAAGGCATCGCCCTCTTTTTTGTTTATGCCTCGGGCAGACATTATTTAAATGAGAAATATTGTGACGTGTTCATTCCCGGAAGAAAACTCAAGACTACAATGAAGGCGTTTCAGGGAGTTCAGAAACAGTGACACTGATATAGAGGATAACAATGCACCCCTTTGGAGTGACTTTGTGCTTTGTAAATTTGCAAACCTTTATCATGCTCAAACAGCAACATTACATACTAAAGAAAGTAAAAAATGTAAAAAAGGAAAATAGGTCATCTTTAAGATCAAAAGTTAAAATTAGTTAAAAGTTACCATTAGTTAATGTACTGTGAACTAACATGAACATGGTCATTTTTATTAACTAACATTAACAAAAGTGAATGAATACTGAAAAAAAAAAAAACAAAAAAAATAAAAAAAAAAATATATATATATATATATATATATATATATATATATATATGCCTTTGCATTGACTAGCTTTAACAAATGAGACCTTATTTTAAAGTGTTAACACAAAAACTGGCTACACAGACTATAAGATGCCTATTTTGCTCATCTGTAAAACACAATCTTTAATAGACCTACTTAGTAGATATAGCTTGGACATTTTTTTTTTTTTAAGTTTGCACATGTAAACTTTTGTAAAATCACGGCTTAACTGTTAAATACACTATTGTGAGTTTTAGCCCATCTAATTAGACCAAATGTCTAATTTCAAAAGGCGAGCTACTTTCTGTGTGCTTTGTCTTTCTGTCTGTAGTGTGACCAAGCCATACGAGCCAATGCCTGTTTGAGGACAGCTGTGGACATTTGAATAAGTTCCCTGAGAGGTCGGCGGTTCATCTCTCAGAGCAGATGGCAGGGGAGTTTCTGTGTCAGTCCGAGAGTGAGCACGGGCCCGGCACCAGCATTGGCGCACGGCATGAGGCGCTGGCATCTCTCTGTTTCTGTCATATTACTCCAGAGAATTTGTGTTTGGGTGTATCTGCACCTGTGTGTATGCCTGTGACGGCATTAGCATTTAAATTCCACAGTAGCTGCCTCATTAATTTGTACGGCTCTGCCTTCTTTATTCCTTAATTTCCCCCTAGTGATCTAATTTCAGCCTTTAAAAAGCAATCCAATTATATGTTGGCTTGAGTTTTACCACAGTGCAAACATCAACTGATCTTTGTCTAACAGCTCGCTTACAGGCGCAAGTCTTTACATGGGCTGTGATGACTTGAGCCAAAACAGGAAGGGGATTTACCAAACATAACTTCATTCATGTTTATCATCTTAAATCAATACATGTTAACATGGTACCATCTGTACCATCAATTACATTACCAACTGCAGACTGAAGCTATGGAGTCTACGAGGTGGAGATGTGTCTACCTTCATACCTTTGATTTTAAAATGTATTCTTCAAATAGATACCTTAAGGGCCCTATTTTAACGATCCAAGCGCATGGTCTAAAGCGCACGACGCAAGTGCACTTAGGGCGAGTCCGAATCCACTTTTGCTAGTTTAATGACGAGAAAAATGGCCGGGGCGCCCGGTGCATGGTCTAAAAGGGTTGTCCCTATTCTCTTAAAGAGTAATGGGTGTGTTTTGGGCGTAAGGTGTAGAGTTCCTTCAGAGTTCATCTCCCATTCCCTTTAAAAGCCAGTTGCGCTCGTTGGCCATTTACATGGTGGAATTTGCATGAAACGGATCTGCTCGTGGTTAAAGCGTGTGAGCAGACCATCTACGGGACAAAGTGTACGGGCGTTGTGGACCCACCTATAGGCGCATATTACTAATGCGCTCTTTAAATAATAACAAAAAAAAGTTTGCGCCTTTGACTTTAGACCGGGTTTCAGTTTGTCTATTTCAGTACACACCTCGTTTTCAGACCCATGGGCGCACAA